>NC_056751.1:115602566-115927566 GCF_019279795.1 Protopterus annectens | reverse complement strand
ATTTTGCCTAGGCATTTTCTTATTTTTAGTAAGGATCTTGTCTGTCTGGTTAACCACGGGGTGTAGTTGGATTTTATCCTAATTGTTCTGGCAGGAGCAAGTTTAAGATGTTAAGAAAGGTTAAATTAAAATACTGTACTGCAGTGTCTAAAGGGAGATATGAAAGAGGTGCCCAATTGCAATTTTTGAGTGTGGATATGAATTTTTTGGGATTAAAGTTTCTTTTACTTCTGATTTGGTGATAGGAAAGTTTTCTTGGGTTTATGTGGTGCTGGAGTACAAAGGTAGGAAGGTGGTCACTGAGGCTATCAGGGAGACTGCCAGAGTTTAGTGAAAGAGTGGGTTGGTTTGTAAAGATCTAGTCAAGGATTGATTCTTTATTTGATTTGTTTGTCCACCCTAGTGGGACTTTGGATTATTTGGGAGAAACCATGGAGGATAATATGATTGGTAGTACTGAGTGAGTTATAGGAGTACCTTTTGATATTAAAGTCCCCCATTATAAATGTTTCCAGAGGGAAGGATTTATATGTCCAGAATAGGATGTGTTCTAGGATAGGAAAATTATTTCTGGGTGAGATATAGGCACCTACCATATTTAAGTGTTTCTTTGCATTATG
This sequence comes from Protopterus annectens, assembly GCF_019279795.1. Classification (NCBI taxonomy): domain Eukaryota; kingdom Metazoa; phylum Chordata; order Ceratodontiformes; family Protopteridae; genus Protopterus; species Protopterus annectens. Next base: position 115,926,946 of record NC_056751.1, on the reverse strand, counting down.
GTAGTTTAGTAAACATTATTTCAGCATTCTCTAAATCTGGGGCAACTATGTCTATAGTTTTGAAGGTGAGGTTGTTGTTAAATAGAATAGCTATGCCACCACTTCTTTTGCCTTTTCTGTCTTGCCTGTATATGTTATATCCAGGAGGTATTATTTTATCTGCTGACTTATGGCTTTTGCCAAGTTTCAGTAATAAGGGCGATATCGGGTGCGTATAGTGAAAGGGTGGCATGAAGATCTTGTATCTTATTGAGTATACTTCTAAAGGTTTAAGTTTAGGATTAGTAAGTCAGTTCCTTTTCTGGTGAGGTTTAGAGGATTTATGGTGCTGAGTGGTGGGCTGGAAGTTAAGTTGGGCTGGGTGTGTTTGGGGGCCAGGATTAGGGTGCATGTCTCTACTGAGAGTTAATTGTGATGTTACGTGAACAATCATTAGTCTCGTATTTCAGGGAGATGTGAGAATGATTGATGAGGGCGAACAACAAATTCAAAGATTCAAAGAAACTTTATTGTCATTTAAGACCACACAGGTGCAGCCTAAATGAAATTACAAATGTCAGCTCACGGGAGAAATGCAGTGCAAATAACATAGATACAGCAGTATCAAAGAATAACATAAGAAAGAAAATAATGCATATGACATGCAAGAGGTAGATCACATTACATAAACACATTCAATACCCATTATCCAGGGATAAATAACAAGTAAATACCCACCACTAAACCCCTACACTCTTAAGATAGAGGATAGAGAGAGACTAGTGAATAGCAGCTGTTTAGTTAATGTATTGTACTTGTTAACCTTAGATGGGACTCCATATAGCCATCATATTGCATAATAGTAATGCTGGTGGTAAATGTGGTTGGATTAATGTACACAGTATTCTAGATAGCTGGTGATATTGTGAGAGTTGTAGGTTTTTGTTGAGTGTTGGGGAATGTGGAAGTGTGGAGTAGGCATGAGATATTAAGTTAATTATGGTATGATGTCAAATGAGCAGCTAGTATTAGAATTAAGAGGGTTGAAAGGTAAAAAAGTAGCAATTAGTTTTGTCTGGTATAGGTGTGTATTATGAATTAGGGATTGAAATAATATAGAGGGACTGGGAAGAGTTGGTTGTGTCAGTGTTTGGGAGTGTTGTTAATGTAGTAGTTAAAGTAGCTGGGGTTATGTGCTAGTTAAGGTGAGGTACTGAAAGAGTAGAATGTGTGAGTGAATATTGTGATCTTGGTGAATATAATTTGTTATGGACTATACTGATTAGATAATTAAGTGGAGTGTGGGGTCAAGAACAACTTATGTTGTGATTGGCTATTGGAGAATAGTGGGAGTTGCTAGTTAGAAATAAATGAATGCTTAGTGGGGGTGGGTGGGAAATGGGGGTACGGGAGTAGAGTGATCCCAAGCATAATGAGTGTGAACGGAGTGAGCTGACTCTGGCATTGGTGTGGAATATAGCAAAAACAACAATCCGTCAAGTTTGGGACCAGGTAAGTAGTTTAGCTCAACGGTGTCCGCAGTTGAATTAATTTTAAGTGAAAAAACTGCGCCAGAGGCTGGTAAGATCAATTCTAGGGGCTCTTATTATATGAGAGGATTTAGGTTCCACTTGTACTATTGATTTATATTATTGCCTCCTCTTTAAGATACTAGGAGAGGAGAAACTCTTCTAAAGAAACCATATATCTAGTATCCAAGAAAGGATGAACTTAGTGTTACAGGAAAAATAAGAAATGTAAGTCTGTTTGGGGGGGGTGGAATGTATAGGTGATAAGAAAAGGCTAGCAGCTGTTGCCCCCTTGTTAAAGTGCTCCCTGACGAAGCTTTTTGAAAATGTACTTGTTTGGCTGTTGTAAGCAGTAATTTAATTACAAGCATCTACATCAGGTTATGTGCATTGTATTGCCTGTGAAGCTGCTTCAAAAACATGCACGTTTCATGGGGAAAAAAACAGCTCGGCTATGGTAGCCACACACACAGAAATGGGGGGGGGGTAGATTGGGTTTAATGTAGATAGTAGATCAGATTATGTGCACTTTAGTGCCCGTGAAGCTGCTTCCAAGAGATGCTTGTTTTCATGGAAAAATTTACATTTTTGAATACCATGACAGGAAAAGATCCCTTTCCTAAGTCGAGGCATGGTTCAAGATCATGAAATCAGTATTGCTTCAGTTTTATCAGCTAAGAGAGCTCTTTTTGGTACTGGTAATGTGCCTGGAATTTGCCTTTTCCTGCAGTTCATATGGAGTTACCTGCATTTGTAACGTATTTAAGTGTGCTTTAAATTCTTTAGCCTTGTTGTTTCTACTACTGTTGCAGCTATATGTATGTCCTGATTTTTTTATTCTGTCTGAGTACTCAGGTATTTGTAGCTGTTTCAGTAATTAATATTGCTTTTGTTCTGTTTTCTTCACTGCAGTATCTGACTTGTTTACTTCTGCTTTCTATTAGATAGTCCCATTTGATGTAATTTTTGTGTTTTGTTTCCAGCTGCCTTTATGTGCAAACCCTTTGGTAGACATATGTCACAGTCAGTAGTGAGATGTTCAGTTATTTCTAGTTCTGTATTACAGAACCTGCACTCTAAATTTTTCTTTAGTTCTTGTAAAACGGTCCAGCTGATGTAACAATGTACAACTAAAGGATAAGAGGAAGTAGCGTATAGTACACCATTATATTACTAACATTGCACGCTAATATTTTGTAAAAATTGCAGCATTAGTAAGTAGTTAGCCAGCCAAATAGAACTTTTTTCAGCTAAAAGGGCATACAGTAGTAATTCTGAGTTAAGCAGGATTAATCTGTGCACTTTGTAAGCATTGTCATATTCTAAGTATGGTTGCCAAAGCTCAACTAAAACAAAATTACTTACTGCGGTAGGAAGAAACAGAGCAATTTCCACTTACTAAATGAAACCTTCATTCCTGGCCTGAAATCTCTCCACAATGGTTAGCAGTCATTTGGGGCTGAGGTGATGCTTACTGCTTCTCAGACCTGCAGGTTAGACATTATGTAGTGCACATAATTTGCAGAATGAGCAGTTTTGTCTACATAACACAAGCTGTAGTCTATACTGTAAACTATGACTTTTCTGTTAGAGGTCTGAAAAAAACAGTTGAATGTTTGCAGAGAAACCTCAGCTGTATTTTAATGACCTTTTACTTGAGGTACCCATCACTGCCCTTTTAAAGGTAATAAACTTAGGAACAAAGAAGCAAGGCTTGCTGTAGTCCTGGTATATTTGAAGTACCGATGACTTGAAACTTTTTTTTTATTTTGTGTAATTCAAGACCTGTGGAAGAACAGCCATAAACTGTCTTTATATAAAATTGCTAGTTGATAAGAAAAATACAGTAAAAACATGATTTGTCAAAAAATCTATTAGCTATCATGTAAACCATTTTCTGCTACTTTTATTTTGTTGCTACCTTGTATTTAATGTGTAATCTATATTGTATTGGTATGAAATGTACATTATTATTTTTCTGTCATGAGTTTGGGTCGTGGCCAAAAATACGTCCTCAGAATTACCCAGTTAACAAATTAAATGAATAACAAAGTAAGTTCACAGTATTGGTGTTAGGCAGCACAGTAACAATCGGTTATCATTGTTTTGTTGCTTCCTTTAATATTTCCATCTTTGTTCTCAGCTGGGGTGCTTTTGGAAGAAGTCTGCATATACTTCCTGTGTCTGTTTGGGCATTCACCAGGTGCTGTAACTTCCCAAAGATGTTCTGCGGGTGAATTGGCGACCTTTCAAAGTTGCTCATGGGGGGGTGCATGTGTGCATCCTGTAAGCAGCTGGCACTTCAGGATTGGTTTCACCACTATGTGCCTCCTAAATGCTAGGATAAGCTCTGGCATTCCTGCAGGCTTGAAGAAGATGAAGCAGGTTGTCAGAGAATTAATGAAAGTATTAATACTAACCACTTTTCTGTGTTAACACCTTTCATAAATTTGTATTGCACAAATTCCATAACTATCCTGTTGTGACACTGTACTCCATCTTTTTTAATTTTATATCAAAGTGCTAATGAATGATTAAGCAGAGGTTAAGATTGAGTTTACAGATATGTGGTGACAGCCTTTTTTGTTAATATGTAGAGGATAAAGATATAGTCATGATCACCCAAGCATTTTATTCAGCCCTCTCTTTTCAGAGTTTCTAATCAGCACCCATTTTTTTTTCCTTTGGGTTAGTGCTGCATCTGTTACTGTGATGCTAGTGGATTTTTTTTTTATCATCAGTTTACATCACTTGCTGCAGATATGCTATCTCCATTGTGAATATGAACCCCTGTGCTATCAGCAGTGTTGTGAAGTTTTGTTTTTTTAGCAACTGACTTCCTTTGTCTATTATAAGTATTTCTACCATAACTGGCGTAGTCTGTATGTCCAATAATAATTCAACTTCTATATGTAGTTTAAAATCCCAGCCAAAAGAAGCACATGTGAACTGGCATTGAAGATATTATGGCAGGAGATAATGCTTCCATGATGTTTAGTAGAACATATTGTCCAACCATTTCCATTTTTCTGACTAGAAGTGAATGTTGGTTGGCTGTCATACAGATGTAGGTTACTGATTCAATCAAGGTAATAGCCCTGTGTCCTATTCATCCCATGGTCAAGGTGAGAGTCAGTAGGCCCATTACTCATGTCAGAGGCAGGATTCCATTAACAGGATTAGGCCATCAGATTTGTGAGATTGGTCTCGAATATCATAATGGTATTGGAGCTTTTCTCTCCGGGGCCTCTGCTGAAGAAGGGCTACTTTTGTAGCTCAGTCGGACTGCTCCCGGTCAACAAATGTAAAATAAATAATATCTCTAAGCCATCCCTTCATTGGCTTCGGTTCGTACAATTGCTGCTGTCCTGAGTGGGGCACCCTGCATGCATTGCAATTGCCTGGCAAGGCACCCCAGCTAACATGTAGTGCAGTCATCATCCCAGTCCAAAGTGCTGCATGTTATGTCCTGACACTCCTGTAGAACTGTTATTACAGTGGTTCAGACCACCATCCTTTTCACAAGGATGAGTGCGCTGGCATCGATAGTGGTCTGGCTCTGGCCACTCATTGCCAACCTCCTTCCACCACTTCTTCCAGTGCCTCACTTGAGCTGCTGATCGACTTGACCTTAGTAGGGTTATATCACTTTGCAGTACAATGGAGCCAGACTTATTAAATGTCATTTTAATAGTCTTGTGGCCATGAAAGAATTAGGACAGAGCACTCCTCTAGAGGAGTGTGGTGCTATCATTAAATGGCGGCTCCATACAGGAATAGTTTAGGCAGACTTGAGAGAAAGAACTGGGGAGGAGGTATGCATATCCTTATCCCTAAAACGTATTGAACTGAGCAAGTAAAATCTCTCAAAGGTGGCAGGGGAAAGGGACATATACTACTGAAGATGAAGTTTGATGTAAAGGAATAAGAACATAACTAATTACTAACACTATATTACTGGGAAAAGACAGAGAGAGGAGATTGACAGACTAAGAAGATAAAATGAGGTGTTTAAAATGTTTGCAGAATGTTCTACATAAGCAAGAGAAGAGATATAATGTAAGGCATGATTGTCACCTACAAGTATAGTGAAGAATTGATGAACATTTCCATATGATTCATCACTAAATATAGAAATTATATTTTCTCTCTTCAACAGTTGCAGATAATTTTCCTACAGTTATTAGCAGCATTAAACATTCTCTTAGCCAGACTGAAGAAAATAGAATTATTTTCACATCGCTAACCAATAAGCAGTGTCAGTAGATCAACAGGTAGCACACTCTTTTGGTGCACCAGGCTGTGAGTTCTATTCCCACACTAGATAGCTTGATTATTTTCCAGTACAAACACTGATGTGCAGCAGAAGAGAGTGCTGCTGTCCTTAATGTGTCATCCTTCGGATGAGATGTTAAACCATTATGGTTGTAAAACATCCATTACTGTTTACACTAAGTGTCGTGGGAAGTACTCCGGTGCCCTGGATAAACTTCCTCCAATCAGTATGAATATCACTTCTGGCTTCTTCTGAAAAGAGGCCCACTGGCCTAGTGGGACTAACCCGATCAACAAAGTGTAAATAAGTAATTAAAATAAAATAGTGGGAATATGCAGCAAATGAATTATCCATTGATAGAGGAGTTAGTCTTTAAGTATTCAGCATTCTCTGAGATGTCAGAGCAGTGGCTCCAGGCAAACTGTATGAAAACGACTCAAGAGAACAGAGAAGAATGTAAATGCAGTACTTTGAGAAAAAAAGATGGTGGGCAAAATCAGGAAGAACAGCTTCCTCAGACAAGTGCTGTCTTTACAACTAAACATGAAACTGTAAGGCTAATAACAAGGTCAGGATAGCCTCACAGGCTAAGGGCAATCGCAAGACTTTAGCAATGTCTGTAACATGTTAATAGTAACACACAGCAGTGTGTTTGAACTGGTGGTGAGTGATACCACCTTCACCAGTCAGGGTGACATAGCAAATTTAATGGCTGATAAATTTGGCTCACACTTCACCACCCCCCACCCCACTCCCAGCTTCTCTGTGTAAAATACCCTCCAACATACTTCCCCTACACTATTAGCAGAGAGCAGATGCTGGCAGCCCTCACTAAAACCAAGGACACCGCCTTTATGGATCCTGACAACTTCCCCGGTTGCCTCCTAAACAGTCTAAAAAAAGTAATAAGTAACAAGTTGATTGGTCAGTCCAATGCAGTAAAATGTCCAAAAATGATGACCAAATGTAGCCAACTAAAAGAACTTCCTTTATTCCAACAAATAACACAAGTACGGAGTACCTTCACAGAACATATCTGCTTCCTCAGGTGATAGCATCTGTACTTTTCATCTAGCTGTTTTTATACTTACTAATTAATACATTAATTGAATAATCATCTAATTAAAATCATTAACTTTTAAAGGTGTATTTCTTTATAAGCTTCAAATATGCATACTTGTATAAACAGAAACAAAACAGTATTTTAATAGACATAAAAACAGAAGCAAAACACATTAAAATACTAATGTTTTGTTTGTTTTTATGTCTATGTTTATATGAGTATGCATATTTGAAGCTTATAAAGAAATACCTTTAAAAGTTAATGATTTTAATTAATGATTACTCAATTAATGTATTAATCAGTAAGTATAAAAACAGCTAGATGAAAAGTACAGATGCTATCACCTGAAGAAGCAGATATGTTCTGTGAAAGTACTCAGTATGTGTATTTGTTGGAGTAAAGGAAGTTCTTTTAGCTTGCTGCATTTGGTCATCATTTTTGAACACATCCTAAACAGTCTAAAGCATGAGTTGTCATGATCACTTGAGACACTCTTCAACCTTGAAACAGGTTGCATTCCAAGTGAATGGGGGGAGACTTGTAACAGTCATGCCCCTCCACAAAGGTGAACCATCAGTTTACCCTGGGAGTTAGACCCACTGAATGAATTATAGTGGAAAGGATAAGCAAGGACACTGGCAACCTACAGACACTGGACCCATCCCATTTTGGCTTTGTTTGGGGAACGTTGTGCCTACTTACCCTAGTAGACTACTTTGAGATTGTTACCAAGGCAGTGATGAGGGTAAAACTGTGCATGCTGTGTGTCTTGACCTGGCTAGGGCATTCTTTACAATACCCCATTCAGGCATTGTTGATGAGCTGTCTGAGCTAGGCATAAATTCCTGCATAACTTGCTGGATTTCTGGCTAGCTCACAGACAGGACCCAAGAAGTTAGGATCAGTGAGACCACCTCCACCAATAGACTGGTCAACATGTAGTATGCAATGATCTGTGTTGGGCCCACCCCTGTTTAGCATTTGCTTCTCTGAATTTAAGGCCAACGTCCACGGCCTCTGGCTGACCAAGTTCGCAGTTGACTATAAACCGGGAGCTATAGTATATTCCGCCTAACACATCAACATCTTGCAGCAGGGTTTAATAAACAAATGACTGGTGTTAAAGCCATAGTCTAAAACTTAATGCCAAAAAATGCATTATAATATCCTTTGGGAAATTGCCAATCCAAGTTAACTACTATATCAATAAAACACCCCAGAAAGTTAATCAGGTACATATGTGGACTGCAGTCTGACCTTTGACCAACATGTAGCTAAGACAGTAAGAAAATCATTCTGTCACATAGCTTCTAGGTGTAAGAGTATGGCATCCAGGTCCAAGGAAGTTACAGTACCACTATATTCAGCCCTTATCATACTTATCACTAAGTGCAGTGCCCCCTTTGGTATTTACATAACCAGACACTTACAGAAGTTGGAATGCCCACAAAGGTTTCTCATCAGGAGAATTCAGGGCAGGAATACCCTGTCCTACACTAATCAGCTAAAGGCTGTGTCTTTATATTCAGTCTTCTGCAGGCTGCTGAGAGGGGAATCTTTGTTTGGCTTACAGGGCTTTTTCAGACCCAGCCTGATGGATCTGTTACATATGTGCGAAACGAACTGTACCAGAAACACCACATCCAGAGATCTGAACTTCTGTTTTAACATAAACAAAGTGCTGAAGAGACAGATGTGTGACCCTCCTCCACACTACGAAATATGCTCCCCATACTTGTAAAACAGAGTTTATCCCTGACCCTGTTGAAATGAGACCCTGACAATTTGATGAGAAGTTGTCAATTTACTCCCAGTCTGGCCCCCATGTCCCTTATGGGCAGAGGCCATCAATAAGAAAAGTATTGTCCCAACACCCCCTCCCATACAAATCCCTTAGTTACCCTGCTACAAACATGCCCTCCCCCGTATACATTCCAATGATGTGTACCCAAGGGGGTTTGGGGTGCGTGGCTATTCTTGTAAGGGCCCTAGTGGTCGTTAGTCTAGTAACCACGTATGAAATAACATTTATTATTGGAGAGATGCATAATAGACTTCATTGGTAAGTTGGAAGCAGTTGGTTATGTGGATGTACATCAGTTTACCTGTATTAAAAAAAAGCTTGCTTATAAACTGTAATACATTGTCTGAATTGTACAGTACCAGTTCACAGTTGTCATTGAGTGGGAAATGCTGTTGGATTTTGGCAGGAGAGTCAGTTTGGTGCATTACAGAAAGATTTGGAAAAAAGATGGACATAATCATGTGTAACATTTTGGATATAGATGGTTAGGGCAGTAGGAAGACTTTTAGAACAGAGAAAGGTGGGGGTGGTGTATTTTCCAGGGCTCAATCCTGAATCTGTTTTTACGTTTACAGCAGTGGTACAACACAAAGCAAACAGATGTCGTTAAGTATGCAGGCGACATAATGGAGCAGAGAAAGACAAATTCATTAAGAGGCACTCTAAGAACAACTACACAGTGCACTACACTAGAACAACTACACAGTGCACTACACTAGAAAGAGTTTACAACGTGGTTATAGGGAAATAAGGGTTGAGTGTAGAAAAGATACAAACAACTGAGATTTGTCAGAATGCAGTAAATAAGATGTCAATTGGTAGGTGTCGTAATAGTCAGAAAACCAGTGGCTTGTTTATAATCCGTAATAAATTAGGGTTGGCCAGTCTTCTAAACTATATCATGATGCATCAAAAGTGGGTTTGTATGCTGCAGTATCCGGAGAAGCTGTAGCTTCAGTACATTATTTTCATACCTGTTAAGAAGCAAAGTTCAAGTTCGGGGTTGCCTTGGTTCATCTTGTGCGACAATTCACAAAGAACAGAGCAAATACAGAAGCAGTATAAAATTACAACAGAGGCTTGAGTAACATGTCTTACTGCGATGAATAAAAAACCTTGAACGCCTGCCTACTAGTTGAGTTGTAGAACTTTATTGGATGACATGATGCTGTTATAGAAAGGCATGTTAGACCCTTCTGTTGGTAACTCTTAGTTGGTGTTATTACTTAAAACTCAAATATTTTCCAAAAATGTAGGTGTCAGACCCAGGTTGCAAAAGCTGCCCAACCGGAAGGGTAGTCATTTCTTGAAATAGGCCCCCATTTGACATTGGAAATACTTCTGTGTTATTGTTTTATATTAAAGCAAGATGGTAATATGGTTGATTAAAGAATTAAGGGGTATAAACCAAAGGTATACAGTTTCCTTGTTGATACAGAAATGAAATGGTCTAGGAGAGAATCTGGATGTGGAACATTTTAAAGTAACACAGGTAGGAGCAAATAGACTGCTGTACGCTCAGACATTTGTAGTCTGATGCTTGCTTTTAGAAGCTGTGTGGTAGAATAAATTTATTTTATTTATTTATTTATACTTGGTTTACCAGGATTGTCCACTGGGCCAGAAGAACCCGTTTTCAGTGGAGTCCTGGGGAGCAAAGCTCCAAAACAAAGATACAAAAGATTACAGAATTTCACACTTTAACACTTACAATCATATCAAAACAGATTGTCAAAAACAGTGTTAACAAAACTATAACAGTGGTTCACAGATGTAGACAATTGTGGGTTAAAGACAAAAACTGAGGACAGGTGGTTACAATGCAAAAAATCTAATGTTTAAGCAGCTGCAAATAGACTACTTTGGTTACATTATGTATAACAAACATAGCATTGCTGTAGTAAATATGTAGTATCTTGAGTGGAATAGTAGAATTTAAGAATTGTTAGGCATTATTGCATTTGCTTATTTATAGTATCTGGTTATATATGATATGGTTGCCTGTGGGGAGCAGACTAGGCTATGAGGGGTGGGAGCAGGAGCATTCCCAGGAGGATGTTAGGTGCGTGTGTAGAGATTTTTTAAAAGCTGAGAGGTTAGTAGTGGTGCGGATGGAGGGGGGGAGGGGAGTTCCATAGGCGTGCCAGGGCAAAGGACAGCAGGTTTTTCCCTGGAGAGTGAAGAGGTTTGTACAGTTCTATCATATTTTGGTTATTAGATCTTAGGAGTCTTTGTGGCATGTGCATTTTAAAGGTAGAGCTGAGTGAGAGACAGAGGGATGGATGGAAAATGAGTTTGTGAGCAAAGGTGAGCTGACTAAAGGAGAGATAGTTAGGAAGCTCAAGCCAGTTTAGTTTGTGGAGAGATGCACAATGGTGGGCAGATGCTTTGTGACTAGTGGCAAATTTGGCAATTTTATTATAACAGGAGGACAGTTTTGAGGGATGATTAAGTTTTGAGGGATGATTGTAGGTTTGTTAGAAGAGGAGCACCGTATAGAAGAGAAGGCATGAGGAATGTTGTAGCAAGAGTGAGCTTAGTAGATGTAGTGAGGAATCGATTTTGTTGATATAGCATGCCAAGTTTGTAGTGTTTTTTTTTTTATGTTTAGTTGTAGATGGCTATTGAATTTAAGCTGGTCATCTATCTGGACCCCTAGCAGTTTGGTTTCAGATACTAGTTCAAGAGGTGTGTTGTTTTGGCTGATGATAGAGTAGATTTCTATCAATGGTTGTGTTTTTTGAGGGAGTAAATACCATAAGTTTGTTTTTTGATGCATTGAGTGCTAGATGATTGTTTTTCATCCACTGTTCTGTGGTAGAGAAGGCATCTTGAGTTACTTTTAAGAGAGTGGGAATGGATGCGACTGTGCAGATAATTGTAGAATCATCTGCATATTGAATCCATTTGGCATGGGGAATTGAGTGGAAGAAGTCATTTATGAATATATTGAAGAGGAGAGGACCCAAGATGGAACCTTGGGGGACACCAGTGGGTGTGTTCAGGAAGGAGGAGATGGCTGATTTCCATTTGGCAGCTTGTTGCCTATAGGAGAGATAGCTGGTGAACCAATTGAGAGAGGCAGGGGATAGGTTTAGGTTAGATAGTTTAGTTAGGAGAAGGCTGTGAGATATGGTATCGAAGGCTTTAGAGAGGTCGAGAAGGAGGGTCGATGCAGTGGAGCCAGAATCTCTGGCTGTATTTACTGTTTCCAGGAAGGAAAGGAGGGCAGTCATGGTGCTGTGGCCGGGTCTGAAACCGTGCTGTGTGGAAGTTGGTAAGTTATTATCTAGGAGATGGGGAAGGAGTTGGAGATGGATACATTTTTCTAAGCGTTTTGATATAGGAGAAAGGATAGCTATGGGATGGAAGTTAGTGATATTGTTGTTATTGCCTCCTTTGTGCAAGGGTATGATGAAAGCTCTTTTCCAGAGTGTGGGAACAAGACCTTCTTGGATAGAGCGATTGATTAGGATGCTGATGGGGAAAGCAATACCTTCGGCAGCTATGTTGAGGAAGGATTGAGGGTATGTTATCAGGTGCATTAGTACATGGTTTTAACTTTTGCAAGAGTTTTTTTATGGTAGAGGTAGGGATGGGTTTTAGGGAGAAAGGTGGGAGTTGAGAGGTAGGAGATGAAGGGGGAGGTAGGAGGAGGGATGCAGGTATAGAGGGTGAGGAGTTATTGGAGAAGGATGTGGTTAGTTTAGAGATGGAGTCTAAGAAGAAAGAGTTGAATTGGGTGGCCAGATTGATATCTGGAGCATTTGGGTCTGGGCTTGGGTTTTCTGCTGAGCCAGGTTTTAGGAGGTTATTGATGCCTTTCCAGAATTTTTGAGGATTGGTTTTATGGTTGTTTTGGAGTATGGAGTAGTAGTTTTGTCGATCTGTTGTGATAAGCTTTTTAACTTTGTTGCGAAGAGTTTTGAATTCATTAAGGGTGGAGGTAGTTTTGTTTCTTTGGTAACGTGCCCAGGTTTTGTCTCTAAGTCGCATGGCAGTTGGTGTGTTTTTTGTTAGCCAGGGGGCGGTGTTGTTTCGTATTCTTTTGGTTTTTATGGGGGTGAAACTATCCAGGAGATTTAGGAAAGTTGCATTGAAGTATGCAACAGCATTATCCAGGGGTAGAGTTTTTAGTGGGTTCCAGTTTATTGATTTTAGGGAGTCTGAGTAGGTTGCGAGTGCTGATGTATTTATGTGTTGCTTGTAGTGGACATGGAAGACATTTAATGAAGATGGGAAGATGGTCACTGAGGGAGTCCGGAAGAGTTCCACTGTCAGTGTAATAGTGGGGATGAGAGACTAAAATCCAATCTAGGGTACTGCCACTGGAGAAATCTTTAGAGGGCCTGGTAGTCAGGTTGATGAGCTTGAGAGTATTTTATAAAGGTTAATGTTTAGGGGGTGTGTGAGGGAATGAATGGAAGACCAATTAATATTTGTGTCACCCATGATAATAGTTTCATTGCTGATATTGATAGAAAGCCAAGATAGGATATCTTCCGGTACTGAGACATTGTCACCAGGGGGGATGTAAAGTGAAACTATGCAAATTTGTTTGTGTTTATTTAATTGAAATAGAGCTAATACTAATTCTGCATTGGAGAAATGCGGAATGGGTTTGTTATAGGGAGTAATGGATAGGGTGGATGAATAGAGTAAAGCTACCCCGCCACCCTTTTTATGGGTACTGTCTTTTCTGATTATTGAGTAGTTTGGTGGTAAAACTTCAGTGTCTTTTATATGAGGTTTTAGCCAGGTTTGTACAAATATGTACAAATTAGGAACTCTGAGTTTGGGGGTATTGACCAACACTGATTTAGGTTTGCTGTAGTCACCTCTGCAGCACAGCAAATTTACTAAGTCACTAATTAACAGCAGTTAATCAGAAGATTGTTTGACAGTGGAGAAAATATTGTGCTGTCATCATACTCTTAAGATGTAGGAGGAGCAAGCATTTGATTGGTCAGAGACTGATATTGTAGAGAGGGGGTGGCTCAGGAGAGAACATTTGCAGTGTTTGCTGACTATACTCTGTGGGATTCCACATTGAGTGCCATCTGGTAGTGCCCTGAAGTGTGACATCTGGTGTCAGCTCATTACATGATGTGGGTGGGCAAAGAATAAATAAGTGCTGTGTTAAATATCACAATTTTGGAAGTCCAGCAGAATACATGATATTTCACTATCAAATGATTAGCAAAGGTTACAGTAATCTAATTTTATTACACGAGACATTTTTAACCCCCCCCCACTAACCTAAATAACGAGTTTATTAGAACTTTGAGGTGTTAAATACATTATACTTCTTATTTTTAATAGAATGTTGCATTATATGGCGTAGCTTTGGTTAGAGCTAGTTAGTAACTTCGGGATCAGTGTAATATGCTGCTTCAGCTGTTAAAGATGAGATTTATAAGGTGTATTGGTGTTTGCATGGCAAATTGTTTTCTGATTAACACAGCATGCTGATGATTTATTGTACAGTGTCAGCAGTAAATAACATTGTGCTTATTCCAACATATAAACAACTCCACATCTTTGCCTGTTTATTATTGTTTTGAATGTTTTTGCAATTATTTGTCAAAAGTGAATGATTTGCTGACGCACTGAAAATACTTTGGAGGAGTCGGTGGTAAGTTGCATGGTTCCAGAAAATGATACATTGAGTGACCGTGAAGTGTTTTTTTGTGCTCCCTGCAGTGGATTCACTATTGAGCTGGCTTCAGCGCTCACAGTTGTGATTGCGTCAAATATTGGAATTCCTGTCAGTACTACACACTGCAAGGTATGCTCTGCCATTTGACTGCAAACCATGCAGTCCTGACTATCCAGTTGTCATTTGCTGCACAGATCAACTCAAGGCATGACTACATGAGAATTTTTACAGCAGTGATGGGATGGAAGGAGACTGAGTAGAAAACTTTAAGGATTTGCTTTCCATGAATGTAAATATTGTTTAGTGTTCGTACAGAGTTGTGCTGAACTTTTGGTTTCCTCGAATATTCTTGCCAAGCTTCTCCTAAAACATGTGCAACATATCTTTCAGTTTTATCTAGTGTACCACCGTATCTTCATTTTTGTTGGAAGAAATTGTCTGTGCAATCTAGACTTGTAAATGATTTTAGGAAAAATAGCAGCTGTTTTCAGCTTTTGGCTCACTTGGACAGACACACACACACACACACACACACACACACACACACACACACACACACACACACACACACCTTTGTATTGACATATTGCTTTATCTCATCTGTATTGTGACAGGCAGCGTTTCTTTCATGCTTTTAATTCAAAATGAAACTGGTTGTCTGGCTAGACTCTGAAGTAGTCTGTAAAACGTCTCCCTTAATCATCACTACCACTGGCAAAACCTGCTGTCCATGATGAGTGGTATACTTACAGATATCCATATGCTTTGGTACTGTTCCTATCTGAAATCAGCATTAAGACTCTGCTCTCGACACTTTCTAGAAAGTACTGAATATTTTGAAAGACTCCACCTCCCATAACATTGATCTATCTAGGTTTCTGTTCAGTATTGTGATCATAGACCTTTTTTAATCTTTTGAATCGTATGTCATGTTTGACGTATGGTAAACTTTCTATTGCTTGTGATCGGGTTTGAAGCTGTTCATTGTCCCTTTGGTTTCATGCAATTTTACTGGGCTGCAGAAGACTTTTGCTTTCACTCCTGAACACTTGAAAATCAACAAATAGATCTTCAGTAAACTTGTGTACTTTTTTACCTTAACTAACAAGTGTTTGTTCCTCCCACTCAGCTGTACTTGACATTGTCATACATTTTCAGGTTTCCATAATGTCTTCACATGCTGTAGCACATAATTTTTTACCAGTTCCCCTCTTTATGTTCTGGCTTTCATCCCAGTGATATCTGGCTACCACAGTGCATTTCTGTGCAGGCAGTTTCCATTTGATTGGGAAGAACTACTATTTAGTATTTTTACTAATCAATTATCTCCCTCCACTCAGTCTTCCCTGGTACAGTATGCTGATGACTCCACAGTCATCACCATTACTGATACCCTCTCCGATCTACATATCACAACTCAGAATTCTTTTTTGTCTGTCGAACAATGGCTCAACCAAAACCAACTAATCTTAAAGCCCTAAGACTAAACTCTTGCTTTTTGTCCCAAAACAGTGCATCATCTAAAACCCTCTTTCTCCTACCTCTTCCCACAATAACGTACCTATCACGGTCGATACTCACACCAAACTACTTGGCGTTATTATTGATGACCAGCTAAAATTTGACCAACATGTAGTCAGTAATATCAAAAAAATCCACCAAAAATTAGGACTGCTCTACAGGAGCAAAAACTTTTGTCTAGTAATGCCAAGACTGCTCTGTCTCATGCATATCTACTACCAACTCTTCTGTATGGCTACAAACATGAAACCAAGAACCAACAGAAAACTTGACAGAAATCCAGGAAACCCGCTGACAGTTCTGTACCCAAAAACTTTTATTCGGGAAACCACAACAGTTAAGCGCTTTCCTCAGCAACCACAGGCTGACTTCATCAGAACAAGCAAGTACTGAAAAAGGCAAAGTAGATGTGATAACCTTCCACTTTGTCACTAGTGTCTGTTTCAATGTTTTTCAGGCAGACTTGGAAGAGCAACAGCAGACTTCAATATTCCATTCTGTCAGCAATTAACTTTAATGCCCTATAAATCAGCGGTCACATTTTTAAGAAAGCAATAATAGCTCATTATTTTGCTCTAGAAAAATGATTGAATTAGATTGACATAAAGTTCCAAAGTTCAACATTTTCTTAAGTCTGGTGTAGAGGTGTTCCCAAATAAACATTATCCTTCTGTATGGCTCTCAAATACTTAACAGCTTACAATCCACTCTCCTCTCTAAGTTAGAAACCACCTACAACAAGATTGCTAAATTTGCTGCTGAACTCACATACTTTTCTCATTACTGCTTGGCTCTCAGGAAACTAAACTGGTTAGAGCTTCCCCATAACCTTCTCCTCTCTCAGCTTCAGATAGTTCACTCTGTACTGCACCAGCCATCTTTGCATCCCAGCATTACCTCTATTATCTCCTCCTACTCCCTAGCTAGAGCACTTAGAAGCTGTGAACATCATCTCCTTACTGTATACAAGCCAAAGATCAACTTCGGCGAAAACCTCTACAGCTGTTCACCAACTGAAAACTGGAGTAAACTTCGACTTGACATTCAAATCATTAAGTCCAAATATCAGTTCAGAAATGCATTAAAAAAACACCTACTAAGCAATATAAAACTCAGTGTAATCATCCCCCCAGACTGATCTTGCTTCTCTGTCTAACCTGTCTCCCTCCCCCTCCTTCACCAGTATCACCCTATTTGCTTTCTGTCCCACCTAAACTCACTGTATTAGTCCTGCTTCTAGCTCTATCTTGTACCTGCATTTTATTTTACACATAAATACATATACCTGTATTTTTTTTTTTTTTTCCTACTCTGTGCAGGAGAACTGAAGATAAAGAATGTCTTATGTTTTTCTATTTGTCTAACAATCACTGTGTACTGTAATAGCCTGCACATCACTGAATCTCATATCATATCTCTAATCTGTACAGTTCCCTTAAATTGTCATTCTTGTATATATCTATATTTTTATGTATTTTGTAGTTATGCATTGCAATGTCTATGTATTTGTGGAGCTTTTCTCTCTGCATCTCCTCTGAAAAAACTGCAGTGAGTCTCGCATAGTAGGCCATTTGTTGCCACTTCCACAGCAGTGGTCTTTCTCTTACAGATGTTTCCAACATGTGTACCATCACTAGCTTGTGTTGGTAGCCTCAGGTAAAGTCTTATAATATGTACAATATTCCATGACAGCTATTGGTAGGGGTCACACATTCACATAACTGCTAAATGACCTACACTGACATGTGGTCGTGGGCTGTGTTTAACAGATGTTCTTCGTGTTTCACTGTTGCAGTCATCACATTTTAGGTTATCCCTGCCAGGGTAGCCCTTGGCCAGCCCGAATACCAGAGACTTAGTATTTCTGCGTCAGTTGCTGTCACCTGAGGACTGATGTCAGGTCGTCAGTAATATAAAGTAAGGCAGCCGACACCATTACATCAGTCTTTCTTGCCATGGAGCCCGAAGCAGAAGCAGTTTGCACGAGTGCCAGTTGGCCGCTACCTGGGTTTCATCTACCCAATTGAAGTTGAAGTCTTCTAAAGCCAAGTACCCCATTGGGGATCCTTTCTTGCACTAACCGATGTCAGAAAAAGTTAATTATTGTCTCGCCTGTGGAAAACAAATACCACACCGAGACTTCCACTCTTACTGCGTCACTTGTTTAGGCCCAGACCATGACGTTCCTCTTTGTCGCTTTCTGTGCTTTGTTCAATGCCAGAACTATCAGTTGTCTGGCCCTTATTGTAGCCAGATATTTTTGCTTACACTCCTCGAATTCCAATATGGCCTCTGTAAACCATCCGACAGCAGAACTTCTGAAAAAACATAAAGATAAAGGCAGAGACAGACCACACAGGTCCAAACCTATCGACGACACTTCTGTTAAGCTAGTCGTTAGTTCTCCAGTCCTCAGTGAGGTGCTTTCGCAGCCCCTGATGCCCACTTCTGTTGATTCGCAGGCCGCTACAGAGACCCTTTCGGAGTCAGGTATGCCCCAAAACTCTTCTTTGACTAAGGATCCTGCGGTCATCTCAACCTTGGATGAGTCCAGAGCTCCTGAGCAGGCACCGGCTTCCTAGGAAGTCCTTCGCACTACCGAATTTCAACACAAACTGACGTCTTCTTTCATGACTGCCGTTCTTTCTAAAACTACCGAGTTTCTTAGGCCCCGAGTATGAACCACACAAGAAACTGCCGACCCACTCTTAGGCGCATGCTTCCTAGCCTCAGTCTCAAATGCTTAAAATGGCGGAAGACCTTATCATGCTGATCAGGGGAAGCCAAGCTACCCCCTCTAAAAGGAAAAGAGATCTATCCCCTGTAGTTTTTTCTGAACAAGAGTTAGATGAATCTGATGCATCTGAATATGAAGACATGCGACTCCTCTACACTTATGAGGATTCTGATGAAGAGAATTCCAATCCTTCAGCCTGTCCCCCCCAGAGGATATTTCCTTTGGGGAAACCCTCCATACCTTAAGGGAGCATTTCCAATGGGAGAGTCAGAACTACCCTCAGTCTAAAAAGAGACTCGGAGAATTCCTAGATCTTCCACAACACAGACCTTTGGCCATCCCCCCAGTCCTGGATGTTGTGGAGGATGTTGTCCTCTAATCCAGCTTGACTCCTGAAGCCCTTCCTCCTGCTCCCAGAAAACCAGACAGGTACTACAGAGTCCCTGACTCACACAAATATCTTTTTAAAAATCCTACAACTGACCACCCCCCCCCCCCGAGGTCATTTCTCATGGGCCAAAAATAATTAAAGCAACCTCTGCTAAGAATCTCACCCCCCTCAGACAGGGATTCCCGAGCATTGGACAGATGGGGAAGAAAGTATACACCTCCGCTACTCTTGCTATCAGGTCACTAAATTGTCAGTTCCATATGCTGAAATTTCAGCAACATACCTTGGAACTCTTTAAACAAAAAATGTTTTCCTTTCCTGATTTGGCAGAATCTAAATGGCTTTTTACTGCTGTCCTTTTCTTTTTTGGTTTTCTGGTTATTGTTGGAAAATAGTTCTTTCTGTTCTTTTTAGAATCTAAAGATTTACAAGAGTTAATGCATTCTGCAAGTCAAGTAACTAAACGCACCTTGCACAGCGGTTTTGATGCCCTAGAAGCCTCTTGCAGGGCAGCAGTCACTGGCTCTGTCATTAGGAGGCACGCATGGCTTAAGGAGTAGCCCCTGCCGGATCATGTCAAATCTAAATTGTTGGATGCCCCCTTGCACAAAGATAATTTATTTGGCAGTAAGTCAGAAGAGGTCTTAAAAAAGATGGAAGAAAAAGCAAAATCTATGCAAACAGTTAAGGATTTCTTGCAGGTCCAGCCCCCTGTTTTCAGCAGACATTGTCCCTCCAAACACTGGACCTTTCCTGCTCCCAGCAGACTGGCCCAGCCTAGGCCCCATGAAAGCAGACCCCCCCCCCCCGACAGCAGCCCCAGGAAATTCAGAGATCTAAGCAGTGGACTACCTCCACTTCAAAACCAGGGAGTTCTAAGACACCCTCTTATGGTAAAACCTTGCAATGACTCATCTCCTCCACCCCCTCCCTCTGCCCATGTTCACTTACCCGTAGGAGGAACTCTCTCCATTCACTGAAGCACCTGGGCCGCCAGAACATTGTGTCTCTGATACAAATTTTCCTTCCAACCCCAAAAGGGTTCCCAGATCTACCACCAAATCAGTGGGCAGAGGCTCAAAATTAAATCCTTTCCCTGCTCTCTATGAGGGCAGTAGACCACGTTTCTGCAGAACAGATAGGCCAAGGTTTCCACTCCAGACTTTTCCTGGTGCCCAGAATAGAGGGCACCTGGCACCCCATCCTTGATCTATCCATTCTAAACACCTCCCTGGTGATTCCAAAATTCAAAATGCTCACCCTCCAGCAGCTGCTACCCATGTTCTCCAAGGACGCTTGGTTAGCCAACCTAGATCTAAAAGAGGCTTCCCTCCACATTACTATCAGGGAATCATGCAGGAAATATCTCTGCTTCAGGGCAGGATCTTAACACTTTTAGATGTTCTTCATGTTTCCCTGTTGCAGTCATTACATTTGGGTAATCTGCTGGCAGGTTGCCCTCAGCCGGCCTAAATAACAAAGTCTTGGGTCCTGCTTCGGTTGCTGTCTCTTCAATGACGTCAGGGGTATAAAACATGCAGCTGACGCCATTTTATTCAGTCTTTCTTGCCGCGCGGTGCCCAAAGCAGAAGCAGTTCGCAAGTGCCAGTCGGCCGACTCCTGAAATTTTCGTATTCGACCTTCAGAGCCGAAGTCTTCAAACTAAAGCTGAGTACCCCGTTGGGGAAACTTTTTCTTGCTCCATACCAATGTCAGTAAAAGCTAATAATTGCATTACTTGTGGGAAGCAAATACCTCATAAGGATTTTCATTTGTACTGTATTCCTTGCCCAGGCCCTGATCACAACGTGCCTTGATGTCGGTTTTGTGCTAGATTTAACCAATGCACTATTAAGCATCAGTATATTTTTGCCTCTAAATATTTTGGTTGAAGATTTAACTATCCTGAAATGTCGTTTGTTAGCAATCCGACTACCGGAGTTCACAAAAAATGCAAGGAAAAAGACAGAGACAGACCGTCTAGGTCCAAAATTGATGAAGCTTCTCCTAAGCCAGTTGCCGGTTCGCCGGTACTCAGTGAAGCGCTTTCACAGCCCCTGATACCCACTACTTTTGAGTCGCAGGCCTCTACCGAGACCCATTCGGAGTCCGGTATGCCGTGAGATTCTCAGAGTATTGAAACCACAGTTGTCTATCCCTTGGATGGGTCCGGAGCCACTGAGCAGGCACCGGCTTCTGAGGGTGTTTTCAGACCTCAACATTTTTATATTAAACAGACGCCAGCAACAAAAACAAGGTCAAAAACAACTTCTGTGTCTAAAAATCCAATGCATGAGCCACGTGCTCAGGCCCCTATACCTAAAAAACAGATGATCAAAATGACTGAGGATTTAATTACCTTGCTCAGGGGTTCCCAACCCCCCCCCCCCCCCCTGCTAAGAGGCCTAGGCAAGGCACGGATTATGAATCTTCAGATCAAGTTTCCATTTCTTCTGATTCCTCTTCTGATCAGGAATTTTCTATTCCACCCTATGAGGATTCTGATGCAGAGGAATCCATCCCATCTGCATCTCCTCCTGAGGATTACTCTTTTGGAGAGACTTTGCATACTTCATTTTCACTGGGAGAGTCAGGACTTCTCTGAATCAAAAAAGAGGCTTAGGGATTTCCTCCTTCTTCCTCAGCATAGGCCTTTGGCAATACCTCCTGTATTAGACATTGTTGATGATGTGTTCTCGGAATCAAGCATGGCTCCTGGTTCCCTGCCTCCGGCTCCTAGTAAGCCAGACCGATATTACAGGGTTCCTGACTCCCACAAATTTCTTTTCAAAAATCCTGCTGCTGATCATGAGACTATTTCTCAGGGTCCCAAGGGTATTAAGGCTTCTACAGCCAAAAATTCTACCCCTTCTGCTAGAGATTCCAGGGCGCTGGATAGATGGGGTAAGAAGGTTTATACGTCTGCAACCTTGGCAGTCAGGGCTTTAAACTGCCAGTTTCATATGCTTAAATATTAACAGCATGTTATGGGCTTACTGACACAAAAAATGATGTTGATTTCTGATTGTGTGGAAAATAGAGTTACAGGATTTATTGCATTCAGCAAAACTGGTTGGAAAGCATACTTTGCAATGTGGTTTTGATTCCTTGGAGGCCTCTTGTAGGGCCGCCGTTACTGGATCTGTGATTAGAAGACATGCCTGGCTCAAGGAGCAAAATCTGCCTGGTTATGTTAAAGCTAAATTGTTGGATGCCCTTTTCAGCATGATACTTTGGTAATAAGGCAGAAGAGTTGTTGGATGCCCTTTTCAGCATGATACTTTGGTAATAAGGCAGAAGAGGTTTTGAAGAAAATGGAAGACAAAGCTAAATCTATGCAAACTGTAAAAGATTTCTTGCAAGTGCAGCCACCCAGGTTCAGTAGGCACTGGCCTACAAAAAATTGGTCCTTTCCTGTGTCCAACAGAGCCACTCAGGGCAAACCCAGGTGCTCAAAAGGTTCCAGATATCAATCAACAGGGTTCTTGCAGGTCGAAGCAATGGGGTGCCTCCACCTCCAAATCTGGAGGAAACAAAGCACAACCCTACAGTAAGCAGTCTCCATGACTTTCCTCTACCATCCCCAAGCACTTATCTTTTGGCAGTCCCCTTGGAGGAGGACTAGCACTTCATGCTCAAAATTGGCAGTTAATTACCCAGGACAATTGGGTATTAAACATAGTATCCCAGGGGTACATATTTCATTTCCATACTTTGCCAATTTCAAACGGATGGCCGGATCTGCCACAAAACCAGTGGGTAGAGGCCCAGAAACAAGTGATGTCCCTCATGGATATGGGGGCTATTCAACCGGTACCAGAAAAGGAAAAAGGACAAGGTTTTTATTCAACACTTTTCCTGATACCCAGAAAAGGCAATTCATGGCGTCCAATACTGGACTTATCGATTCTGAACACGTTCCTGGACATTCCAAAATTCAGAATGCTAACTTTACAACAGCTACTGCCTATGCTAGGCAAGAATGCTTGGTTAGTAACTCTAGACTTAAGAGGCATACTTGCATATCCCAATAAGGGAATCATGCAGAAGATACCTCCGCTTCAAAGCAGGTTTTTTGCGTTACCAATTCTCTACACTGCCTTTTGGCTTATCAACTGCGCCCAGGGTCTTTACAAAGTGCCTGGCACCAGCAATTGCATTCTGCAGACAAAGAAACATTCAAATTTATCCTTATCTGGACGATTGTCTCATTCAAGCAGAGGACAAGGACACTCTTCTTCAACATCTGGCATTTGTAAAAAGGCTTCTAGCATGCTTAGTGTACACCATAAATGAAAAGAAATCACAACTGGTACCCTCTCAAATAATTACATTCCTGGGTGCAAGCTTGAATACAACTGCCCAGATGGCTTACCTCACGCCAGACAAACAAAGGCAACTGACAACATACTTCAAACAACAAAAACCCAGTTATCTGCAAGACAAATTCTGCAGGCTTTGGGGTTCATGGCATCCTGCATTCTACTAATTCTATATGCGAGACTGCATATGAGGAAACTTCAATGGTACCTAAAAAGTTTATGTTGTCAACATTGTCACAGCCTAGAAACAATGATTCCTCTCACTCCCTGCCTACAACAGGAGTTTATTTGGTGGGCAGACATGTCACCAAAACAAGGGACTGTCATTCACTCTACTCCCTGCCACCCAAACCCTAACTACAGACTCATCAGACTATGCTTGGGGGGGCCCACCTGGCAGGGAGATGCATTCAGGGCAAATGGGAGCCCAAACGAAATGCATCTGCATATCAATCAGAAAGAAATGCTAGCTGTTCAGAATGCTCTGACATCCTTCAAGGACTTGCTTCATCCAGGACAACTACTGATAAAGACTGACAACACCACAGTTATGTGGTGCATAAACAAGCAGGGGGCTACACATTCCTACCCCCTTTGCAGACTAGCCATGGCCTTGTGGAACACCGCCTTGACTTACCAAATACATCTTCAAGCTCAATTCCTGCCAGGAAAGCAAAATACTCTGGCAGATGACCTAAGCAGAAACCTTATGGACCCGCATGCATGGAAACTGGATCCACAAATCTTTAGCATGTTAACACAGAAATGGGGGAACCCAGACATAGATCTATTTGCCTCTCCCCAAAATTGTCAGTTGGACAAATTCTGCACAAGAACTCATCACAAAAAAGCATGGAAAGTGGATGCTCTATCCTTCAGCTGGAAAAAACTATCAGTCTATGCCTTTCCACCTATGCCTCTACTCTCCAAGGTCTTACTGAAAGTCAGACAGGAAAAACCAAAAATGATCCTAATTGCTCCGGACTAGCCTCGCCAGCACTGGTACCCACTTCTAAGGAATATGTCTCGCCTTCCTCCGTGGTACTTGCCTCAAATACCTCATCTACTGTTTCAGCAGAATTATCAAAATTCTGCACACTCCGCTCCAAACTAATCTTGCAGCATGGCTAATCATCTAATTATTCAAACCACACATCTCAGTAAATCTGTGATGGATGTCATTTTGGAAGCCAGAAGGCCTAGTACTAGAAAATCTTATGCTGATAAATGGAAGAGATTCTGTGCTTGGAACCAAGCACAAGGAATAGACACAGCAAAGCACAATATTCCTCAGATTTTACAATACTTAACTGAGATGCTTGAGAGAAGGGCCTATCTTTCTCATCAATAAAAATCCATGCCTCTGCCATCTCGACTCATTACAACACAGAGCCTCCCCTCTTTTCTCTTCCAGTGCTTAAACAGTATCATAGAGGGGCCAAAAATTTAAGGCCTCCCAGGAGAGCACCAACTTCTGCATCGGACCTCAATTTTGTGCTGAATAAACTCACCCTGCCTCCTTTTGAACCAGCAGCTACTGCGGATATAACATTTCCATCTTGGAAAACAGCTTTTCTTTTGGCAGTGACTTCAGCAAGAAGGGTTTCAGAACTAGACGCTCTCATGGCAGTGGAGCCTTTCATTATATTTTACCCGGACAGGGTGGCCCTCAGGAGGTGGTATCCAGTGTGGCTCTTAACCAGACCATTCTCCTGCCAACATTTTACCCAAATCCGCAGAACAAGAGGAAGTGGATTCTGCATTCATTGGACGTACACAGGCAACTAAGATTTTACTTAAACTTTATTTCCTCCACTGGTGCTCTTTACTTGGTGATTTTACTTAAACAGGACCACATCTCTAAGAAAGTTTGAGTAACTACTGGTAGCATTTGCTGCAGGATCAGAGGGGAAGGCTATATCAAAGCAGACTATTTCTAAATGGATAAGCCACTGCATTCGTTTCTGCTATTTGCACCATGGTAAACCTGTGGCCAAGGGGATCAGATTACATTCCACCACGGCTGCCTCTACTTCAGCAGCTTTTCTCAGAGGGATCCCAACCAAAGACATTCTAGAAGCTGCTACTTGGAGCTCTGTTCATACAGTCACAAAGCATTATCATTTACCTCTCTTCTCTAAATCCAGGGCAGGCTTTGCCATTGCAGTCCTGCAGGGCCTTTTAGCCACTCCTAATGCTGTTTAGTTCAATCCTCCCATCCATAGCTTTGGGATTCTACCCAAATGTAATGACTGCAGCAGTGAAACATGAAGAACATTGTACAGTTGTGTACACAGATGTTAGTGTATTCACTGCTGCAGTCCGGGTTACCCACCCGCCATCCCCCATTCTATACCTTTTCTTTCCTTCACTGTACTCAAAAGCCTTTGTGTTGTATTTGATTTTAGTTGAAGGTAAAGTTATGTTTCTAAAAGTGCATTCATATATTTACAGTTTATTTATATATTTTTTTTTTGCTCCCCATTTTGGGGGGCACCTGACATCTGGGGCAAGAAAAAGTTAGTAAAATGGCGTCTGCTGCAGGTTTTATACCCTTGACGACCTGATGTCATGGGAGAGGAGACAGCAACTGACGCAGGACCCAAGACTTTGTTATTCAGGCTGACTGAGGGCAATCTGCCAGCAGATTACCCCAATGTAATGACTGCAACAGTGAATACACTCGAACATCTACATTTATGGTAAGTGTACACAACTGTACTTTGTCTGTGCTTCCCTTTGGCTTATCTACTGCTCCCAGAGTCTTCACAAAATGTCTGGCTGTGGCCATTGCCTTTTGCAGACAAAGAAATATTCAGATTTACCCATACTTAGACGGTCTTATTCAGGCAGACAGCCAGGAGAAGCTGCTCAAGCACCTGGCCTTTGTAAGGAGAAGCTGCTCAAGCACCTGGCCTTTGTAAAGACCCAACTAACCTCCCTAGGGTACACAGTCAACGAAAAGAAATCCAAACAGGTGCCCACCCAAAGGATAATCTTCCTGGGAGAAAGTCTGGACACAGCTTCCCAGATGGCATTCCTTACACCAGAGAAACAAATTTTCCTGACAAACTACTTCTGTCAACTAGCCATAAGGCCCCAGCTAACTGCAAGGAAGATCCTGCAAGCTCTGGGGTTCATGGCATCTTGCATACTACTCATTCCATATGCCAGACTGCATATGAGGAAACTTCAGTGGTACCTAAAGAGCCTTTGGTGCCAACACTCTCAAGACCTAGAAACTCTTCTACCTATAATTCCTTGCTTCAGAAAATATTTTCTATGGTGGGCAACAGCATGCCCTACAACAAGGGAATGTCTTTCTCCCCACCCAGACCCTCACCACAGATGCATCAGACTATGCTTGGGGTGCACAGCTGGATGGCAGGTGCATACAGGGTCAATGGAGCCCACAGCAAATCCCTCTGCAAATCATTCAAAAAGAGATGATGGCTGTGCAGCACGCCTTGATAGCTTTCAAGCCCCTTCTCTCTCCAGGGGCTCACCATGTCAAAACAGACGACACCACTGTGATGTGGTACATCATCAAGCAGGGAGGGACTCACTCCTATCCTCTATGCAGCCTGGCCATGACCCTTTGGCACACAGCCCCTGCCATGCAACTACACCTGTTAGCACAATTCCTTCCAAGCTCTCTCAACTCTCTGGCAGACCAATTAAGCAGGAATCTTCTGGACCCACACGAGTGGCAGCTCAACAGAAGTACATTCACCCTAAAAACTCAGAAATGGGGACCCCTGAAGGTCGACCTCTTTTGCCTCCCACACCAGCTATCAGCTCAGCAAATTCTTCACCAGGGAGCATCACTTCATGGCTTGTAAAGTTGATGCCCTGTCCTTCCCCTGGGTCAATCTGTCTGTCTCTGCCTTCCCATCCCTCCCTCTCATCCCAGGGTACTGCTCAAAATAAGGGAGGAAAAACCAAGGACCATTCTTATAGCTCCAGACTGGCCCCGGCAGCACTGGTACCCCTTGCTGTGCAGCCTGTTCTCACTACCCCCATGGCATCTTCCTCAGATTCCAAACCTCCTGACCCAGAGGGAAGGGGAGTTCTTGCATCCCCAATTGCAGACACTCAATTTGGCAGCTTGACTTATTCCCTAACCCCGAACCAATCTGCCAACCTCGGTAAACAGGTTCTGGATGTTATCTGTGAGGCCAGACATCCTAGCACCAGAAGGTCTTATGCTGATAATTGGAAAAGGTTCTGTATCTGGATCTAGGCTAAGAGAGCCAGTATGGCACAGTCCCCCACCATACTGGATTACTTAGCTGACCTATTACACAGTGGCCTCTCTTTCTCCTCTATAAAAAATCATCATGCCTCTGCTATTTCTGCTCATTTTCCCACTGAGCAGCCCCTTTTCTGACGCACTTAGATCAAACAGTTCCTAAGAGGGGCTAGCAACTTGAGGCCACCCAGAAGGGCACCAACACCAGCTTGGGACCTTAACTTTGTATTGGAAAAGCTCACCCTGCGCCCTTTCGAACCAGCTTCTTCTGCAGAGCTAAAATTTCTCTCCTGGAAGACAGCATTCCTTCTGGCCATCACTTCAGCCAGAAGTCTCTGAGCTGCAAGCACTCATGGCTGTGGAACCCTTCATCATCTTTCATGCAGATAGGGTAACCCACAGAACTAATCCATCCTTTATGCCCAGGGTGGTGTCCAGTGTGGCTCTCAACCAAATCCATTCATTTGCCCGCCTTTTTTTCCTACTCCCCAGAACAAGGGGGAAAGGATTATTCACTCTCTAGATGTGCACAGACAGCTCATATTCTAACCTAAATCCTACAGAAAGTCTGATCAATTGCTGGTTAGCTTTGCTACAGGGGCAAAAGGCAAAGCTATCTCCAAGCAAACCATTTCCAAATGGATAGCACACTCCATCAATTTCTGCTACAAACAGCACGGAAAGCCTCCCCCCAAGGGAGTCAGGACACACTCCACCAGAACAGCCTCTACCTCTGCAGCTTTCCTCAGAGGAGTACCCACCAGGGACATCCTGGAGGCTGCCACCTGGACATCTGTTCACACTTTTACCAAGCATCATCACCTGCCTCTCTTCTCCAAATCCAGGGCAGGGTTTGTTTCTGCAGTCTTGCAGGGCATCCTAGCCAGCCCCTAGTTTCCTTGACTGCCTCCACCCTTTTCCTTAACTTTGGGAATCAACCCAAATGTGATGACTGCAACAGTGAAACACGAAGGACATAGTGCACTTGTGTACACTTACCATAAAATGTAGATGTCCGAGTGTATTCACTGTTGCAGTCCTGCCCTCCATCCCACTTTCTTATCTTTCTCCTTTTATTACCATTCTGGCTTTTTCTCCTTCCTTCAAGGGACTTATTGGTATTTATTTTCCACTGGTGGGGCTTCTTCCACTAGACCCTGACCTATTTGGGGAGCTCCAGACAGGTAAGGGCAAGAAAAACTGATGTAATGGCATTGGCTGCCTTACCTTATACTACTGACATCCTGACGTCCGTCCTCAAGCGACAGCAACCGATGCAGAAATATTAAGTCTCTGGTATTCAGGCCAGCCTAGGGTTATCCTGGCAGGGAATAACCCAAATGTGATGACTGCAACAGTGAATACACTTGAACATCTACATTTATGGTAAGTGTATACAACTGCAGTTTCTGTGACAGCCTAAGTGGGCCGATCATTGAGGTCTCCTATTTTTGCCCTTTTGTCACAATGTACTTAATTGGAGGTTTCATCATTGTTTATTGTAATAAACCATTCGCTACTTATTTATTTGCCTTGTAGTTTATTAAACAATTGGGACAAGGTTGCCAGAAGTTCCCAATGTTAATGCTCATTTTGGAGTTGCTGGCAGCTTCTGGCTACACTCTACTTAGCTACATGCGTCCATTTAATCTGCATGCATATACTCTGTAATGGTTCCTTTCAAGTTTCTCAGTACACATTTCAGTTAAAAGGTCAGAGTTCAGATGCTTGGTTTCCAAGTGCTGGGAGGCAGATTTGTTGACAGATCTCTGCGCATGTCTGAAGAAGCCCAACACCAGAGTGAATTTGTTGTCATGTTTTGGGCGGTCTTAACAGTTGTATCATGCTGCCTTCCAGCTTTAGACTTGGTTTTTAGAATTGCTGTGTATGATGCTTATTTGGTTCTGTGCTGTCTGCAAGCTTCTAATGATTGAAGTGTCAGCCCAAAGAACAAAGTAGTCATTTTTGCAGATGGAAATCCCTGCTGCATCCCCTTAAGTAAATGGATAACTGATATTGTGCCACTAATAGAGTTCACTAATACATAGAGCAAAGCTGTGATTTTCAGTAGCAAATGCTACTGTATGCGGTAAGTCAGAGAGTCTGACTCAACACTTAAAACTTCAGCCATTTAACACTTTACTTTCTTTCCTTTCCCTCTGGACAAGTAGAGGTTAATAAAACTGACTAGGCAGTAAGGTAATCGTGTCCACTTATCAGTAGCTGATGTAAGGCATGGGCACCTTTTATTCCTTTGTCCAGGTAAAATCTGTAATGATTTCCTTGGAAACCTGGCTGAGTCCTATCACTAGCGACTGAACTACTGGGGTGAAGATGTTATGAGTGTTGCTACTTTAGACTTACTTGCATATGCTTCACATGTGGTTAAAACTGCAAGAAAAACCCAGCCAAGCCAGAGTTTTCACTGTGTGATACTTTAAACTTCCTGTAAAGGAGGTCCATGGGATATATGCAGATGATTTCTTAAAGACATCAAGTGTTTCATCTTAAGGTTTCTGATTGACCATGACTTACTTTTTAAGCCTTTATGGTTACATACATGTCAATAAAGTGAAACTCAGCTAGTTGAAGACAAGCATGTTTTGACCGTTTTATTGACCTTGTCAGCACAACATAAGTGAATAATTTGGCTGTATTTCAGAAAACACAAGCCAGCTGATGCCCATAAAGATTAAGGTGCCTGCAGTATATCTGCACTAAAGTCCAAACCTAAAGGGTATAAAGGCCACACAGACAAGCCACTCAATAAAAGCTGCAGGAAAATCCCAGCCAAGCTGCAGTTTTCAGTGTGTGATAACCTTAAACCTCCTGTAATGGAGACTCATGGGATATAGGCATATGACCCCTTAAGTACATAGTGTTTCAGCTAGTCATGAGTTGTACTTTGTAAGCCTTTATGGTTGACTTCAGATCGATAAAGCCAAACTCCACTAGCTGTGTGAATATGCATGTTTCACCCTTTCTGTTGACCTTGTCAGCACACCATAAGTGGATGGTTTGGACAATAGAGTCTTTAAACCCAGCTGATGAAAACAAATCCATAAATGCTCTTGGTTTTGAAATTGTTTGGAAATGTTTCGTTGTGAACCAACTCATGAAGATTATTTTATATTGGGTAACTCTGGACTGTATGGAAGAGGAGACTTGTGTCTTGCTGACTATCAGCCTCCTTATTTAGTTTAGATTTACCTGTATTAGTAGTTTGTTAATAATGCTTTTCACTATATTGGCCTTCATAGCAACTTTGGGTGCTGCTGTGTCAGACTGAAACTGCTTCTGAAGACAAAGATCGGTTTTGACTGGCAACAGCACAAATTTATCTTGTACCATGGATAAAACAGCATGCAGTTCCTGTAGTCAGAAGTGGAGTGTACTTGCTAACAGCTCAGAACAATACTTTATATGAAAGCTGAGGCAATATGCACTTCCTTTCTTTGGTCTGTGTAGCCAGACACTTACTATCAGCTGGTTGTGATTGCGTGGCAATGTAGTTAGTTAACACATCTTTACTGTATGCAAAGTTTGGTTCATTGCTGTCTGAATCAAGGATAGTGCTAGCTCTTTGTTCTGTTAACCTGACTGAAACAGGAAACTGCAGAACGGCTTTTCTGACAGACTTTGTGATTCTTCTCCGGCTTCCACTAGTCATTCCCATCCTTGTTCAGCTTTTCATTTCATATTTTCTCTTAAGTTAGGATGTTACAAGGCTGCATCTTTCATGACATTAGTTAGCAGCTACTTTACCAGCCACTATGAATGCTTAAATATGTTCCCAATATATCCCATAAACTGTGTTCTTGTCTCTTAAGAAAACAAGGTTGTTCACTTGTAGTTCTGTGTGGTCAATATCCATACCCCATGCTTAGCCTCACTTTGTAAGAGATGCATGCGTCTTTGCTTTTCTTTGGTATGATCGAACCTCTCTGACTGGAAATGATGGATATGTGTTGCCTAGTAGTAGGAGAAGCATGGCTTTATGTTCTGGGGAATCCACATTCTCCAGCAGAACTACCTATATGTGTCTGTCTCATACCACTTTCTCTCCAAATGTCAAAGTGGATAGTCTTAGCAAGCTGGTTAAAGCATAAATTCTACGTAGTGACTGTTAGTATTAAGAATTGCATTGGCAGTACAAGTATTTATAATCTGTGTTTTGTTGTAATGCTGTTGTTCATGCCTTGAGATTTTGATCTGTATGTAGCAAGTGTATTTCATCCTTACATTCACCACCCTCTTGAGGATTTGTATCACTTCTTACAGTATAACATTTGTAACATTTGTCTTTGAATGCACGCCAAGGTAGAATTGTTTTGTGCCTTACCTCACTACAGTTTAAATGTTTTTATTTCTTCACAGTGGATTTTGCGTTGAAGTAATGAGTGCTCTAACAGTACTTGTAGCCTCAAATGTGGGCATTCCCATAAGCTCCACTCATTGCAAGGTATTGGTGTGTGCATGGTTGACACAAATCACGTAACCTCCCCAGTTAGTCATGCCTCCCGGATTGTCATATCTGGCGTCTGCAATTTGCCCTCACTGTTCAGTTTACTAAAAGTCTTTAATAATTTGCGTATTTTATTCTAATGCTGTTTAAAAATAGCACTGAGATATTAAGTCGTATTTATATTTACAGCATTCACCCAGAATAGAGAGTAAACCATGTACTAGGGAGCTGAAACAGTGAGAAGTAATCTCTTGCTTCATCCTTCTGGAAGTTGGTAGCAACTTTTAGACCTTTTATTAGCTTATGCTTCAAAGAAAAGCCCACACCCTGTATTAGTTGTCATTACTTTTTTGGGAGTAACTTAAAATGGCTGTTTCCAGATTATGTACTTGTTTAATATAGTCGTCAGTGCGCCTATACAGTGATTTCTAGCTCCTTCATTTGTCTGTTTTATTTTTCTGTTTAGATTTATTTATTTTTATTTATTTCCACTTGTTGACCAGGGTCGAGTACTGACCATTCAAAACATGGTCCCATGTAGCCTTCTGTAATTTTGTATGTTGCTGCTGTGGCTGAATTTGCAGACTCTGGAATATTCCTGTGACGAATGGCATGGCTTATTATGTTCTTCAGTGATTAACTCACATAAGCATGATGGAGTACTCCCAGGGGAGGAAGCCAGCTTTGCCATTCACTATAATTTCTGATTCTCCACCACAAAATTTTTGTTTCTACTTCCAGACCTGGCCAGTTTTTAAGAAAGAAGCCCCTCCCAGGTTTAGGAAGGTGCCCAAGTATCGGGCAGTGTTGCTTGTCCTATCTGTACTGGCCATGTTATCCACAGAGTATAGTCAACAATTTTGAATATTTCAGGACTGTCTGAGGTTCACCTTTACTTGGATTGCCACAACAAATTATCTGTAGATTCTTGGCAAAATCTGATATCACTATGACTTTAGAGATCATAGATTCTCTAGAAAAAAAAAATAGTCCTGTGTCTGCAGGACTATAGATATAGATTCAGACTTCTCCCTTGTATGGGCTGTAGGAGCAGTTCCCTAACTTGAAAAAGGGGCATAAAACCTCATTGGTTTCAGTGAGCACATCTAGTAAATCAAGTTGTAGATGGTCACTGTCCAAAGTGTTATGCCTGTCCTGCAATAGAACACTTGTATGGTTCCTTTGGACATGGATGATTTTTGGCATTAGCCGGAATCTGCAGGGGAGTTTCTTCCTTCACTAAGTCAAGTGCTTCAGTTTTTTTTTTTTTTTCTGGTGTTTGTGCCTATCAAAGTGGATGGCTGAAGCCATGCAGGAAGATTGTCTGTAAGAGATTATATTGATTGTATAAAGTAGGAATTAAACTGTGTGGGCATAGTTTGTCATGTCCTCTATTTCTGGAGAGGGAGGGTGGTCTTGCCAGGGTAGAGTAGTTTTAGTGATGACCAAAAATGTTTTGGATTTTTTTGATGTTTGTCTTGTTAGGTGGTTGTAGTATGTTTGCATGTCCTGTTTGACATGGAGTTTTGCAAGATTTCTAAGATGTCTAAATTGCTGGAGGCATTTTGAGTTCTATTTTTATATCAATGTTTCCAGGCTTTATCCCTTTTTATCATGAGTTTTTCTGTTTCTTTTGTCAGCCATGTTGCAGGGTTGGACTTTACTGTTTTATTATGTACTGGTGTAGATTATTTCCGGTCTGTAAGAATGTTATTAGTGTTCTACAGCAGTGTCTAGTGGCATTGTTCTGAGTACATTCCAGTTATATTGTTTTAGTGTCTCATTGAAAATATCTTTCCTGAAATTGGTTGTATTTCATATTTGATTATAGACTGTTTATCTAGGTTATGGTGAGTTCTAATGGCATATGTTGGAATGTGGTCACATATGTTGCTGAGAGGCAACCTACTTTTGACAGTTTGTCTGGTTTGTTTGCAAGGTTCCAGTTTAGTGTTGAATGTCTCCCAGAAACCTTATTGATTTTAGTGGTTATTGTTTGAAGTTGTACAAGTTTATGCATTCGGTGGGGGTTAGTATAATTTGAGTTGCCAGTCTATATTTAAGTCCTCAAGAGTTAGTTTCAGGGTCAGTTTGTTGTGATATCTAATACAGGATGTTTTCAGCAATATCAATGTTGTTCCATAATGGTGTATAAATTGCTGTTAAATATATAGTTTTCAGATTCTTCATTTTAGGAGTGCTGTTAGAAGTTTAGCATTGTTAAATTTGGTTATTTTCTGTGGGTGTAAGGTGATGGTTAGGGAATTTTTATAGCTTGCTATACCACCTGCACGCTTGTTTTGTCTCTCATACCAGAGTATGTTCAATATCTTAAATCCACTTAGACCAGCCAAGGCATGATGCGAAAATAGTAAAAAGCACTTTTATCTTCATAGCATGAAGACGTTTGAGCGCTTTTGTCCTAAATAAATGGACTTCTTCAGAACCGTTGTAACACACACAACTCCTTTTAATAACCACTAATTGACAAACCACATGATTAAGTAACTAAAACCATAAAATTTGAAGTGCAACCACAGTTGAAAGCACTTGAGTGAAACTAAATACACAAAACTGTTACCCTAAAAATGAGAAGTAATTTAGAAAAACATTTATACACAAAGTAAAACATTAAAATATGTTCAAAAGACATTTCTTTACAGTTGAACAGTTTTTTTTTTTAAACGGGTATAATGGAAATATAGTCATTAAATCCTTTATCTTTGGCAGTATTTAATCTAAGCTGCCAAAACAATTCCCTCATTTCAATGTGAGTTTCCCAGTTACCCCTTCTAATACCCTGGGGAACAACTTCCTCTATGCCAAACAAAAACTTAGTGAATCCTAAGTACTTCTGAACATGCCTTAAAAAAGCATTGTTTTTGTTAGCTTCACTTATTGCATAAACATACTCTCCTGAGTTGATGCTCCATTTTTCAACTGCAATATAACTGACACACTGCAATATAAACCACCCCCTTAGTAGTACATTTGCCATTTCTCAAGACTCTGTTAACAGGAGGCTGATAACGTTGTCTCATCCAAAATAAAAGGGCATTGATGACAAGCACCACATTTCCTAGTACCCTTTTTACCATCATTAGTAAAATATAAAAAAAAAAATGCAAGGATGTTTAAATAAATAAAATTAAGTCCCATCTTAAAAAACAAAAGTGGGCATAGAACCCAAAATTTAAAAAAATAGTTCCATTACTCTTACAAATACTCCAATTGCTGTTCACGGTTTCTTTAATAGAGTAACCACTAAAGTGTGTGTGTATTTAACCATAGAGACCGTTAAAATACAATATGTTTTTCATTCACTTGGCCATCTGTGCTTTACTCATTCCTGTGTGGACATTGACTTCAGGTTTTGTAACAACTTTGGTACTTCAGGACTTTTCATTTTTGCTGTTTTATCTTTTTCTGTTGCTTCCACGCTGATGGATTTCCTGCTTCGGGATTCAACCCTGTCATAGACGTTCCTAGGAGGATCACCTAGTGTTAGATGTAATAAATGCATTCTTACTGTATGAGTTGAGTTATTAGGCAGTCCTTCTTGTTGGGTCCCAAATATCCCTTCTGTCTGCCTGCCTGTACTTTGATTAATTCACCACCCAGCAGATGCTGCTGGGGATTCTCTGCAATTCTGGCAGTATTTACTTCTTCAAAGTATAGGGATTCACTGTGCTTGAAATGTGTTTAGCTAGTGGTTGGGAGTGATGCACAGGCTTGGAGGCTAGATTTGCCCTTCCAGTTCAGGGCATGAACTTAAGCATGTGTCCACATAGGAGGCCCCCCACCACCAGCAAACATCAGGTCTTCTGAGGAAAAATCCCCCAAGCAGGAGTGAAGGAGAAGAAAAAAAAGTGTGCTAGCCATGACCCACCAAGGAGGGACCTGTCACAGATTAAATTATGTAGTAGGAACACACTTTAATTTTTACTTAATCTTTTGCACTTTTGCTGTCCCATGTCCTGCCAGTAAAAATAAATTAATTTCCAGTCTGTCTTCTGCTCCTCCCACTGCTGAAGTTGCCTTTTGTACTTATTTTTCATTGAACAGTAGGTAAATTGCAGAAGCCTGGTTTAAATAAATCTGAATTCTAACTAAAGAAATTTGATTGTTTGGTTTTACATTAACTTTGTTTTTCTTATTTGCATCTCATACTATTAACATGTAGTTATTCAATTTTGATTGATGCTTACCCTTTCAACTACTAATGTAAATATAGTTTTGTTTGCTGATTCTGTTTGTCTCTTACCCTTAAGTAGGAAAGGCTTGTGCCAGTTATCGGATGAGAAGATAACTCTGTGTGTGATTGACTCTCTTTGATCATTTTTTTTTCCTTAGGGTGAGCTCAAGAAGGGTATTTGAAGTTTTATCTGGTCATGCTAATTAAAATTAGTGTATTTTAGTAGTTTTGTGCATTTAAGAAACACTTGTACAGAGATTTTTGAATTTGTAGTAACTGTAGGTCTTCCTTAATGGCACCTCAGTTGTTCTATCCCACAAGACAAATTGCCTCAAAGAATGAGTGGAATATGATTGAGCACTCCTGTCTTATCCATCTAGTGCTAATGATTCCTTAATCAGTAGATGGACAGCCAGGCTTTGAGGGATGGGAGCCCTTTTTAAAGTGACGGTGGAGTCCATTGCGGCAGCTTGTGCCCAATATTTTTGGTCATTAGGAGGATGTTGTCAGGTCTCATCAGGAAAGCAGCTGTGCAGTCTGTCATCTGGGATATCTTCTTGGTTAGAGAACCACTCAAGGAGAAATCTTAGATGACCAAAAGGAATGACCAATTGATCATTGAGATGAAAGGTCCTACAAATTGATTTTTAGCAATGTATATTATGGGCTGCAGAAGTAGGTACTGGCAGTTTATACCACTGTCCCTGCAGTCAATATTCATAGTAGCCTTGTTTTAGTTTTTGTCATTTTTGCCCAGTGTTTTTCTGTTAGCATATTACTTTCCTAAACCAGTCCATTTGTATTTGGTTTGGTAGTCTGCTGGTATTCCCACCATTTGCTTTTTAGACCAGTACATCCTTAACAGCTCTGGTTCTGCACAGTGGCTTTATTAAGCGGACACATTAGTAGACATGTTAGCCACTTGAAGCCCCAATTGACCTGCATGATCTTTAATGGTGACTGGCCTGTACAGGTAATATACATTTGTTGTCATCTTGTTTCATCAGTACTTCAGAGGACGTTTTCCAGTTTAAAAAGAGGTCTTAAAATCTTTGGTTTCATTCAGACCTGTTGATGTCAGTTTCAGCAGTGGCTTCTTCTGAGATCGAGTGATCCACTTTGTATATTACCACACTTTACTTTGTGGAACTGGATCCAGGTGACGTACAGAAACATTTTTACTGATTAAAACTTGTTGTGTGTTCACACAGGTCCTTAACTCCACAGCTAATCTGTCCTTAGCAGCAGTGCATTTCAAGTCAGACAGACTTGGTTTCCTCTGTGTTGTCTGCACCAAGAAAGTTTCATGGTTCTGTTGACTAGAAAAAGATGTTCCATTGTACTAGTCTTTGCCATTTACTTTAGGCCTTTACTATTTTTTTGCTTCCAGGTTGCAGTTGTGATAGTCCATCTTTTAAAAGTAGATTTTGCACAGTTTACCTCCGAGTAATACTGATAAAGTGGTATTCTTTGTAATGGACATAATCTAATGTCTGTTTCAAACTTCAGATTATAAATTTGTGCTGGGTAACGTTCTCTGACCTCATTTCAGTCTTGTTTGATTCTAAGTTATCTTAGAAAACATCTTTTCTGGTTAGTTATGTCAGCTACATGCTTTTTCAGAAATCTGATGTCTGTGACCCTGAGCCTTCCCATTGGGGAATACAAATGGGATGTTGATTCCAGCTACTTTTCTTTGAAACGTCTGTGCCGAGAGAAGCTCAAACCCTCCACTTGCATGTGTTGATAGGAAAGCATGCTTGCATCTGACACCTTTTTTTTTTTTTTTTTTTTTTTTGTACTGCTCACTGCAGTTTGAATCTTAGTCTTGACATTTAGCTTGAGGGAAAAAAAATCCTGTTTGCAGTGCTTTACTTCATACATAGGAGCTGGGAAGCATTACACCTCTAGTAGCCTATACAATATCCTTGATTCTTGAGCATTTTCTGAAACAATTAAGTTGAAAAACATATGCCAACCAAGTACAAGTAAATTGTAAACAGTAAGTGATAAAAATTGCACCAAGTAAAAAGACTTCTTTATAATGGATAATGGACAATGCATTCACAACCCTTACATCCATACCGTAATGTATTGTAGAGCAAATAAACCCCAGGTTATATTTTTCATCTTGGAACCTGTACAAACTTGACTTGGTGTCATAGTGCTTTTAGTCAGCCAGACCTGAGCTGTCACGTTGCAACAAGAAATTCAAGTACAGGAATATGAAAGATGCTTTTTTACATAATTAATATAAATAGCACTATCTCACAGGCTGCAGACCTTACTGTACACACACATTAGCAGTTTTATTCATCATCTGAAGTTTACCTGATATCATGCAATAGTTTTTAAATTGCTGCTTTTTGGAAATATTAATGTACAAATCAGAATATTGCATACATCTGTAATTACTGGCAAACTGCTAGCAATATCTCCACATGTAAAGAGAGAATATATTCTGTCCCCCACCATGGCATTCATGCTATGGTCCTCAATAATAGGTAGCGATCTTGTTTATGAAAATGAGTGTAGGTATGAAAATATGAATAACCAGTAACCATGATTAATAAAACCACATAAATAGTGCTTTGTTTGTCATACTTTTCCCATTTATGGCTTAAGAAAACCAGATCCCAAAATGTCAGGATACCATAAGGAGTTTAATATTTAACGAAAGGGTGCAAAAAAAGGTGCTTTAGGCATGAATGAGTTATGAAGATCAAAATATTTCTGTGACCACTAGATCATAAGGCAACAATTCCCTCATTATTGCAGTTAATGCGTAGGAGAAGAGCGAAGTATCTGTCGTTGCTATAAGGGAGAGTTGCAGTCCAGCCACCTGCCTGTCAGTGAGAAAGAACCTTCAGGCCTTCGTTTTTGGATACAGAAACCAGAGGAGAGAGAGACCTTCACACCCTGGATGCACATCACCAGGTCCCAGGTTACCTATAGAGAGTGCATAAGTTTTGAAAGATGAATGAGAGGAGATGTTTTCTCTGTTTTGCTGCAAAAAGGGGGAGTAGTTAGCAGTTGCTAAGTAGGCAAGTAGATTGCTAATTGCGTTGTGTTTTGCTAGCAGGTGACAAATCCCCCACGGGAAAATAATTCTGTCAAGGAGGGAGAGCATACCTGCTTTTAGCATTTTGGAAATGTCTGCATTGTGCACATTTTTTGCTTTAGCTGCCAGATCATTCCTTCACACTCTCACCAAGCTTTGTTGCTTTTAATCGTAAGTTCAGATACAAGGCCTCCATTGTATTCTGTTGAACCTTCCCAATGGGAACTACAGATGGGATCCCTTTTCCTAGTATCTCAATTCCAGCTGTTTTTCTGTGAAAGTTCTACACTGTATTCCTTGTAACATTCCTCAAGATGCTGCCTATATTAAAGGTTTAACACTGACTAGAATTCTACCCAGTTGTGGACTCTGTGGAAGGGTCTATAATGAAGAAAAGCTGTGTTCCCATTTGGGTCCTGAGGGATCCTCTTCAGGGTATCCTAATAACCCTCATAGTAGTTCTGTCTTGTGAATGGATACTCCATCAGTATTTTCCATTGGGTTGTAGTCTGGCAAGTATTTTTATGTATTGTAAATCTGCTTGCTAACATTGGGAACCCTCCCTGGTTGGCCTGCAGTTGAATCAATTCTGTTTTCCATTTCACTTTGGCATTATTTCTGTGACTTTTTTCCACTATAACTGTTATGCTTGGGGGTAAAAATATCATACGCCAGTGCATATCTTGCTTTCATGTTCCATACCAGCAGAGCTAGCCTCCTAAACTCTTGGTTCCTTTCTGTCTTCCAAACATTTTATATCTCAGTTTGGGTGTACATCAATGAAAAGTTCCCCATGTCTGACACCTTAAAGCAACAATATCCAAGAGTTATGTGCCTGCCAGATAGGAAGCCAAGACCCACAACAGCATTGACTCTACTGTCTGGGAGATGAACACAATATGAATCACTACCATAAGTGCCAGCGCTCTAAATTAGCCACCTACAGACATCAGAGTGAGTGTGTCTTGGCTTCTGACACTCCCAGTTGGAGAACCATTAAAAACCCTTGTAGAGATTTGTCAGGAGGGTTGCACTCACTGCCTCAGATCTTCTATCAGATTACCAACAGTAATGTGTAAAATGAGAACTGGACAGTGTTCAGATTTTCCTGGAGATAAATCCATTTCTGTAACAGATCTACAGTTTCTGTATCACTAGCTTATTTTTGACTAGTGAGGAATTGTTCTGGTGTCCATCCACTGTTTAAGCAGACAGTGACTGGCCTTGGAAGAACTGCATCCTGGGTTATGTACACCATTCTTCCCCTGTTCAGTCTGATAGAGTAGATTCACAGCTGGCCCTATCCTGGGTAGTTTCCTCTCATCTCTCCGCCCACCAGCATGTGATCATAATTGGCACTGAAGACTCTTCCAGCATATAATCTGCAAAGCTCATACGGGTTCAGTAGCCCAGTTAACAGAAGGTCCACCAGGTTTTCCCTTTATATGGTTCACTTTTCAGGACCCTCTACAGCAGGCAGATGTTTAAAGGTTGGTGGAAGTTGTCCTTGTGGGTTGTGGTATCACACCCTTGATATTTGGTATGATACCAGCACCAGACCTGGTGCAGGCCTCTGTTATGGTCAACAGCTGCCATAGTCGGGCAGTCTGGATCCTTTATACTCAACGTCTGTCTTTTCTTTCCATTCTCTTCCTTTCTCTCGCCTCAGTTGCACACACAGCTCACTACTCCTTAGTTTTACAGTCATGTTCCTGCTGGAACTTGTAAAGTGCTAGATGCCCTCTGAACTAGGAGGCAGTTATCTTTAACAGTTAAGGCCATTAAGTTCTTTCCATCCTACTGCTTCCATTAAGATGATTCTTCCATTTAACAAACCTTGCTTATAAAGTTCTTCATGTACTGGCTTTGGTCTCCCATCATTGCTGCCAGCCCAAACATCTTGGTGTGAGCTTCTATTGAAGAAGAAGGAAAATGGTGTCATTCCCCACTGTGGAGCCCTAAATGCTGCCTGGAGGCACCTGGTTTCCATTAAAGTTGCTGTCTGTAACTTGTTTAGAAGAGCAAGATGATGACTATGTACTCTTGGGCTGACTCCTACATAAGCTCTTTCATGCAGCACAGCTTCTAGAGTCCATGACCTTTTCCCATATTGACATAAGACAGGGGAGTCTGAAGGCCTGGTCATAGTGGCTGATGTATTCCTCTGTCATGTTGACTGTTACAGCCCTCAGTTGTTCATCTCACCTGTGTAATTTACAGGCCTCAAGTGGATCACAACTGAAACAGTTTCCTCAGCTACTTCATTGTTGGGTTCATTGGTAAGGTGGTTATGATTTTCTGTGCAGTATCCAGAGAGGGCTTCCATGTGGTCTGCTATAGTTTTTGATTGTGATGTTGTGGCTAGAGCCATAGGCTGACTGAAGCAAGGGAACAAACTCCAGTTCAGATATACTTTTCACGGAGGAAGTTCTCTACAGGACCTGTTAGATGACCTCTTGAGCAGACCCATGCCACTGAAAGGAGTTTTTCTGATCTCCCTGCACCTGTGTACCTCTTCCAGCCACAGAAAATGAAGAAATCTCCTTGCAAACTAAATGTCTTGAAGTATCACATAATGTTGTCTCCTCCTGTGCTAGCAAAGTTGCCTGAGAGGTTAACCAACCTGGTTCAACCAACCTGGTTCAGCAACAGTCAGGAGTCCTGATGGTGGTCTGTAGCTGTCCATGGTGAAGTGTTCTTTAAGAGTTTGCTTTGACTTGAACCGAGCCCTCTTCTCCTTTCTGGTATCTAGACATTGTAATTGTATGTTATGTCTTAGTGCTGTTAGGTTCTGCTCCAAAAAAGCTGTGTTAAGAGACTAAAGTCTCAGAGCTTGTGGGGCTTAGACTCCTCCTTTAAAGGATTATAGAAGCTGCCCTTCATGTGGAATGAGACCAAAGGTTCATACTGGCTTGTTTTCTGCTTCTGAAAGGGGTAGATAGTTTCTCGTCATGTACTTTACCAGCCTCAATCACAAAGTCTGATGCATTAGGTTTCGAGTACTGACTGACCCTTCAGGGGGTCATACCGCTAGAGTGATGCAGGATGCCTGGATGGTGGCACTGGTCATGATGAATGCCCTTTTTCCTTTCATTTTGTGAGCTCCCAATAATACAGTGGCAGATTAAGTAGACCTTGGGTGAATTTTCTTACCCATGCCCCCACACCCCTTCACACACACCTTTATGTATTTGCAGTGGATATAAAAAGTGTACACACCCCTGTTAAAATACCATGTTTTTGTGATATACAAAATGAGACCACAATAAATCATTTCAAAACTTTTCCCACCTTTAATGTAACCTATAACCTGTACAATTGAAAAACAAATCTGTTGGGGGGAAAAATGTAAAAAAATAAAAAATGTACAATAAGCTGGTTTGTATAAGTGTGCACACCCTTAAACTAATACTTTGTTGAAGCACCTTTTGATTTAATTACAGCATTTAGTTTTCTTAAGTGCACACCTGCCATCAATTAGAGAGACTCTGATTAATCCCAAATAAAGTTCAGCTGTCCTAGTAGGATTTTCCTGACATTTACTCAGTTGCCTGCTACAGCAAAAGCCATAGTTCGCAGAGAGCTTACAAAATATCAAAAGGATCTCATTGTTTCAAATTATGTCAGGAGAAGGGTACAAAAAACTTTCCACAGCATTGAATATACCATGGAACACAGTGAAGGCAGTCATCAAAAAGTGGAGAAAATATGGAACAACAGTGATGTTGTAAAGAATTGGAGGTCCTTCCAAAATTCATGAAAAGACGAGACGAAAACTGATCAGAGAGGCTCCCAAGAGACCTACAGCAATACTGAAGGAGCTGCAGGAATTTCTAGCAAGTACTGGTTGTATACTGCATGTGACAATCTCCCGTAATCTCCATATGCTTGGACTATGGGGTAGCGTTGCAAGATGGAAGCCTTTTCTTACACAGAAAAACATCCAGGCTCGGCTAAAATTTGCAAAACAATACATCAGGTCTCCCAAAAGCATGTGGGAAAATGTGTTCTGCTCTGATGAGACCAAGGTTGAACTTTTTGGCCACAATTCCAAAAGGTATGTTTGGAGCAAAAACAACACTTCACATCACCAAAAGAACCCAATCCCCACGATGAAGTATGGTGGTGGCAATATCATGCTTTGGAGTTGCTTTTTTTCAGCTGGAACTGGGGCTTTAGTTAAGGTGGATGGAATTATGAACAGTTCCAAATACCAGTCACTTTTGGCCCAAATCTTTCAGGCATGTGCTAGAAAGCTGAAGATGAAGAGGAATTTCACCTTTCAACACGACAATGATCCCAAGCATACATCCAGATCAACAAAAGAATGGCTTTACCAGAAGAAAATTAAAGTTTGGAATGGCCCAGCCAGAGCCCAGACCTAAATCCGGTAGAAAATTTGTGGGGTGACCTGAAGAAGGCTGTGCAGAAGAGATGCCCTCGCAATCTGACATATTTGGAGCATTTTTGCAAGGAAGAGTAGCCAAGTATTGCCAAGTCAAAGATGTGCCATGCTGATAGACTCCTACCCAAGAAGACGGAATGCTGTAATTAAATCAAAAGGTGCTTCAACAAAGTATTAGTTTAAGGGTGTGCACACGTATGCAGCCAGCTAGTACATTTTATTTTATTTTTTATATTTTTTTCCCTAATGGATTTGTTTTTCAATTGAATTATACAGGTTATAGGTCACATTAAAGTTGGGAAAAGTTTTGAAATGATTTATTGTGGTCTCATTTTTTTATATTATAAAAACCTGGCATTTTAACAGATGTGTGTAAACTGTTTATATCCACTGTATGTACTTTTTTTTGACCACATATAACTGCACATTTTCCACTGGATTCACTTTCCTGATTTTAGATATTCCAAACTGATATTGTAATTCACCAGTAGAGCAAGTTTTGCACTAAAATGTATTTTCTGATCATAAAGAATTAAATGTGTAGGAGCACATTGCAGTCCCAGCAATAAACTGGTTTGTTGGCATGCACGTCATACATACAACAGTTTTTAAATACTACTGTAATTCAAATTTAGTAGACCAACAGGGTTTGTA
This sequence comes from Protopterus annectens, assembly GCF_019279795.1. Taxonomy (NCBI): domain Eukaryota; kingdom Metazoa; phylum Chordata; order Ceratodontiformes; family Protopteridae; genus Protopterus; species Protopterus annectens. The sequence continues at coordinate 115,882,633 of NC_056751.1, read as the reverse complement.
AAGTTTAATAGACCAATAGGGTTACATCAACATGCATTTTCTGAGCAGTAAAAAAAATGTGTGTATGAGAACAGTGCACACCCCCCCCCCCAACACAGTCATGCACATGCGCACACACACTTAACTATTCCTCCAACTCATTAAAAACAGAACATTTTCTGAACGACAGGAATTATGGATGATCACAACCCTACGACAAATACATTCATAGGTGCGCGCGCACACAACACACACGGGTCTATATTACGTGATCGAATGATTAGGTGATCGAACACCTAAACATTGACCACGTAATATCGAAAGCAAAAAACAGGAAACGGCCAATTTAACGCAGGGAAAGATTTCCCTTGGCTGTTCGATGGATTTTGCCGTTTTCTTCACTGGGGCGAGATCTCGGAGTTGGTATATTTAGTTGGGGGGGGGGTGTTGGGGGCACAGCCCCCCCCCACCTAGTTTGGCTGTAAAGTTAAATATTTTTTTTTGTGGGCGACAGTAACGTTTCCTCACGGCGTTCACTATTTTGTAGTTCGGTATTACGTGGTCGATGTTTAGGTGTTCGATCACCTAATCATTCAATCACGTACTGTAGACCACACACACACACACACACACACACACACACACACACACACACACACACACACACACACACACACCAATTTTAAATATTATTCTAATTCAGTTAGAAAGTTACTAGACCAGAATTTTCATAAAGCATTCATTTTTTCTGAAAAACAAGAAGTTTAATGCTTGGCATTATTCACTGGCTGTAATTGTCAGTGATTTGTCAGAAAGTCAGGCACTTAGAGGGATAGACCAAAAGTATAAACAAAATCCGGGATGTCTGATGTAGTTGTGTCTAGTGCTGTAGTCTGTGCTCCACTTAACATATAAGCTCATCCTTGTCATCTGGATGCTTCCATTAATGATGAGGCTATGCAGGCTTAAAAAAACAGGGTTAAAAAAACCGGTATTGCATCACTGTACATTTATTTTCTGAGCAGTAATTAAGAAATTCTAATGTCTGGTATTGATTCCTCAGCAGTTTGGGGTTAGCATAATGGTTAAGGTGTTTACCTCACAACCACAAGGTGCAGGTTTTGATTCTCAGGCGGGGGGGGGGGTGTAATTGGCCACGCTTAAAATGGCCCATAAGGGCAGCAAGCCTAGTACTAAGTTATGAACCTATGAAAAACAAAAATTTTCTGAGGAATAAGGCAAAAGTGGGATGTAAATTTAGAGATGTTCTGTAAAAATATGAACAGCTAAGAGTTGTTATAACCTAGTACTTGCATAAAGGGGGAAAAAATGCTTTTCCCCTCCTTTAAAAAAAAAAAAAAAAAGGGATTCAGCCAAATTTGCTTGTGCATGCACAGTATGCAACTTGTATTGCTCCATGAGAATGAATGTGACTAGACACTTAAGTGTGCACAAAATATTTGCTGGGAGGTACAATTACTGTAGTTTTAACTGTGTAATTTAAACATAATGCCTATGGTGTTAGTCGCTGTATTGTTCAGCAGACAGACTAAAACAAGTTAGCAGTACTGAATGTAACTGTTTAAAAACTCGTGCAACTCTGAGTAGACAGCCTGGCCAGTATAGTGGCTCTCTGCAATGTCTCACTAGAGTTGCAGGTCCACCCATCAAACACATTCTTTTGAGTCCCTCTGGGCTGGGCAAGCAGAACTGCCAGTAAAAGATCATGCCATTTGGTCTTGTGTAAATATAGCTGATGATGTTCTTCGTGTTTCACTGTTGCAGTCATCACACTTGGGTTATCTGCCTGCACGTAGCCCTCAGTCAGCCCGAATACCAGAGACTTAGTATTTCTGCGTTGGTTGCTGTCACTCCAGGACTGACGTCAGGTCATCAGGGGTATAAAAACAGGCAGCCAACACCATTACATCAGTTTTTCTTGCTGGGGAGCCTGAAGCAGAAGCAGTTTGCAAGTGCCTTTTGGCCGCTGCCTGAATTTTCGTTTACGAATTGAATAATCCTGGAGTCTTCTAAAGCCAAGTACCACGTTGGGAATCCTTTTTTCTTGCTCTAACCATTGTCAGAAAAAGTTAACAATTGTCTTGCCTGTGGAAAGCAAATACCACACAGAGATTTTCATTCTTACTGCGTCACTTGTTTAGGCCCAGACCAATGACGTAGCTCGCTGTCGGTTTTGTGCCTTGTTCAATGCCCAAACCATTTGTTGTCAGGCTCTCTCTGTCGCTAAATTCTTCCGCTCTCGATCTCCATATTCCAAAATGGCCTTGGTTAGCCATCCTACTACCAATATTCTGAAAAAACGCAAGGATAAAGACAGACCGCATAGATCCAAAGCTGCCGATGACGCTTCCGTTAAGCTATTCGCCAGTTCGCTGGCACTCAGTGAGGCGCTTTCACAGCCCCTGATGCCCATTTCTTTGGATTCGCAGGCCTCTACCGAGACCCATTCGGAGTCCGGTATGCTGTGAGACTCTTCTTCGACTATGGAACCTGTGGTTGTCTGTACCTTGGATGGGTCTGGAGCCACTGTGCAGGCACCGGCTTCTGAGGCAGTTCTTCACACTACCGATGTTCATCTCAAACTGATGACTTCCTTTTATCTAAAACTACAGAGTTTTTTAGGCCAAGAGTATGTGCTACGCTTAGAAAACTGACAAAGCGCATGCACCTCCTCCCATGCCTCAACGACAAATACTTAGAATTGCAGAAGACCTTATTACGCTGATTAGGGGAAGTCTGCCTTCCCCTGCTAAGAGGAAAAGAGACCAGTCCCCTGCACTTCAACAGACTAGGAGTCCGATGACTCAGAGCTATCTGATTATGAAGACATGCCCTTATCTGCTTATGAGGATTCAGATGCAGATGGTGGAACCTTACATACCTTAAGGGAGCATTTCCACTGGGAATGCCAGGACTGTACTCAGTCCAAAAAGAGACTCAGGGAATTTGTAGATTTGCCACAGCACAGACCTTTAGCAATACCCCCTATCGTGGAGGTTGTTGATGTTTTTATGGAAGCCAGGAATAAGTCGGAGTTCTTGTAAAATCCACCTTGGATTGATTTATTGTTTCTCATGGTTCCTTGGATTGATTTATTGGTTCTTGTGGTACCGTGGATTGATTTATTGCTTTATATTGGTACCTTTGTGGCTGTTTTGAATTTTATGGAAGCCAGTCTTACTCCTGATACTTTACCTCCTGCCCCTAGGAAACCAGACCGGTACTACAGAGTACCTGACACTCACAAATTTCTTTTCAATAATCCTACTGCTGACCCAGAGATCATTTCCCAGGGGCCTAAAGGTATCAAGGCAACTACAGCTACGAATCCCACCCCTTCAGACAGGGATTCCAGAGCTTTGGACAGATTGGGTAAGAAGGTATATTCCTCTGCTACTCTTGCTATTAGGGCATTAAATTGTCAGTTTCACATGCTGACGTGCCAGCAACATATTATGGAACTTATTAAACAAAAGGTGGCAACCTTTTCAGACTGTGCAGAAAATAAGGAATTGCGGGAGCTTATGCACTCTGCAAGCCAAAACAGCAAGCATACTTTGCAGTGTGGCTTTGACACCCTAGAGGCATCTTGCTGAGCAGCAGTCACTGGTTCTTTACTGAGACATGCTTGGCTCAAGGAGCAGACCTTGCCAGACCATGTCAAATCAAAGTTATTAGACACTCCTTTGAACAAGGACAGTTTGTTTGGCACCAAAGCAGAAGAGGTTCTTAAAAAGATGGAAGAAAAAGTTAAGTCTATACAGACTGTTAAAGAATTCTTACAAGTGCAACCCCCTAGATTCAGTAGGCATTGCTCTTCCAAACACTGGTCCTTTCCAGCCCCCTCCCGGCCATCTCAAACCAGGCCCAGGGGAAACGGACAACCCAGATTACAGTCTCAGGGTATGCAGAGATCTAAGCAATGGAGTGCCCCCACCCCTAAAGCAGGGAGTGGTAAGCCACCTCCTTACGGAAAAAACTCAATGACTTCTCCACCCCACTCCCCACCTCTGCCCAATTGCTTGTCCCCCTAGGAGGAAAACTTGCCCTTCATGCAAAAAACTGAATGCCCATCGCACAAGACCGATGGGTCATCAGCATTGCATCCCAGGGGTACAAATTTTACTTCCACTCACTGTCAACCCCAAGTGGGTTCTAGACCTTCCTCCAGACCAATGGGCAGAGGCTCAAAACCAAGTTTTATCCCTGCTGTCCATCAGAGCTATTCATCCAGTTCCAGTGGAACAGATAAGTCAAGGATTCTGTTCCAGACTCTTCCTGGTACCCAGAAAAGAGTGTTCTTGGCACCCAATCCTGGATTTTTCAATTCTCAACACCTTCCTGGTGGTACCAAAATTCAAAATGCTTACCCTGCAAACAGGTTCTACCTATGCTAACCAAGGATGCCTAGTTAGTCATCCTTGACTTAAAAAAAGCCTATCTGCACATCCCTTTAAGGGAGTCATGCAGGAAGTATCTATGTTTCAGGGCCGGATATATGCATTATCAGTTCTCTGCCCTTCCCTTTGGCTTATCCACTGCACCCAGAGTATTCACAAAATTCCTGGCCCCAGCCATTGCATACTGCAGGCAGAGAAGTATCCAAATTTACCCGTACTTGGACGACTGCCTGATTCAGGCGGACAGTCAGGAATAATTGTTGCAGCACCTGACATTTGTGAAAAACCTCCTCACTTCCCTGGGATACACCATCAATGAAAAGAAATCAAAACTGGTACCCAGTCAAAGGATTGTATTCCTGGGAGCAAGCTTGGACACAACATCCCAGATGGCATTCCTCACTTCAGAAAAAAGTCTATCTGAATAGCCTACATCAAACAAATGGCCACCAGAACCCAGCTATCTGCAGGAAAAATACTGCAAGCCTTAGGGTTCATGGTCTCATGTATACTGCTAATTCCATATGCAAGACTGCATGTGAGGAAACTTCAGTGGTATTAAAAAGTCTTTGGTGCCAATATTCTCAGGACCTGGAAACAGTCATTCCGATCATACCCTGTCGAAGGACAGAGTTTCTATGGTGGGCAGAAGCATGCAACCTCAACAAGGGACTGCCCTTTACTCAACCCCAAGCCGCACAGACCCTAACCACAAACGCATCAGACTATGCCTGGGGAGCACACATGGGTAGCAAATGCATTCAGGGCCACTGGGGCACAAATCAAATTCATCTGCACATCAACCAAAAAGAGATGCTAGCTGTGCAGAACGCCCTGACAGCTTTCAGATCCCTACTCTTTCCAGGGCAGCTTCTAATAAAAACAGACAACACCACATTTATGTGGTACATCAACAAGCAGGGGGGAACACATTCCTACCCACTATGCAGGCTAGCCATGGCTCTGTGGAGCACAGCATTGGACATGCAAGTGCATCTGCAAGCTGAATTCCTGCCAGGCAATCAAAACTCACTGGCAGACAACTTAAGCAGGAATCTCCTAGACCCACACAATTGGCAGTTAGAGCGCAGCACCTACAACCTTCTTATTCAGAAATGGGGGACCCCAGAGGTGGACCTTTTTACCTCCCCCTACAACCACCAGCTTAGCAGATTCTGCACCAGGAACCCTCACAGTAGGGCCTGGAAAGTGGATAACCTATCCTTTCAGTCGGTAAATCTCTGTTTATACATTCCCACCCCTTCCCTCAAGAGTATTACTCAAAATAAGACAGGACAGATCAAGGACAATTCTGATTGCCCTGGAAAGGCCATGCCAGCAATGGTACCCACTGTTGTGCAGCCTGATATCAGTGCCTCCATGGCACCTACATCAGAACCCTACCCTGCTCTGTCAGCAGAACGGGCAGATTTTGCATCTGCAACTGCAAACCCTAAAGCTTGCAGCCTGGCTTATCCCTTGAATCTTATCCTAGTAGCTCTAAGCAAACTGGTGCTGGACATCATTCTTGAAGTCAGAAGACCCAGTTCAAGGAAATCCTATGCGGATAAGTGGAAAAGTTACTGCTCATGGAGCCTAGCTAAAGGGGAGGACACAACTCTGCCCTCCCTGCCTTTAATTTTGGAGTACTTAGCAGATCTACTCCACAAAGGCCTGTCCTTCTCTTCTATTAAGATTCATGCCTCAGCCATTTCGGCTCATTACAACACTGAGCCACCTCTCTTCTCGCACCCTCTTATCAAACAGTTCCTGAGAGGGGCAAATAAGTTAAGGCCACCAAGGGAGCACCCCCCCCTTGCCTGGGACCTTAACTTTGTACTGGAAAAGCTCACACGTCCACCCTTTTCAGCCTGCAGCGTCAGCAGACTTAAAATTCCTTTCTTGGAAAACAGCATTGCTTCTAGCCATCACTTCAGCTAGAAGAGTGTCTGAACTACAAGTACTTATGGCTGTTGAACCCTTCATTATTTTCCATGCTGACAGGGTCTATATCAGGACAAACCCTTCCTTTATGCCTAAAGTGGTGTCCGGTGTGGCTCTCTCCATACATTTGCCAACCTTTTTCACTAATCCTCAAAATAAAGGGGAAAAGATCTTGCACTCCTTGGATGTGCACAGACAGCTCAGATTTTACCTGGATAGGACTAAGGCCTTCAGAAAATCAGACCAGCTATTAGTCAGATTTGCAACTGAGGCAGAGGGCAAGGCCATTTCTAAGCAAACTATATCTAACTGGATAGCACATTGCATCCATTTGTGCTACAAGCACCATGGGAAACCAACCCCACAGGAGGTCAGAATGCACTCCACTAGGGCAACATCTACCTCTGCTGCATTTCTCAGGGTAGTCCCTACCAGGGACATCCTGGAAGCTGCTACCTGGAGTTCAGTACACACTTTCACCAAGCGCTACCATTTGCCTATCTTCTGCAAATCCAGGGCAGGCTTTACAGCAGCAGTCCTGCAGGACAGTCTAGACAACCCTAACTCTTCCTGACTGCCTCCACCCTTCTTCAGCTTTGGGAATCCACCCAAGTGTGATGACTGCAACAATGAAACACGAAGAACATAGTACAGTTGTGTACACTTACCATAAATGTAGATGTTCGAGTGTATTCACTGTTGCAGTCCTGGTTCCCCTCCCTCCTACCCCCTGGTTTCTCTCTCTCCTTAATCTCTCTCGGCCTTTTACCCCCCCTATTTTTAGGGGTATGGGCATTAGTGTTTGTATTTACTTTTTACTGGTGGTGTTTTCCTCCACCATAACTTAGCTCCCTTATGGGGAGCTCCTGACATTTGGGGCAAGAAAAACTGATGTAATGGCGTCAGCTGCCTGTTTTTATACCCCTGACGACCTGACGTCAGTCCTGGAGCAACAGCAACCGACGCAGAAATACTAAGTCTCTGGCATTTGGGCTGACTGAGGGCTACTTGCTGGCAGATAACCCAAGTGTGATTACACTCTAACATCTACATTTATGGTAAGTGTACACAACTGTACTTTCTTCGTGTTTCACTGTTGCAGTCATCACATTTGGGTTATCCCTGCCAGGGTAACCCTCGGCTGGCCCTGAGTACCAGAGGCTTAGTATTTCTGCGTTGGTTGCTGTTGCTTCAGGATTAACGTCAGGTCGTCAGTATAAAGTAAGGCAGCCAGTGCCATTACATCAGTCTTTTTTGCTGTGGAGCCCGAAGCAGAAGCAGTTCGCATGAGTGCCAGTTGACCGCTACCTGAATTTCATCTACTGATTTGAAGTTAGTGTCTCCTAAAGCTAAGTACCCCATTGGGGATCCTTTTTTCTTGAACTAACCGATGTCAGAAAAAGTTAATTCTCTCACCTGTGGAAAGCAAATACCACACCGAGACTTTCATTCTTACTGTGTCACTTGTTTAGGCCCAAACCACGACGTCCCCCATTGCCCCGTCTCTGCTTTGTTAAACGTCAGAACTGTCAGTCATTGGGCCCTTATTGTAGCTAGATATTTTCGCTTACAGTCCTCTAATTCTGATATGACTTTGGTAAGCCATCCAACAGCAGATCTTCCGAAAAAATGTAAAGATAGAGACAAACTGCACAGGTCCAAACCTACCGACTACGCTTACCTTAAGCTAGTCGTCGGTTCTCCGGTCCTCAGTGAGGTGCTTTTGCAGCCCCTGATGCCCACTTCTGTGGATTCGCAGGCCACTACCAAGACCGTTTCGGAGTCCGGTATGCCGCAAAACTCTTCTTCGACAAGGATCCTCCAGTTGTCTCTACCTTGGATGGGTCCAAAGCCGTTGAGCAGGCACTGGCTTCTGAAGAAGTCCTTAGCACTACAGATTCTCGACACAAACTGACGTCTTCTTTTGCGACTACCATTCTTTTGAAAACTACCGAGTTTCTTAGGCCCACATCCAAGAAACGGATGACCCAATCTCGGGCACCTGCTTCCTTGCCTCAGTCTCAAATGCTTAAAATGACAGAAGACCTTATCGTGCTGATCAGGTTAAGCCAAGCTACCCCCTCCAAAGGGAAAAGAGATCTGCCCCCTGTAGTTTTGTCTGAACAAGAGTCAGATGAGACTGATGCATCTGAATATGAAGACATGCAACCCCTCTCTACTTATGAGGAATCTGATGCAGAGGATTCCATCCCTTCAGCCTTTCCTCCAGAGGATTTTTCCTTTGGGGAAACCCTTCATACCTTAAAAGAGCTTTTCCAATGGGAGAGTCAAGACTACCCTCAGTCTAAAAAGAGACTCAGGGAATTCTTAGATCTTCCACAGCACAGATCCTTGGCCCATCCCCCCAGTCCTGGATGTTGTGGAGGATGTTTTCCTGGAATCCAACTTGACTCCTGACACCCTACCTCCTGCACCTAGAAAACCAGACAGGTACTATAGAGTCCCTGACTCTCACAAATTTCTTTTTACAAATCCTACTGCTGACCCTGAATTTCTCAAGGGCTTAAAGGGATTAAAGCAACCTCTGCTAAGAATCCCACCCCCTCAGATAGGGATTCCCGAGCACTAGACAGATGGGGTAAAAAAGTATACATCTCAGCTGCTCTTGCTATCAGGGCAGTAAATTATCAGTTCCATATGCTAAAATTTCAGCAACATACCCTGGAACTCCTCAAACAAAAAATGTCTTCCTTTCCTGCTTGTGCAAAGTCTTAAAGAGTTACAAGAGTTGATGCTTTCTGCAAGTCAAGTAAGTAAACACACCTTGCACTGTGGTTTTGACACCCTAGAAGCTTCTTCCAGGGCAGCAGTCACTGGAGCTGTCATTATAAGGCATGTATGGCTTAAGGAACAGCCCCTGCCAGACCATGTCATATCTAAATTGTTGGATGCCCCCTTGCAGAAGGACAACTTATTTGGCACCAAGTCAGAAGAGGTCTTAAAAAAGATGGAAGAAAAAGCAAAATCTATGCAGACAGTTAAGGATTTCTTACAGGTTCAGCCACCCAGGTTCAGCAGGCATTGTCCCACAAAGCACTGGTCCTTTTTTGCTCCCACTAAGCCAGTCCAGCCCAGGCCCCAGGGAACCAGACCACCCCAGACAGCAGCCACAGGGAATGCAGAGATCTAAGAAGTGGACTACCTCCACTTCAAAACCATGGAGTTCTAAGCCACCCCTTTTTATGGTAAGAACTCAGGATGACTCCCCTCCCCCACCCCCTCCCTCTGCCCGCCTTCACTTTCCTCTAGAAGAAAACTCTCCTTTCACGCAAGCGCTTGGGCCACCATTACCAATGACCACTAGGTTCTCAACATATTGTCTCAGGGATGCAAATTTTCCTTCCACACCCTTCCCAACCCCAAAAGGGTTCCCAGATCTACCTCCAAACCAGTGGGCAGAGGGTCAAAACCAAATCTTTTCCCTGCTTTCTATGAGGGCAGTAGAGCACATTCCTGCAGAACAGATAGGCCAAGGTTTCTACTCCAGACTTTTTCTGGTGCCCAGAAAAGAGGGTACCTGGCGCCCCATCCTCGATCTATCCATTCTAAATACCTTCCTGGTGATCCCAAAATTCAAAATGCTAACCCTCCAGCGGCTACTACCCATGCTCTTCAAGAATGCTTGGCTAACCACCCTAGATCTAAAAGAGGCCTACCTCCACATTCCTATTAGGGAATCATGCAGGAAATATCTCCGTTTCAGGACAGGATCTCAACACTTTCAGTTCTCTGTGCTTCCCTTTGGCTTATCTACTGCTCCCAGAGTTTTCACAAAATGTCTGGCTCTGGCCATTGCCTTTTGCAGGCAAAGGAATATCCAGATTTACCCATACTTAGACGACTGCCTTATTCAGGCAGACAGCCAGGACAAGCTGCTCAAGCACCTGGCCTGTGTAAAGACCCTACTAACCTTCCTAGGGTACACAGTCAACAAAATGAAATCCAAACAGGTGCCCACCCAAAGGATTATCTTCCTGGGAGCAAGCCTGGACACAGCATCCCAGATGGCATTCCTTACACCAGAAAAACTAATTTTTTCTGACAGCCTACTTCTCTCAACTACCCACCAGACCCCAGTTATCTGCAACCTGCAAGCTCTGGGGTTCATGGCATCTTGCATACTACTCATTCCATATGCCAGACTGAATATGAGGAAACTTCAATGGTACCTAAAAAGCCTTTGGTGTCAACACTCTCAAGACCTGGAGATTCTTATAATTTCTTGCCTCAGAAAAGATTTTCTTTGGTGGGCAACAGCATGTTCCCACAACAAGGGACTACCTTTCGCACCACCCCCCACCGCACAGACCCTCACCACAGACTCATCCAAGACTATGCTTTGGGTGCACAACTGGAGAGCAGGTGCATACAAAGCCAATAGAGTGCAGCAAATCCCTCTGCACATCAGCCAAAAAGAGATGATGGCTGTCAAGCATGCCTTGATAGCTTTCAAGCCCCTTCTCTCCCCAGAGGCTCTCCTGATCAAAACAGACAACACCACTGTGATGTGGTATATCAACAAGCAGGGAGGGACTCACTCCTACCCTCTATGCAGGCTGGTCATGACCCTTTAGCACACAGCCTCTGCCGTGCAACTGTTAGCACAATTCTTACCAGGTTTTCTCAACTCTCTGGTAGACCAGTTAAGCAGAAATCTTCTGGACCCACACTAGTGGCAGCTCAACAAAAGAGCCTTCACCCGAATACCTCAGAAATGAGGCACCCCGAAGGTCGACCTCTTTGCCTCCCACACCAACCATCAGATTAGAAAATTCTGCACCAGAGAGCATCACTGGATGGCTTGGAAAGTGGATGCCCTGTCCTTCCCCTGGGTCAATCTATCGGTTTATGCCTTTCCTCCACTACCTCTCATCCCCAGGGTACTGCTTAAAATAAAGGAGGGAAAAACCAAGGACAATTCTTATAGCTCCAGACTGGCCTCGCCAGCACTGGTACCCCTTGCTGTGCAACCTGTCCCCACTGCCACCTTGGCATCTTCCTCAGATTCCAAACCTTCTGACCCAGAGGGGAGGGGAATTCATGCATTCGCAATTGCAAACACTCAGTTTGGCAGCTTGGCTTATTCCCTAACCATGGATCAATCTGCCAACCTCTGGAAACCGGTTCTAGATGTTATACGTGAGGCCAGATGTCCTAGCATTAGAAAGTCTTACGCTGACAAATGGAAAAGATTCTGCACCTGGTTCAAGGCTAAGGGAAACCAGTACGGCACAGCCCTCCCTCCCTCTCATCCTGGATTACTTAGCTGACCTACTACACAGTGGCCTCTCTTTCTCCTCTATAAAAAATCATGCCTCTGCTATCTCTGCTCATTTCCCCACTGAGCAGCCCCTTTTCTCACACCCTTTGTTCAAACAGTTCCTAAGAGGGGCTAGCAACTTGATGCCACCCAGAAGAGCACCAACCCCAGCTTGAGACCTTAACTTTGTGTTGGAAAAGCTCACCCTGCCCCCCTTTAGAACCAGCTTTTTCTGCAGAGCTAAAATTTCTCTCCTGGAAGACAGCTGTCCTTCTGGCCATCGCTTCAGCCATAAGAGTCTCCGAGCTGCAAGCGCTCATGGCTGTGGAACCCTTCATCATCCATGCTGACAGGGTATCCCGCAGAACTAACCCATCCTTCATGCCCAAGGGGTTGTCCAGTGTGGTTCTAAAACAATCCATTCATTTGCCCACCTTTTTTCCTAATCCCCAGAACAAGGGGGAAAGGATCCTGCACACTCTAGATGTGCACAGACAACTCAGAGTCAGTCTAGACAGGACTACGTCCTTTAGAACATCTGATCAATTGCTGGTTAGCTTTGCTACAGGGGCAGAAGGCAAAGCCATCTCCAAACCATTTCCAAACTGATAGCACACTGCATCCATTTCTGTTACAAACAACATGGAAAGCCCCCCCCCCCCCAGGGGGTCAGGACTTACTCCACCAGAGCAGCCTCCACTTCTGCAGCCTTCCTCAGAGGGGTACCCACCAGGGAAATCCTGGAGGCTGCCAACTGGACATCTGTTCACACTTTTACCAAACATTAACACCTGCCTCTCTTCTCCAAATCCAGGGCAGGGTTTGCCTCTGCAGTCTTGCAGGGCATCCTAACCAGCCCCTAGTTTCCTTGACTGCCTCCACCCATTTCCTCAGCTTTGGGAATCAACCCAAATGTGGTGACCGCAACAGTGAAACACGAAGAACATAGTACAGTTGTGTGCACGTACCATAAATGTAGATGTTTGAGTGTATTCACTGTTGCAGTCCTGGTTTCCCTCCCTCCATCCCCCTTTCTTCCCTTTCCTTACAAGGGATATATTGGTATTTACTTTCTACTGGTGGGGTTCTTCCACCAGAACCTGGCTGCTACTTGGGGGCTCCTGATAGGTTAGGGCAAGAAAAACTGATGTAGTGGTGTTGGCTGCCTTACTTTATACTACTGACGACCTGACATCAGTCCTGAAGTGACAGCAACCGACGCAGAAATACTAAGCCTCTGGTATTAGGGCCAGCCGAAGGCTACCCTGGCAGGGATAACCAAAATGTGATGACTGCAACAGTGAATACACCCGTGCATCTACATTTATGGTAAGTGTACACAACTGTACTTTCTCCATTGGTTCCTGGTAGTATGCCTGCAGTAGGCAGTCTTGCAGTGCTTGGAGGTGACAGTAAAACTGACAAAAGTCCTGTCTGATTTCATCTTGAAGGATTGCCATTGTGGGTAGAGGATTAAAAAAAAAAAAAAAAAAAATCTAATCCTTAAACTCTACCTATACTATCCCTGATACCTTTCCTATCTTTCCTTCATCTCTGTTCACATTTATTTTCATTTAATATGTTTTTATAAGGATGCTAAGCACATCACGCAGTAACTGATTTTCTTTATTTCACACGTGTAAAGAGTACTTGTTATGAACATTACATAGCCTGTTACTTTTACTCACAAAAAAAAAAAAAAAAAAAATGTTTTCCTGTTTCCATTACATCTCCATTTATTTTTATTGTTAAACTTTATTAATTGATGTACTAATAATTTGGAGCTTTTCTCCCCGGGCCTCTACTGAAAATGGACATATATCCAGCTAGACTAGCCCGGTCAACAAATGTAAAATAAATAAATTATGCAGTTTTCCAGTACCATGGGGGCCTTGGAAGCAGTGATTTTTTCCCCTGGATCTGTACATAGCAGAGTATCCTGGTTTGGCATTAGTTCAACTTCTGGATTTAATATCCACTATAATGTTCATGACATTTGCATCCCTAAGGATGCGGATGTTGCATAAGACTTCAAGGTGTCAGTGGTTGCAAAACCGCCGTATGTCCATGGATCTGATACTGGTGTCCAGCTCATGTCTCCAATTGGGACAGGTGGACAGTCCTCATTCTCCAGGTATGTCCCAATCTCTCAGTCAACCCCATCATAAATTTTGATAGTGGATGCTTTGTTTAGAGTATGGAAACCTGATGTATGCCCACCACCACCAGCAGGAGCTACCAGCAGTCCTCACAGGCATCATGGACTTGAAACCTTTTATCCAGGACCTGTCTTAATTTAGCCCAACAGCTTATTCATAATGTGGTGGTTTAAGCAAGAGGGCACATGGTTGTACCTAATATGCAAAGGGGAAATGCTGGTTTGGCCATGGTTCTTAGAAGTATTATCATTATCATAGCAATTTTCATCCAATGAGAAGAGAACATGCTTATGAATGTCCTGAGCCATTGTTTAATTTTTAGATTCAAGGCTTGTGTGTGTTAGATCTCCTTGATGGGAAACAGTCCAGTAGTCATCATTTTGCAACTCTGGAAATTGCATATGTTCTTCGTGTTTCACTGTTGCAGTCATTACATTTGAGTTATCTGCTTGCAGGTAGCCCTCAGTCGGCCTGATTAACAAAGTCTTGGGACCTGTGTCGGTTGCTGTCCCTTCTTCCATGACGTCAGGTCATCAGGGGTATAAAACATGCAGCCGATGCCATTACATCAGTCTTTCTTGCTGTGCGGTGCCCGAAGCAGAAGCAGTTCACAAGTGCCGGTCGGCCGACTCCTGAAACTTTCGTTTTCGAGTTTCAGAACCGAAGTCTTCAACTAAAGCTAAGTACCCCGTTGGAGAAACTTTTTCTTGCTCCTTACCGATGTCAGTAAAAGTTAATAATTGCTTTACTTGTAGAAAGCAAATACCTCATAAATATTTTCATTTGTACTGTATTCCTTGCCTAGGCCCTGACCACAAAGTACCTTGCTGTCAGTTTTGTGCTTTATTTAATCAGCGCACTGTCCGTCGTCTGTATATTTTCGCCTCTAAATATTTTGGTTCTCTGTTCAATTATCCAGAAATGTCATCGGTAAGCCATCCGACTACCGGGATTCCGAAAAAAAAAAAGATAAAGACAGAGACAGGCCGCCGAAGTCCAAAACCGCCAATGATGCTTCTCCTAAGCCAGTTGCCAGTTAGCCGGTACTCAGTGAGGAGATTTTGCAGCCCCTGATACCCCCTACTTCTGGTCCGCAGGCCTCTACTGAGACCCATTCGGAGTCCAGTATGCTGCGCGATGCTTCAACTATGGAACCCGCGGATATCTCTTATCTTGGATGGGTCTGGAGGCGCTGTGCAGGCACCGGCTTCTGAGGTTGTATTCAGGCCTACGGACTTGCATATTAAATCAATGCCTCCTTCTTTACTTGGGCCTAAATCTCGATCCATGTCTAAAAAAACGACGCTCAGGCCTCTATGCCTAAAAAACAAATAAGAATGGCTGAAGATCTTATAACTCTAATCAGGGGTAGCCAACCCCCTCCCTCTTCAAAGAGGCCTAGGACGGAAGTTGATTATGAATCTTCTGATCAGGATTCTGTTTTTTCTGATTCTTCTGATGATCTGGATATGCCCTTACCTACTTATGAAGATTCTGATGCAGAGGACTCTGTTCCCTCTGCTTCCCCTCCTGAGGATATTTCTTTTGGGGAAACCTTACATACTCTAAGGGAGCATTTCCACTGGGAAAGCCAGGATTTTTCTGATTCAAAAAAAGAGGCTTAGGGATTTCCTTCTCCTACCTCAGCATAGGCCTTTAGCTATTCCTCCTGTACTAGACATTGTTGATGATGCTTTTTCGGAATCTAGTTTGGCCGCTGATTCCCTGCCTCCTGCTCCCAGAAAACCTGACAAATACTACAGGGTCCCTGAGTCCCACAAGTTCCTTTTAAAAAATCCTATTGCAGATTCAGACACTATTTCACAGCGGCCCAAGGACATTAAGGCTTCTACTGCTAAAAATTCTACCCCTTCTGATAGAGACTCCAGGACGCTGGATAGATGGGGTAAGAAGGTTTATACTTCTGCAACCTTGGCCATTAGGGCTTTAAACTGCCTGTTTCATATGTTAAAGTATCAGCAACATGTTATTGGACTGCTTAAACAGAAAATGATGTTGATTCCTGACTGTGTGGAAAATAAAGAATTACAGGATTTAATGCATTCTGCCGAACAAGTTGGAAAACACTTTGCAATGTGGTTTTGATTAATTAGAGGCCTCTTGCAGGGCTGCTGTTACTGGGTCTGTGCTCAAAAGGCATGCTTGGCTTAAGGAGCAATCTTTGCCTGATCATGTTAAAGCTAAATTGTTGGATGCTCCTTTAAATCAGGACCGCCAGTTTGGCAACAAGGCTGAGGAAGTTCTTAAAAAGATGGAAGATAAAGCTAAATCTATGCAAACTGAAATATTTTTTACAAGTTCAGCCTCCTAGATTTAGTAGGCACTGGCCCTCTAAGAATTGGTCCTTTCCAGCCACTTCCAGGTCTTCTCAAGCCAAACCCAGACACAGCAAAAATTCCAGGTTTCAGTCCCAGGGGACTCGCAGAACTAAGCAGTCGGGGGCCTCCACTTCCAAATCTGGGAATAAGACTCCCCCCTATGGTAAACTGTCTCAATGACTTCCTTTTAAAATTTCCAAGCACTTAACTGACTGCCCCTTTGGGGGAGGGGGGGGTTGCTCTTCATGCAAAGAATTTGGAACTCATTACCCAGGACAAATGGGTTTTAAATATAGTGTCCCAGGGATACAGATTTCACTTCCACACGTTGCCAACACCAAGTGGGTGGCCGGACCTACCACCAAATCAGTGGGCAGAGGCCCAAAAACAAGTACTTTCTCTCTTAAGCATGGGGGCTATTCAACTGGTACCAGAAGAGGAAAAGGGACAAGATTTCTACTCAAAACTTTTCCTGGTACCCAGAAAAGACAATTCATGGTGTCCTATCCTGGACCTGTCTACTGTAAACTCCTTTTTGGAGATTCCAAAATTCAGGATGCTGACTCTTCACCAATTACTTCCTATGCTAGGCAGAGATGCCTGGTTGGCAACACTAGATTTAAAAGAAGTATACCTGAACATCCCAATCAGGGAATCTTGCAGAAGATACCTATGCTTCAAAGCAGGCTACCCGCACTATCAGGTCTTTGCACTGCCATTTAGCTTATCTACCGCACCCAGGGTATTCACAAAGTGCCTAGCTCCAGTTATTGCATTTTGCAGGCAAAGAAATATTCAAATATACCCATACCTGGACGATTGTCTAATTCAGGCAGAAAGCCAGGACATACTTTTGAATCATCTGGCCTTTGTAAAAAGGGTTTTAACTTGTCTGGGATACACCGTAAACAAAAAGAAATCACACCTGGTACCCTGTCAACAAATTAAATTCCTGGGAGCAAGCTTGAATACAACTTCCCAGATGGCTTACCCCATGCCAGAAAAGCAAATTCATTTGACAACCTACTTCAAACAAGTGGCCACAAAAAGCCTATCTGCAAGACAAATACTGCAAGCCTTGGGGTTCATGGCCTCCTGCATTCTTCTAATTCCTTATGCAAGACTGCATATGGGGAAACTACAGTGGTATCTAAAAAGCCTATGGTGTCAACATTCTCAAGACCTAGAAACAATGATTCCTATCATACCTTGCCTACGCCTAGAGTTCCTTTGGTGGGCAGAGGCCTGCCACCAAAACAAGGGGCTACCCTTTACACCACCCCCTGCCACCCAAACCCTAACATCAGATGCATCAGACTATACATGAAGGGCTCACCTGGCAGGGAACTGCATTCAGGGCAAATGGAACCCAAGTCAAATGCACTTGCATATCAATCAAAAAGAAATGTTAGCTGTACAGAATGCTGTGACAGCCTTCAAGGACCACATTCTTCCAGGACAACTAATGGTAAAGACGGGACAACACCACTGTTATGTGGTACATAAACAAGCAGGGTGGTACACATTCTTATCTCCTCTGCAGACTAGCCATGGCATTGTGGAACACCGTCTTGAGCTACCAAGTGCACCTACAAGCTCAATTCCTGCCAGGAAAATTAAATACACTGGCAGACGGACTAAGCAGAAACCTCATGGACCCACATGAGTGGAAACTCGAACCAAGGATTTTCAACATGTTGACAAGCAAATGGGGGAGCCCAGATATAGACCTGTTTGCATCTCCCCAGAACCACCAATTGGACAGGTTTTGCACAAGGACTCTCCACAAACAAGCCTGGAAAGTGGATGCTCTGTCCTTCAGCTGGAAAAACCTATCAGCCTATGCCTTCACCCCTCTACCTCTGCTCTCCAAAGTACTACTAAAAATCAAACAGGACAAACCAATGATGATTTTGATTGCTCCAGACTTTCCATGCCAACACTGGTACCCCCTCCTGCGCAGTGTGTCACGGTTATCTCCATGGCACCTGCCTCAGACTCCTTCCCTGCTGTCTCAGCAGGAGAACCAGATTCTGCACCCTCAACTTCTAACACTGAAACTTGCAGCCTGGCTAATTAATTAATCTCCTTTACCATCCCTCGGCGAACCTGTGATGGATATCATTTTAGAGGCAAGGAGGCCTAGTACTCGAAAATCTTATGCTGAAAAATGGAAAAGATTCTGCGCCTGGAACCAATCTCAAGGGATGAGCACAGCAGCGCCCAATTTACCTCAGATTTTACAATACTTAACTGAGATGCTTCACAAGGGCCTGTCTTTTTCCTCCATTAAAATCCATGCCTCAGCCATTTCAGGTCATTCTAAAACAGAACCTCCCCTCTTCTCTCATCCACTGCTCAAGCAGTTCCTCACAGGGGCCAAAATTTGAGACCACCCAGGAGAGCTCCAACCCCAGCCTAGGACCTTTAGCTTTGTCTTGGAGAAACTCACTCTACCTCCTTTTGAGCCAGCTGCTACTGCCGACTTAAAATTTCTTTCTTGGAAAACAGCTTTCCTTTTAGCAATCACTTCAGCTAGAAGGGTATCTGAATTACAGGCCCTTATGGCAGTGGAGCCTTTCATCATCTTTCATGCGGACAGGGTGTCCCTCAGAACCAATCCATCCTTCATGCCCAAGGTGGTATCCAGTGTGGCTCTTAATCAGTCCATTCATTTGCCAACCTTCGTTCCCAATCCACAGAATAAAGGGGAATGGATACTGCATTCCTTAGATGTGCACAGGCAACTTAGATTCTACTTGGACAGGACTAAATCTCAAAAGAAATCTGAACTGCCGGTGGCATTTGCTGCAGGAGCAGAGGGGAAGGCTATTTCAAAGCAAACCATTTCTAAATGGATAAGCCATTGCATTCATTTCTGCTATAAGCACCATGGAAAACCTATCCCCCAGGGGATCAGACCTCACTCCACCAGTGCCGCATCTACCTCCACAGCCTTTCTCAGAGGCGTCCCCTACCAGGGACATCCTAGAAGCTGCTACCTGGAGTTCTGTACATACTTTCACCAAGCATTATCATTTGCCAATTTTCTCTAAATCCAGAGATGGCTTTGCCACTGCAGTCGCAGGGCCTTATAGCTGGCCCTGATGCGATCTAAATTCCTCCTCCCAACCATAGCTTTGGGAATCTACCCAAGTGTAATGACTGCAACAGTGAAACATGAAGAACATAGTACAGTTGTGTACACTTACCATAAATGTAGATGTTAGAGTATATTCACTGTTGCAGTCCTGGTTACCCTCCCTCCAGCCCCCTAACTTCTTTTGGCTATACCTCTACTTTCCTTTACTATGCTTAAAAGCCTTTTTGATGTATTTGCTTTTTTGTTGGAGGTATATCTTTGTACTTTTATATTTAATTGCTTCCCATTAGGGGGGCACCTGACATCTGGGGCTAGAAAAACTGATGTAATGGTGTCGGCTGCATGTTTTATACCCCTGACGACCTGACGTCATGTAAGAAAGGACAGCAACTGACGCGGGACCCAAGACTTTGTTAATCAGGCAGACTGAGGGCTACCTGCAAGCAGATAACCCAAATGTAATGACTGTAACAGTGAATACACTCAACATCTACATTTATGGTAAGTGTACACAACTGTACTTTCTCCCTTTCTGTTTAGTGCAGCTGGTAAGGGGAAGAGTTCCTATGGCACAGTAGCTTGCTATATTCTTTCCATCCATTCCTGTGTATTCCATGTTTTGTTTCAGAAAGTTCGATAAGAAAGGCCAAAGCTAATTTCAGTTTGCCTCATTGTAGCTGAGAAGGGTGAGATTTCCAATTTACGTCATTGACAGTGAAGGAAACTCTTTTCTACCCATGGCTGCACCTCTACAGTTGGGGAAACAACTCAAGGCCTGACCTCTACTGTACATCTTCTGATTTAGCAGCATCTTCTGGTATGGGTTTCAGAAGTGATTTAAGACCACTAGAAAGAACGTACCCAATATATTTTGCTTGTTGAACTTTCAGGACATCTTGATCTTTCTCTGGCACATCTGTAATTTGAGCGTGTGCTTTTCCATAGTTAAAGGTCAATGTCTGGTGTTATTGCCCGTCATGACCTTGTAGACAGACTTTTGGAAGGAGACCAGGGTGAAGCCCCATATTCTAAATGAGGTTATGCAGCTAAAAAAAAGCAGAAAAAAGATATTTGCATTTCAAGCTTTATAAAAACTGAGGAAACAAAACATTAGAAGTCTGTGTGCTTTTAGAGAAATAGCTTTATGCATTTGCCAGATTTTTGTGCTGGCAACTGCAGTTCTCAAGTCAGTACATGTAACTGATTTCCAAGAATCTAGACTCAAATGATTAAATATTAGAATATGATCTAGAAGCTTTTTAAATATAAATTCCATTATTTTTTATTGCAAATTAATAAATTGCTTGGTGAATTTAGTTTATTGCCATGCATTTTAGCTTGTAAATTTACTTTATGCACTGTGCATCGAAGAAAAGTTAACTCAAGACCATGAAGGGTGAAGAGTTGTGGGTCCTATTTCAGATCCATGAGATACTCTACCAAAAAATCTGATTATTTGTACTCTTAGTAAGTCAATTTGAAATCCACTTAAGTGTATTTGTTAATACA
Organism: Protopterus annectens; assembly: GCF_019279795.1. Lineage (NCBI taxonomy): Eukaryota > Metazoa > Chordata > Ceratodontiformes > Protopteridae > Protopterus > Protopterus annectens. The sequence goes on along the minus strand of NC_056751.1, from coordinate 115,861,898 downwards.
CTATTTATTTGTATGTATTTTTAATATTTAATGGATTAATGAATTTAAGACACATTTTCATGGACCAAATGTATAAGAAGCTTTTATTCAAAGTCCTTAATAACTAGACCAGAGGGTGAACAATGGTAGTAAATGGTAATTATTGATTTTAAAAAATCCAAGCTTATTCTATAATCCAGGTATTTAGGTCCTGAAGATTCTTTTCTAAAAATCCAAAATGTAGTGTTCCATAATTTTGCTGTATAGTCTAAATGGTCTATAATTTTTGATGAAATTTGAACTTCTTTTTAAATGAACATAACATGAACATCCAACAAGCAGGGACCTCGCCTGCTACCAGGGATATGTTAAATATTGCACAAATAGTTAAGTTATTCATATTTTTATTCATAATACTGTCTGGCTATTTGGTTTTATTAACCTGTAGTTTACCAATGTAATAAAATTATATCTCTGTCCACAGCTATGCTTCAAAGTCTCCCTTTTTATTGTTAAAGTGGTCTGTATGAATTTATATATTGCATACATTTAATTTTCCAAAGCTATCACTTACTGCTTCAGAGAATGTTAGTCACTGCTTCCATACCATTGCTCTGAATAAGTTGTTTGCCATTTTGTGCTTTGTAATTTTGACAGCTGCAGTCCAATTCTTTATCCATGCATATTCATCACAAGGTGATGTCTGCCTTTCCATCCTGACCTCCAAAGCATTTGGATGTCTCCAGAGTAAGTTGTACTGCTTCCCACACTAAGTATATAAACCTGATACTGTGCATAAAGGGAAGAGCAAATCACACCATCTTCAGTTATTTTTTGCCCTAAGTTGCAGTTGACTGTCAACCTGTCTGTTAGTCCTTTGCAAGCAACTTCCAGATAATAAGCAGGCAGCTTGTGTTAAAACTCATTTTAAATTGTAGAATTGTAATCCAAATTTAGTAGAGTTTTTTTTCCAAGGTCTACACTTTATCCTCTGAAAAAAGTGTATGCAGACAATATTTAACCTAAAGATTGCCATTTACGTTTACCTTGTTCTTGGAGAAAGCCATCCCATGTTTTCCTTGTAGTACCACATTACTTTTAAAATTGAGACTGTGCCTCATTGTGTCTGGAATTTTCAGGCCTTCATTGACCACAGGACATTTGGTGCAATGATAAGGGAAATCTCCTACTCCCAGAGCAGGAGATCCATCCAGTACATAAGTAAATTAAGAAATCTCTTAAGACAGATGTAAGAAGATAGAGAGGCTTAAAGGGAAAAAATGTTAATCTTTTGGCAGGGAGTTTGAGATCAGAGGCATTTCCCCCAGACTTGCCATCTCCATTTACCACTTTTCCTCCTGTCTTTGTCGCTTCCAATTCCAAAGTACAGTCTGGCCTTTGTACAGTGCAATGCCTGTTCCTTTTTCAGGCAGGCCATAGAAACCTTAAACTTAGTGTATACCCTGTTTCCCAGGCATCGACACGGAGCATAAGGTTCACATTTCTGTGGCTACCCTGGCACAGTTTACTCTCCAAGGATATTACATTAAGAACAAGCCATTGACACGGATGCTATTATAGTAGCCGTTACTGTGGACACAGAGGAAGAGCCACAAACCTCACCATATTTTTAGCCATATAAGGGCAGATATTTGAGCAGTGATCAGTCCATCCTGACTGCACTTGCCCCAGTACTGCGCTATTTTAATAACAAGAAATTCAGAGAAGAGTGTACACCTGTCTTGCTTAGTTATCCCCTTGACACTTAATTGTATTGCATACAATCGTCCCCTTGTCCTTGACACTGTTTTGAGATGGTATTGCATACAGTCGGCCCCTCATCCTTGACACTGGGTGTGACAGTATTGCATACAGTTGGCCTCTTATCCTTGACCGTGTTACATTTGGCTCTACTAGTTATGATGAGCGGGACTTTATCCCCTGTGACTGTGAGCTGTTGTTGGTTGAAGCAAAGGAACTAGATTGCTCTAGCCCACCTTTGTGTATGACACAAATGTTGAACATACCATTTCTGTCTGAGCTCCCCTCCAAAGGATATTGGCATTTCAGATGGGATCTCAGGGAAATCTGACACCTATAGGTAGTACTGGGAACTTTTGGGTAGGGCTGAAACAGCAGTACAGCTTTTACTTGGTGAGGACATCCATTCAGCTTCCTGAAAAGCTGGAGAGGTTTTACTGGGTACAAGAGAGTTAGATATCTTTAAAAAAATGTATATCTGGCCCAGCTGAATTTTCTGTAAGGACAAGAAGTTGTTAGAACTAATCCCTCCTATGAGTCAAAGGTGGACTGAGATCTGAATGAAGCTATTCAACAGCCTTTATTCTTTCCTGGACTCCAAAACAAGCAAAAATGTATACTGCATTGTGCATACAGTTAGGGTACTTCTTGGAGGGGTAGATAGAATAGATGACTTTGCCTTCTTTTTCAGCCGTCCACTTCAGCATCATTGAAATTCTGATCTTGAAGACCCTTTCATTCATTGCCATTATCTCTGCTAGAGAAGCTACAGGAAAGGTACAGACATTTACATAAGGACAAGAAGTATTAGAACTAACCCCTCCTTTGTGTCAAATGTGGACTGAGATCCGAATGAAAGTATTCAACAGCCTTTAGTCTATCCTGGACTCCAAAGCAAGCAGGCAAGCAAGAAGGTATGCTGCATTCAGTAGATATGTGGAGACAGTTAAGGTACTGCTTGGAGGGAAGCAAGTTCAAGCACACTGATTAGCTGTTGTACTTTTTGATGAGATGCCCTCCACATTGGGTGGCTTCTTGTGTTCCTCTGTTTTTTGCATGAGCTACATGCCTTGCCGATGGATGATCCAAGAAAAGGTTTATAATTTTATGACCTTGTTTTTCTTTCAGATATTCTCACTCAAGTTTCCTGTGTCAGAAATGAGGAGCATAAAATATGGTGCCACCTATATCTGATTTGTGACACTCACCACATGTTTGTGGGCGATGCATGCTCTCTGCCCTTCTCAGAGTGGAGCTAGAGACTCAAAGACCTCTGCTGAGAAGAGCCCACAAAGTGCTAACAGCTGTTTTCCACTGCAGGCAACCTATTTGAAGGTCAGCTGATGTAATAATATATCATGTCTGGTAGGTTCGTACTACCTTCCATTCCAGTTTGGCGTTTATTTCTCAGATGATCCTGCACTCAAACATGCATGTCATACTGCAATACCTCCCATGTCATCAGTCACCACTCTAGAAAAACCAAACCTAGAGACCAGCAGTTCATAGGTGTGTACTAGGCTAACGGCCCTGGAGCCTATATAAGCCTAGTCCAAGAGGATTCCCTGGCATCATGCCACCCAAAGTTAGTTCCCAGTGCCCCTTTCAAGTTAGGCCACTGCAGTTCTTTTTTTGGCTGCTTGTATAGTTTAGATGTTATCCTTGAATTACGTTTTGTCATTAAACCTAAGAACTTTTCTGCAATTTAATTGTTCCTGTGGCCACCAGTTGAACAGAAATGCACAAAGGGATTGCCTGTATTGACTGAGAAAGAGCAGTGTAAGGCACAACCTAAACTTCCTATGTTGCAACCCAGTCTGCTGCAGAAATCTGAGGAAGAAACTCATAACCTAGTTTGCTACTGGGTCTTCACATTGCCCTTGTCTCAGCTGAGCACTATCAGAAGACCAGAAAAAATAGGATAGGCCCCATCAAGCCATTCTGGAGGTAGGCCTTTTTCAGAAGGCCCCTCCACTGTCCATGTCACATGGTCATACCGGTTTTCTTCTTTGTCTCAGAATGAAGGGTCCAGTAGAAAGCACATCCCTGGCTTCCTCTTTGGGCTGAGGGATATATCCCAAGGTGCAAGTACAATCCTTCCCCTAATTGACCGGGTAATGTATGTGATTAATCTTGCTTGGGGGGGGGGAGCATTTTCATTCACCTTTCCATACACCTTTCCATACCATAGTAGTTGTACCCAGAGCCAAGGACTGTTCCCTTCTCTTTACAGAACTCCTGGAGTTGAGCAAGATTTAATGGGCCAGATAGAGGGCAGTCCTATGTTTTTTACTGTACCAGAGTGTTGTTTGCTAGCCCCTAACCCTTTAAAGCCATGTCCTGTCAAGGAGTCCTTATACTGAAGTCTGTATGATCTCACAGTCCAAACACCACAGCATTTTGTCAACTTACTCCTAAACAAGACTCCAGAACCTTGGATGATCGAGAGTTATGCTCAAGAGTTTACTGTGTCAGATGAAGTTTAGAACTCTCAACTGTTTGCTCCACCTTTGCAGATTCCATTTGACTACAGTGAGCCAGATGCTGTAAGAGATTTCCTCCCTCCCAGAGTTTTGGTATCTAGAGTGGGCTTGCATACTTCCTGTAGTAACTTTGACTCTGCTAATGCTATGGCTGAGGTAGCAAACTCGGGCATGTGCTTGATGAGAATGGCCTAGCTGAGAGTGTCCTTCCTTGAAGAGAATTTATTTATTTACATTTGTTTACCGAGTAATGTCCGACTGGGCGAATTGCCCTTTTTCAGCAGACAACCCAGGGAGAAAAGCTCCAGAAAGTAATAAAGGTATACAAAGCCATAACAAATGTATAAAGAAGAGTACAGCAAGGTTACAAATTCATGCAAAATTACAAGTCATTAATAAACAGTAATATCATTAATGCAGTAAGTAGTTACTTTTTTTTTAATACAATACATTCAAAGGGATCAATTGAATGGTAGGTTATCCTCATCAGGGAGGGTATAAGGCTATATGAGAGCATGTAGAGTGACAGAAATTGGGGGGAGGGAGACAGGTTAGTCAGGAGGAGAACAGGATCATAACCAGTGAGTTGAGAAGTATTGTTTTAATGCCTGTTTAAAGTTATGAGCATGTTCAATGGATAGAATATGTTGAGGAAGAGAGTTCCAGTATTTTGGAATTTTGTAACAGTATAAGGAGTCTCCATGTGAGTTGTGAGGTTTGTTTACTTTGAGTAGCACTTTGTCTGCTGACCTAAGAGATTTAAGGTTTTTATAGGGTTGAACAAGGTTAGGTAGAGATGTAATATTAGATAGAAACTGTGACAAGTCCATCTTGGGTGTATCATTCTAGAGGGAGGTTCTGTTTAACCAGATTTTGGGGACCTGGTAGATAACTTCTTGAAGACAAAATGAACTCTGTTCTGTGGAGGACCTCTTTAAGCCTCTTTCATCTTGCTGCTGTTAGGACTTGTCAGCTCCCCATGAAGAAAGCGCATTCTTGCTGAATGTGGAAGGTGCTGGTCTTAAGTATATAGTCCATTCCAATGGCAGATAGATCACCCAAGAAGAGACCTCCACCAGTAGTGACAAACAAGACAACTACTAGCTGGGACTACCCTTGTGGAGGAGGGGGACATTCTCAGAGTTTGCTGCAAGTTTAGAGTCATAACCAACAACCAGTGGGTTCTGAATGTGGTTACTGATGGCCACTTAAGCCCTTTGGTCCTTCCCAGAAATAGCTTTGCTCAGAGAGCAATCCCGGAAATAGCTTTGCTCAGACAGCAAACTATCTCCATAGAGCTCATGAGACATGCCTAAACTGTACTAATCAGGGGAGCCGTAGTAGTCCTTTGTCTTTGAGTGAGGCCAGTGGTTCTGCTTACATCTGTCTTCAGTTCTGAAGTGCATGGAAGGCTTCCATACTATCCTGGACTTCTGTATGTTCATAGGTTATTACTGGGCTAATGACCTCTGGGCCTTTTTAAGCTTAGCTGTACTTAACAACGGTTAGAATTTAATTGTGTTCCTTGTGTTTGTAAGGTAAACATCCTAACCATCATGCCAACCCTCAACCCTAATATACTTTGAAGCTTCTCTGACTGGTATCGAACCCTAGCCATGACAGTGAGAGCATCAAACCCAAACCATTAGATACCCCCCGAAAAATACATTGAAGCTTCCTACACAAGGAGTCGACCTAGGCTGCTGCAGTGAGGATGCTGAATCCTATCCAATAGACCACCAAGGACTTCCTTAAGCAACTTCAAAAAGAACTCTACTATATCATGTGGTGACTGTACAAGGGCTAGTGTAACTGCTACCAAAGTATGCCTTAATGAGGTCAGTGGATACAGTGAGCAAGCTTCTGGCACATCAGTGTCTGGAGTCCACAGAGGATGTTCTTTCCATTTGCCTATGGAGGGGCTTAAGTACAGAGTTCTGCCAGTGGGGGGTTTGTGCACGCAGAGTGTTGACTATGATGTTGACCGTGGTAGCCACAGCACTGCAGGAGAAGCAGCTGTATGCAGTCATTGGATGGTTCAATACAGCAACCATTATGTTGAGAAATCTGCTACAAGTCATCCAGACCTTCAGAGACAAGCATCCTTCTCCCTTTGCTAACCAATGTACCATATATTTCATACTGTATGAGGCATTCAGTATATTGGGCTAGGCCACAACGCTGCCAAGCATCAGGTTGGATAAGTAACCTTGTTTGCACTTTTTTTTTGGGGGGGGGCTGTGGATTCAGATGCCTTTTGGGAGCATCCTTCCCTAATATTGCAGCCCTATGTATGCCACCCAAGAAAGTTTTCTGCCTTATTTAAGGAAACTAGTGTATTCACTGCCTAGGTTTCCAGGAATTTAAGCCAAAGACATTGTGAGAGTCAAACTGCCATCCAGGCCTACCTTAATAGAAGCATGCAGCCTTGTACCCCAAGTCCTCCTTGTCCTTGGGTAGTCTAACAGAAATTGCCTCCAACAGAAAGTAGAAGCAGAGGTGAGAAGAGTCCAGAAAGTGGAACAACTTCACTGGATTTTCTAGGTCTGAGAACCTCATTATTGTGGAGGACCTCTGCAATTTCTCAGATAGGCTTCACACTGTACAGCTCTCTTGCTAGACCTCAGATTCATCTTGGGAATTAACTGTGCTGGGAACTGTGTGAATTACAGGCCCTCATGTAAACAGCCATTACTCATCTTTCATAAGGACAGTACCTCCCCCCTTATGTCCAAATTGATTATTGAGGTAGCACTTAAGCTCTTAATTTACAGGTAGTGTTCTTGCCTTCTCTTCAGAATAAGGATGAAAGGGGTATTCCATTCACTAAATGTTCACAAGCAACTGAGATACTATTCTGATAGAACAAAGAAGGTCTCACTGTATCAAAGCAGACCATTTCTAAATTTGTTTATGCCATAAACTCCATGGAAAAAGCTTGCAGGATAAAATTCAGTTTTCACTGTACTGTCATCAAAGCTACCACCATTGCCTTCCTAAAAGGGGTTAATATACATGATATTATCCTGGAAGTGGCCATCCACACATTTTGTGAACGCTTTACAAACTGGACTTCATCTCTAGGACTGGAACAAGGTTTGCCTCAGCTATCCTGAAGGGCACGCTGCCCTTTTCCACTATGATTTCTGCAGACCTTAACTACAAGGACTGCCAATTGTGGTAGTCTTCTAGAAGAGTGACTGCAGTAGTGTACCACATGATGTGTAATCCACTTACCATAACTGTAGATTTTCTTGTACTCTGTACAAGTTTTCATCCACCATCCCCTCTGAAATGTAGGGGACACATAGGGCTTCAGTGGGTGGATAGATATTCCTTCACCCTATCCTTTTTTTCTTTCATTATTGCTCCCTGCAACACTTTTTGTTCATGTACTGTAGGAGAGTAAGATTCTCTTGGGTAGCTGTAGTAGCCTCAGATTTGGAATGTGCTCTGGCTGTGCATTTCCAACATGTACATTTGGAGGGTAAGAAAGAATAAATGATGTCTGCCTGTACATCAACCTTTTTACCAGGTGAATGGAATTGTCCACTGAAGGTAACAGGCCACTTAGGCAAAAGGATATTTGGCTGTGAAATTCTGGCTATGTCTGGACCTCTGCATGTGGCAGAGTTCCCTTATGACTGCAGCAAGTAACAACACATGAGCATCTGTAATTATGCAGCTATACTTTTCTCCTATTTAGATGCCTGTCTGTTAGTGTCCCCTCCTGTGGATTCCATTGGCATCCCCAGAATAGACACGGTGTTTTAATTGTTGCTTGATACTGACCATTAAGAAGGCCCAGAAAGTTCTGAACTTGGCAGCCTTGTCAAGGCTGCAGCTGAGGATCCAAACCTGGCCCCTTTTGTGCCTTCTCAGCTTGATGACCACCACACTTGTTTTATAGTGTGGTTTGTTTGCCTGAAGATACTTGTCTTGCAATTGACTATGATGTGTCGGGAGGTTACAGGAGCAGTACAAGTCTGACATGTGCTTCTGGTTTCAGAAACAGTGTCTGGTCCTGGAGTGGTTGACAACCATATCCAACCTTCATATGTGCCTCTGCTCCCCTAGAGTTGACATTATCAAAGGTGCTGACAAATTATACTTCACTGGTGAGAAAAAAGGCTCATCTCAGCTCCTCCAAAGTTTAAGGGAAGTGGATACCCTGAAGATGAAGTTGAAGATCAGACAGTTAGGGTAACTTCCTAATGATGCTGAAAAGTTCTGAGAAAATGCTTGCAGGGCCTGCCCTAGTTTGGGCTCACTTCTGATCCAGTTTGTAGTCTTTAAAGATGCAGGATGGCAGAGAGGATTATAGGTGAAAGCATCCCTTTCTTAGCAAGTAACACTCTGGGAAAAGTGAATGTCCTGTCAGACTCTTAGCCACTCCTGCATTAGTTTAATGGAGCTGCAGACTTAGGAGCTGTACTTGTTTTAAACATTGCAAAAGTAGGACCTTTCCTTTGAAACTGGTCTTTTGATCTGTGGAGAGAATGAAGTGTTCCCCTTTTTTGTTCATTGCATCATGGCAGATGGAAGCTCATGGTGGGTACATTCTCCTTACTGCAGCTAATATTCCTATGCACTGTCTGCCAGTTGATTTTCTGTCATCTCAAGTGTCCAAAAAACAGAACTAATTCCAGCTGCTCCTGGCTGCTAGGAAGAGTGTGATTTCAGGTTCTCAGAATCGTTTTGAAGCAAAAGAAAAAGTGTCCCATTTCAAGACAAGGGGCCTTTTATAAATGTAGCGTGCCACAAAGGGAAAACGCCCAACTGCAGCCCCAGAGATGCTGGTTTGAGTGCAGGCACTGGAGGAACTCTGCTGGATGGGAGTCAGCTAAGTTGCCTTGCCCAGCATGTAGGGAGGGAAGTTGTTCAGTCCCCCTGTTTGGCTACTGCCTTGGAGAATTAAGGTGGTACTACAAGAAATAGGGAATTATTGAAGAGAAAGCGAGCACAGGGCTTCACCCTATAGCTGAAGTTTTCATGTTTGTGGAGACGCACACTTGTCACTGACCCAGAATGTCTGGCCAGAGATGAGTAGCATGCCTGTCACTGCAAAGGCTAAGTGAAAGTTGGAAGCAAAAACGTTCCTGTCCTGTAAAATTATCATGATCCTGGGGTCATCCCCCTCTGGTGCCTGCAGATGGCTGCATCAGAGAAGGGAAATGATTTAGCCTTTGGGGCAGGCTTGACATTTACAGAGCCAGGGCAGTAAAGGAAGAAATTATTGGAGCTGCTAGAAAGTCTTCCACCCAAGTCATACTCCTGTCAAATTTAAAAGATTCATTTTGATGATGCAGTACCTATTAGCTAGTTGGGCAATATATTGATGATTATGACCTGTATCGGGCATTTGTGTGATTTGGGCTTCTGTTCCATGGTCATGGTACATGCCCATTCTTCTACCCATCGTGACATTGAGAATAGCATGACTATGAACCATCACGTTAGCTAAGAGTTTGCGTGAAGGGTTTCTACACTGCCACCCATGTTTAAAGAACTCTTCCCCCTCTGAGGGGTGTGAACTTCATGATTTGCTCGTATCCCATTTTCCTTTCTTTGAAAACTTTCCCTGTTGGCCGTTACTTCTTACTGGACTCTTAGAACTATGCATCTTTAGGGAACTATACCTGGTATTTGGTCTTTTCTCAAATATTATGTTCCCCTTAGAACTAACCCTCATTTCCCCACAGTAATGGTTTCTCAGTTGCCTGTAAACAAATCCATTCATCTGCTTTCTTCACAGAAGTGGAAATTGCAGTAGGGAGAACCCTTTGAAAGCTTGATCTACTGCTGAGTCTCTTCCAGAGGTGAAAGCATGAGTTTACAAAGATGGAACACCTGTTCGTTTCCCTCCTGTTGGAGAAGGAAGACCTAGTAGTTGCTAAGCAAACTCTTACCATGTGAATTAGCAGCTGCATTGTCTTATGCCTTTAGATGGATCTCCAGCCACTGGAAAATGATGTGGTCATAGTCCACTCACTTAAAGGTGTGGCAGCTTCCATTGCTTTCTTCTATGTCTTAATCACAGTTTTGTGCCATGGCCACTTGGTTTTCAGTTTGCACATTTTTGATGTTTGGACACCTCTCCAGGAGACACCTTTTGGGAAAGCTTTATTTCAGAACTCAACCTAAAAAGTTTCTTACTTTTGTTATCTTCTACCTTCTAACCATTTGTAGTTGCTGAATGGAAACTAACATAGTCATAGACCCACCAAGGAGTGGGTTTCATACGAGTATAATAAATGTGTTCTTAGTATATTAATTGATCTCTGAGGGGATCCTTCTAGATCTGTTCTGGATTACCTCCCTACTGATCCCCTGTATTTGGAAGGCTGTTCATCCTGAGGATGATTTCCAAGTTCCTTGGAAGCCAGACAGATGTTTACTTTACATCGATTATTAACAGTGTCGGTGTCAAATTGATGAAAAATGGAGTTTGGTACTTTATGAACTGACAGGCCCAGTGACTATTCATGTTCTTCTAGTGCATATCATGGCATTATGGAATTTGCTGGCATAATGTGCTTTTGTTCTGAAGCACTGAGACAAAGTTGGTGAATTGGAATTGAAGTGTGGATGACCCTACTTGTAGACTCTCTAGGAAGGGTTCCCCCATAAATTAGCTAATACAAAAACAACTTTTTATGTACAGGTAATACTTGTATATCTGTTTTTTCTGTACACCTTGCTTCTTTGAAGTCCTCCCTTATGCAATGAAGCCAAGGAATCTGAGGATGTCCTTCCATATCACTGTTACAGTATTCTTTACTAAAGTGATTCCCTGCCAAGGGTAGCCCTGTGTCTGGCCAGTATATCAGAGCCTTAGGATTTTATAGACGTAAGCCACACGTATGCTCCCTGCTCAAAAGTTAGGGCATGAAGGTGATGTATGGGTGTACATAACTCATAGCTTCTTTACCACCAATCTGAATGCCATTGATCGTTGGTCTGAGTGCTCCTTCTGTTCTGCTTACCGAGCCATATTTCAGATAAGTGCCCCTTTGGAGTTTCCTCTCACCTTTTCTTCCTTTTTAGTTTTGTGAGTTTACATGTCATCCAGAAAGGGAAAATGTCAGTGTGGGAGGCATATTCCCCATAAGGATCATCAGTGGCAGCATCTGCTCTGCTTGGGTGCTTCTCATGACCATATGCAGTGTTTTGTCTGCCAAGCATTTGTCCCTAAGACACTACACAGCAGTCTGTCCTGCTTGTTCATTTACTCAGAGAACCAGCATCTTAAATTGTTGGCGCAGGGTGCTGTGGCAGAATCTTCCCATCCTGAAGGTGAGTCCCCTGCCAAGAAAATGGCTGAAAGAGTCAGATCTGATTTCAGCTTCTGTATCAAGGATGGTGAAAGCCCAGATATCACCTGGTTGTTAGTCATGACAGAAAAATCAGAAGTGTCCAAGGTGGGCATTGATCTAACTTCTCACACATTCTCATAGACTTTGCAGATGTCTGCTCCAGATGTTGAGGGGATCTTCGGCTGATTATTTCAGAGACAACGAGGGTGATACTGCAGATAACTTGTTTGGGAGGAGATTCCTGCTACGTTAGTTGAGTGTAGGCACGGTCTGAACCTCTCAGGGTGGTTAAGGCGAACGTACCTCAAAAGAAAAACAAAAACAAAACAAGCATGTTTCCCTTGCTCCTAAAGAATCCCCATCATGAATGGCAGGATTTTACCCGGGGTTTATTTAATGCACTGATGGCCTTGAAGCCTCTTCAAGGAGTTTCTGTACCTTCTCCCCCTTGGTCCTCTCGCCACTCGAGGCCCAGAGAGCAGCAGTCCTCTGAAGAGGAATTGAATTCTGGAGAAGAGTCTTTGGCTTATTCCTCTCAGATCCCTTCTCCCTTGGATTATGACTCTCAGGAGGACTGTATTACCCCAGACTCTCCTATTTGAAGAATTCTGCTTTGGGGATACTGTTTCTTGTATGATGGAATTTTTTTAAATGGGACTGCTCTCGGGTTTCTGACATTCAAAAGAGGTAATCTGAGCTTCTCTGCTTTCCCTCCAGTCTTGGCTACCCTTTTAGATAATTTTTCAGCAGCTTAGCTTTTGCTTCTACAAAACTGCTTCCTTCAGACAAGGACATTAGAGCTGCGGAACAGATGGCTAGAAATGTGTATACTGCAGCCACCTTGGCCTTTTGGGCTGTTAATTACCATACCCATATGTCCAAGTATGTTTTAGCCCTTCTTACTCAAGGCTTCCCAGGCTGAGACCCTCCTGATTCCGAACTGAAGGGTCTGCCCTCTCTTTACTGGGCTCTACTTCTCAAGTAGCCCGACACTCTATTAATTGTAGCTATGATTCAGCTGATGCCTCCTGTAGAGCTGCTGCTTTTGTTTTTTTACATTATTCTTTGCTTCTTCTCCAGCCTTTGCCTGATGATATTAAGGATAAACTGTTGGATGCTTCTCTTTATAAGAACCAGTTTGGTTCTGCTGCTGCTGAGCTTTTTAAGTCTTTGCAGGATAAATGTGTAAGGCCTGAAGGGAACTGAAGCATATATTTGTTTCTCCTATTCCTAAGTTCCAGAGGAATTATACTTTTAATTCTGCTTTTGTACACAGCCTCACCCTCCTCCAAAAGTAAGACTGGTTCTAGGTGGGTTCCTCCTGCCAAGTCTGCTCAGACTCCCACTTATCAGAAACCACCTTTTCAAGACAAGTTCCTTTATCTCTTCATTTTTCTGTATACCTTCCCAGTTGTTTTAAGGATCACTCAAGACTCTTGGGTTCTGGCCATTATCTGTCAGAGATACTTTGTTATGGAAATCCCTTCTTCCTTTTCTGGACATTCCTCAACCTCCCCCAGGAGCAGCTTCCTTTCTTCCCAGAACTACTTCAGGGACTGTTGGTACAAGTCATCATTCAAGTTGCGTCCCCTTCCCAGGATGGGAAGGGGTTTTATTCCAGAATGTTTCTGATTCCCAGGAAGGAAGGCTCCTGAAGACCCATTCTGGACCTTTCTCAATTCAACACCTTTCTGAAGGTCCCCTCCTTTCAGATGTTATCCCTTCAGACCATTTCCTATTCTTCCCCAGACTTTCCTGATCTTCCTGGATCTCAAGGATGCTTATTTTCACATCACAATTCATCCCCTTTTCAGGAACGTTTTGCATTTCTCTGTTTCTTCCTTGCATTTTCAGTTCTCTGCTTTGCCCTTTGGCCTTTCTACTGCCCCAAGGATTTTCACCAAATGCCTTGCTCCTGTGATTACTTTTTGCAGGATGAAAGGGGTTCAAATCCTTATCTGGATGACCTACTCATTCAGGCTTCCTCCCCCGAGACCTTGCTTCAGTACCATCACTATACTGTTTATTGTAAATGCCAGGCTTGCAGGAAACAAACTTCCAGAAAGCACTCCTGGTTCCTTCTGAGGATCGTGTGTTTCTTGGTTGCAGCCTCCAGACCTTCCCTACGCTGGCTTCCCTTCCTCCTCCCAAGACTCTTTCACTTCTCTCCTTTTTTTCAGTCCATCCTTCCTCGGGTTTCAGTTACAGCCAGGGAGCTGCTAAGGGTGCTAGGATTCATGGTATCCACCATTCCTGTGCTACCTCTAACCAGGCTACCTATGAGAAAACTTCAGTGGTTCATAAAGTCAGTATGGCTCCAACACCATCATCCTTGAGATTTTGCTGTCTCTCAACCTGGGTCTTCTGCTCCTCGGAGGTCAAACCACATCAGTATCAAGGAGATGAGAGCTCTCCCTTATGCCCTTCAGACCTTTCATTCCCTTTTTTTGTCCAGGGCCTCAGAATCTTTGCAGACAATACCACAGTGATGTAGTACATCAACAAGCAAGGGGGGGGGGGGGTGGCATAGTCCTACCGTCTTTGCAGCCTAGCTGTTCAAGTTTAGGATGTTGCTGTCCCATATCAAGTGACTCTTCGGGCTGTATACATTTTTAAAGAGAAAAATATAGTGGCAGAGTCTTTGAGCAGGTCCAAAATGGAGGCTCATGAATGGATGCTTCACAGAGATGCGTTTCTGGACACTCTCCAGTGGGCTACTCCTCAGGTAGGTCTTTATGCTTCCCCTTTAAACATACAACTTCCTCTTTTTTGCACCAGAGTCACAAGTCCTCTGGCTTGGAAGTTGGATGCCCTGTCTTCTTGGAAGGAGATGTTTCTCAACACCTTTCCTCCCCTTCCTTTGATTCCAAGGGTCCTACTAAAGAGAGCAGAACTCCCCAAAAATATTGTTGGTAACTCCTTTTTGGCGCAGACATCATTGGTTCCCTCTTTTTCTGCACCCAGCCAGGGGCACTCACCACATGTTGGACTTGCTCATACAAGACGAGGGCTCTCCCATCTTTCCTAATTTGGCTACTCTTCAGCTGACGTTGAGTGATGGGGTTTTAATCCCTTTTAGGCATCTTTTTCTGAGGATGTCCTTAAGGTTCTGCAGGAGGTCAGAAAACCCACTACCAGGAAATCCTATATGTCCCAATGGAAGATATTTTCTGTTTGGTGCCTTTCTTGTGCCCAGAACCCACTTTCTGTGGAGATCCCGTTGGTTCTATTGTATTTGTGTGAATTGCACCATGCTGGGTTAGCATATTTTTCTGTTAAAACTCGCTTCTGCGCTATTTCTGCTTGTCTGCATTAACTCCTCCTTTGGCCACTAGGTTTGAGGTCAAGCAATTTCTTAAAGGAGTCCTTCATATCAGACCTTCCAGGAACCTTATTCCACCCTCCTGGGACTTTAATTTTGCTCTTGAAAAATTGACTTGGGCAAATTCTGAGCCTGCATCCTCAGCTTCCTTACAGTATTGTACATGGAAGACTGTTCTTTTGGCCCTTACTTCTAAGAGGGTGTCTGAACTCCATGCTCTTATGGCTGTTCCTCCTTTTTTGATTTTTTCATAGGGACAGGGTGTTTGTTCATAATAATCTTTTATGCCCAAGTTGGTTAATGAACTTTCTCTTAATCAGTCTATTCATTTTCCCTCCTTTTTTCCTTCTACAGCCTGCTAATAAGAAGGCTCTTCACATGTCGGATTTGCATAGACAGCTCAGATGTTATTTAGATAAGACTAAGTTCCTTTGTAAGTCTGAGAAGCTTTTTATTTCCATTCATCCCAGATCAGTAGGTTTCGATATTTCAAAGCATACCGTTTATTATTTAATCTCCAAGGCCATTTCATTTTGTTACTCCTTTCATGGAAAAAGACGTTCTACCTTTGTAAAGGCTCATTTTACCAGGGTTTTGGGTTCCTTTGGTGCTTTTTCAAAGAATTGGGTACCAGTTCCATCCTTGAGTCTGCTACTTGGACCTTTGTCCTAACCTTTACTAAGCATTACATATTGGATGTTGCTTCTAGAGCAAGAGCTATCTTTCCCAGAGCTGTCCTGCATGGGTTTCTTGAGGGCTGTTCTGGGCCTTCCTCCTCCCAAGTTTCCTCTTGAGCTTTGTACTCTCCCTTTAGTAAAGAATACTGTAAGAGTGATATAGAAGGACATAATATGGTTGTGTAAAATATTGCTATAACAGTTGATTTCCATCTCTTCCCTGTTGCAGTATTCACTCCGGCCCTCCCTCCTCCCCCTTCTGCTCTACTCTTTTTCTCCTCCTCAATGCAGATGTGCCTCCTACTTCCTAGGACTGTTGTTCCTCCTGGGGCTATTCATTTCTGAGGTATGTACATCACTTTTATACCCTTCACCTTGAGCAGGGAGCATACCCGTGATGTACTACGTCTGTAAAATTCTAAAGCTTTGGTATACTGGCCTCACTTTGGGCTGTCCTTGGAAGGGACTCTCTTTAGTAAAGAATACTGCAACAATGAAGAGCGAGGCATTTGCTGTAAGATTTTACACAACTGTACTTTCTCACCTGAAATGGTCATTTATGATGAATCCTCTTCCTCTTCTGATTCTCAATCAGAAGACCTCTTAAGTGTTGAGGGTTTCTGGATGATCATAGGAAGTTACTAGACTAATGGCCCAAGGGCCCTTACAAGCCTAGCCAAGTTCTACCCTTATTTCCACAATCAGCATCTATTGTCCCTGTCCAGGAGGGACACAAGTGGAACCCCCGGGGTGAATTCATGGTTATCCATCCAGTCATCCAGATTACATTTGAAGAAGGCCAAGGAAGTGCTCAGTTTGACATGATGTGGGAGTCTGTTCCAAAGGTGTGGTAACCTCTTGGAGATCAATCTGTCCCTTCAGCAGGTTCTATTAATGTCACATACCAGGTTAAGGTCTTTAGAACGAGTAACCCTTATACCATTTGACTTGCAGATATGCAGCATTTCCATTAAAGCAGGATCAGAGATTGGCTTTTATGCAAGGTAGAGACTGCCTCTGAGTAGTCTGTATAAAACAGAATAAAATGACAATGATTTCAAACTATCCACATAGGACAGATGCTGGAGACCTTGAAGTTTCCTTGTGAGGAACTTTTGTGGCTTCTCCAACTGCTACAGGTGCTGGGAGAGGTACATATCAAAAGGGGCATTGTACTCCATTATTGGCCTGATGAGGAAAGAGTACAGGGAGCTTATACCTTTTTTTTTCTGGAGGCAATGCCCTTACTTATGAGATAAGCAACACAGAATACCTTTTTTACCACTGTGGAGACATGGTGGTCAAAAGTAAGGCTGTTAAGCTGCGTGCCCAGGTCTCTTACCAATGAGTGCGTGCTTACGGTGTTAGTGATGTTGTAGTTAGCAGGAAAAATCGCACTTACTGAAAGGGATGATTATACATTTTTTGCACTGATTTTAAGACCATGACTTTGGCTCCAATCGTCTTTTTGTGTAAGACCATGTGGTAGGATGTTGACATTATTTGGAGATTCTATGACTGCTTCCAGTTTGCAGTCATCAACAAACTTTGTCAGCCACAGACCTTTAGTTTTTACTTGTACTTTGGAGAAAGATTCCAAAAATTACAAGTCCCAGGACTGATTACTGTGGAACATCACTGGTTACAGGTCTGCTGTTGGATGTGGAGTCCCCTATTTTGACTATATGGGTTCTATCAGTGTGTCAGTTCGCTACCCATCTAACGATACAAGGGTTGATACCTATCTGGGTGAGTTTGTCAATGATGCCTGAGCGGGGGATAGTGTCAAACACCTTAACTTAGTTTAGGTAGACTGTATGCAGAGTACCTCTCATCCAGGGCCTTAGTCACTGTCTCTAAGGAGTCCACCAGTTTTAATAAGCATGATCTCCCTTTGACAAATCCAAATTGAGTAAGGTCAAGTGTTTTGGAGATTATGTACATCTTTGTTAGGATGCACGATGATTCACGGCCTTACAGATAAGGCTAGTCAAGCCTAATAGGTCTGTAGTTCTTCCCAGATGAATGGAAAATGGCCACAGTTACTCTCTTGCACAAAGGTGGTGCTTCTACTGGGATGAAGCCAGTGTTTAGACTATGACTGAAAAGAGTACCCGATGGTGTTGCTAATTCTTGTTGGAGCCCATGTAGGATGCAGCCTGGTATATTATCATTTCCCATAGATGCTGTATTTTTGATCTTAAGAAAGTGCGTTTACCATCTGCTCTTTAGTGATGCAAGGTAGGGGCCATGTGGTAGGAATGTCATTGGATACATGTGGCGGGGACAGGGGAGTGAAGTTTTCATGTCAGGAGGCTCAGTTTATGTGATTTCATTAACTACCAGTTCAGCACAAATCTGGGCCTTTCCTTTTAGGTTACGGATGTAACTAAAGAGCGCCTTATGGTTGTCTTTAGTTGAGGAAGTTAATATGGGTTCATAATTTGCTTTGGAGGACTTCACAAGAAGTCTTATTTGATTGTTTAAGCTGAGGAGAGAGTGTTTCCAGTTTAGAGCTCGCTCCCTCTTACTCTTTGATAGCAATTTCTTTCTCTTATTGTAAAGCCTGTTTATGGCAATTGTCCATCAGGCAGGTTTACTCTTCCTTGAGGAGCTTGTTTTAGTCCTATCAGGTATAGCCAGAAAGTGGGGAAAAGCAAAGAGGCAGAAAAGTTTAGGTTGAAAGAAAAAACTAAAGAAAACGAGAAAGAAGTTGAAAGAGACAAACCAGAAAAATCAAGGAAAAGGACAATGGATCAGGCTCCTACTCCAGTTCCAGATCTAAAGATTCCATAGATATCTGGGAATTAGCCAGACCCCAACACATCTAAATAGTTCACAGGAAAATGAGTGTCTGGTAGCATGGGTGGAGTAGATACATGGTGTTCTTGTATTCTCCAGTGTCTGCCATAAAGTAGAAGTCCTCTCTTATACCTCTACAAAGGATTGCCTTCAGTAGCCCTTCTCGGTGGTGGTCATGCGTATGCATTGAGATGGTCTTGGTAGTCATCAGTTTGGCAGGCTAGATAAGGTAAACAGAAGGTCCAGACACAGGATCGTCTGTATCTTCAATCTGGTGTGCACCACCCTTTCACAGAACAGCGGATGCTGCTGTTGCAGTAGACACTGAAGTGTCAGTAGCTAGAGAGTCATCTCTGTTTTTGTAGGAGACTGTCATCAGATCTTGGAAGGGTTGACCACCTACATTAATTTTAAGGTATGTTCTCCTTTTGCAGCTGAACCCAAGTCCTGAAAACTAACTCTTGCTAGTGATATGGGGAAGCCCATTTGAGCTCCTCCATCTTTCAGGGGAAATTATTTTTGTGGAGGGGGGGTTACATCAGCCAGTTAGAGGTATGTTTAGTTTTCCTGGTCTTGAAGGTTCTGGAGGAAATCTGCTTTTGGGGTCTCTTGTAATCTAGTCCCAACAGTCATTCTGACATGTGCCATAAAAAGCAAGGAGAAATAACAGCTGTATCCAACTTTTTAGAGAGAGACATTGTGGGTCTTACAGCGGGCTACAGATGGGGACATAACTCACTTCTCCTTTCTCTGTGTGTAGTTGAACATTTGGAGTCCTATCTACTACAGATCTGAAAGTGAAGCACTCTAAAGAGTCATTCAGGAGCACCTGGTGCTTACCTTCATCAGGGTTCAGTCAGCCAAGAGAGCATTGGCAGTAGCCATGTTCTCCAACCTCTGTGGCAAGGAAGACTCCTGTACATTTTCTGTTGTACTGTCTTTCTGTGACATGGTTTGGCTTCTTAGTGACACTCTGGTATAATCTGTTCAGCATCTTTATTTGCTGAGGCTCAGATTAACAACTTGAGTTTTGCAACATCAGCATTGGGTATTAGTTTGGTGTGAGTACAAGAGTCACTTCACAAATATTACTGTTATAGACATTTTCTGCTGTGGCCCATTCATGACTTGAGTAGCCTCCTTTGGAACCCCAGTACTTCTGGATACGTCTTTCTATTCCCCCTCCTCTTCACTGCCCCTTGGTTGCTGTCACACTGCATTTCTGTCCTGCTTGGGATTTTTCCCTTTTGCAGATCCCAGGATTAGTAGTGTACCTTCACTCCCTTGCAGGTTAGACAGAAAGTATCTGCTAACTTCTGGGATCCTTTCACTTGTCTGTACACCTCTTGACCACTGTAGAGAAATCAAGCTGTACAGTATTGTTAGAAGTCTCCAAGACATGTTGCATGACATCCTCTTAGAACACACGCTAAAAGATCCCAGCCTCCAGTATGCAAGACAACACTTGCGTCTTCACCACTCGCACACAGCAAATTATAGTGTGAAGCACGCCCTTGCAGACATGCTCCTTAAATTGTTTATCGTAAGATTAACTACAGATGCTATGTAGTCCTATCTCGCCTACATTCTTCACTTGTGGGTTCGGAGCCGAATGTCGGCTCCAACTCGGCCTATTTACTAGCTCGAAAGTCTGTGATTGGCTGGGCTAAGATGGTATCCCACAATACACTGCTCCACATCCCCAGATCTCGTTTGCCGCTTGTAGAGCTCGGACGTGGTCTCGACTTGGCTGTGGCTAAGTATTGAAAAAGTCTATTTTTTGTGGAAAATTTTTCGCTAATTCTTGGCTAAAATAATTCTGTTATTTGATAGAGTGGTTCCTAGTGGTGTTGCTGCATTGTTTTTGTAGAGTGCGAGTGTGTTGTGTGTGGTATCCCTTACACCCTCGGGCTAGGCCCGTTTAAGTTAGAGGACCTAGTCCTCCTCGTGTGCTTGTCTGGTTAGTTTTCTTAATTTGAGAACTGTTTTAATTAGAGGTTCTCTCCTGTGCCTTGTTTGTGTTCTTTCGTGTTTCTGCCTTCTGTGTTAGCAGTTTCCCACCTTTTTGGTAGCAGCTGCTACTATTTGTTAGAATGTCTAAGGAACAAAAAGAGCATAAGCCCTCGGGCTTTAAAAAGTGTACTAAGTGTGCCTATAAAATGTCTATCACAGACGGACACTCTGTCTGTGTTTACGGTCTTGGAGCCATCCACCTTCAGGAGTCGTGAAGTTTCTGCCATGCCTTTAGTCCTCGGGTGCTCCAAGAGAGGAAAAACAAATTGATCCTAAAGGGACTGCTAAAACCATCCTTTGAGGAGGATTTAGGTTCGGCTCCCAGCTCCCAGTCGAAGTCTAAATCCTCCAAATCCAAGAAGAGGTTGCCGGCTCCATCTATGGTTTCGGAGCCACCTTCTAAAATTTCCATTGTGGAATCTGCTTCCTCGGCTCCACCGACTTCAGGGCCACAGGAAGTAACTGTATCAACTGAGTCTGCGGCCGCTCCAATAATTTTGGAACCGATTCGGAGCCGGTCGCCAAGTTTAAGGCAAGCTTCTCCAGATAGGAGGTCTGCTTCTCCATCCATTTCCTCCAAATCCTCCAGGCTTTCCGATTTGGATGTAGATAGGGTGATGCAGAAGCTCCTACAGTCAACGGTGTTGGCCAAACTTTTCTCGGCTCCGACCCAGTTGGCTCTGGAGCCAGCTCTGTTGGTTGTACCTGCTATTCCTCCTCTGAGCACATCCTTGTCATCGGAGCTGGTAAATTCTGCTCCGAGGGACGTTCCTGTGTCGGTGCCGATCCCCCAGTGGGGTTTATTGGTGCCAGCATTGGCTCCGACCCTGTCGGCTCCGTCCACAGGGTTTGAGACTCTGGTCTCCTCTGTCGGGCCCGAGGGGGATGTCTCTGAGCACCAGTCAGTGCCGAGCCTTCCCCTTGGCACCTCAGCTGCGGGGACTCCGGTCCCGGTCATGGCCTTGGAAGGTGGTCGGTCCTCCGATTTGGGAGGTCCTACCTTCGAGGCTATGCGGAGCGTGCTGGCTAGGTCAGCTACTTCTCTCGGATCAGTCCTTCCATCCCCTACGACACCGGCGAGAGTTTCTGACATCCACCTATCCTTGGACAGCAGGGCGCAAGGGCCTAAGGATACCCCCATGAGTGGTCCCCTTCTTTCTGAGGGGCCCTCAGAGTCTGTGCCTGAGGAACCCCCCAGAAAGAAAGCTTGCAAGAGGAAGCACATAGACTCCCAGGACGAGTCCCTCACTTCCGATACTGGCCTTGAGGAGTCGGAGGGGTCCCGTAAGTCTTCCTCTGTGGATGTTTCATTCTCCGATATCCTGGAGATCTTGAAACAAAGAGGAGACTGGCTTTCCAAACCCCCCTCTGAGGAGGAGTCAGTATTCCTTAAGGCCTTTGGCGCTCAGCCCTCTGCCTCCTGGGTGTCTCCACCCTTCAACGAGCTCCTGGACCTTATTTGTCGAAGGGTGTGGGAGACTCCTGACTCTGTGGAGCCAGTTCCTCGACGCCCCAACAAGTTTTTGTCTGCTCCCCAAGGTAAAGAATTTTTGGCAAAGAGAGTCCTGGTAGATGCTATGGTGGTGGTGGCTGCCACACAGAAGGAAGTTGCTGAGTCTTCCTCTTCGGTCCATCCCCCTAACAAGGACTCTAGGACGATGGATTGGTACGGGAAGTGTACACTGTCTTCAGTGACCTTTACCTTATGGTCTCTGAATTATTTATCTCATTTCACTCGTCTCCAGAGAGATCTCCTTAAGGAGTTAGGAGATGCTCTAACGGGTAACGTACCTGAGGCGGTGACTCAAACGGTCAACGCTCAGCTCTCTACCCTCAACTCCATTGCTAACTCGTCCATGCGACTGATTTCGTAAGCGGCCGAGGGAGCTAGTAGGATGGCTAGTTCAGGGGTGGCCCTCAGGAGGCAAGCCTGGCTACGCCTGTATCATTTTGCGGAGGCCTTTAAGTCTTCCTTTACGGATGCCCCCTTCGATGGTTCCTCCTTGTTCGGGACCAAAGTCAAAGACATGCTCACCAGGTGCGAGCAAGAGGGAAAGACCTTGTCTGCCGTGGGAGTCCGTTTTTCCCTCCCGTCGAGGCCTTATCCCAAGGCTCAGCGAGGGGGAAAGATGTGGTTAAAAAAATCGCAAAGGTACTTTCCTACCGCACAGAGTGAGACCCCCCCCCCCAGAGGCAGGGGAGGGGGGTCATATTCAGGGAGACGTCACCCCAGAGGCAGAGGGGGCCCCCGCAATTCGGAGGACCGTGATTCCTTCCGCGGTTCCCCATACTCTCATTCCTGAGGGTGTGCCCGGCTGTGCTTCTCCGGAGCCAGTCGGGGGTCGAATTTCCCAGAATCCGGAAGCCTGGGTCAACCTCACCCAGGACAGATGGGTATTAAGGATAATCGCCGGAGGTTACACCATCCCATTTCACTCCACACCTCCCCCCGTCAAAAAGACCCCAGACGTTCCACCCAGTCAAAGGGGTCAGGCAGCAACAGAGGTTTCTCAGCTGCTAGAAAAAGGAGTCATCCAACCAGTCCCCCCAGATCAGATCGGATTAGGGACTTACTCGAGATTCTTTTCGGTGCCGAAAAGAACGGGGGACCTGAGACCCATTTTGGATCTCAACCGACTCAATCATTATGTACACAAGTCCAAATTCTGGATGGTCACGCTGCAGTCATTTCTCCCGTTATTGGGAAAGGAAGTATGGATGTGCTCCATCGACCTGAAAGATGCTTATTACCACATCAAAATGGACAGAGCATCCAGATGTCATCTACGCTTCCAGCTGGGCGCCAGGCACTTCCAGTTTCGAGCCCTACCCTTTGGCCTCACCACAGCCCCCAGGGTGTTCACCAAGTGCATGGCAGTGGTGACGGCTCACTTGAGACGTCAAGGATTCCAGGTGTTTCCTTACCTGGACGAATGGCGCCTATCCGCCCCCACCAAGCATCTACTTCTTCAAAACAGAGATACTGTTATCGATCTTTGTCACCAGTTAGGCATCACAATAAATGGGAAAAAATCTGCCTTGCTACCCTCACAGCGTGTCTTATTTATAGGAGCAGAGTTGGACACTGTTCGGTTGGAGCTTTCCTACCTATGGAAAGGATCACAGGGTTACAACGACAGGTTCGGATGATGATGCCTCTGACACGCGTGAGGGTAAGACTAGTGCTTCAGTTACTGGGGACAATGGCATCCACTATCATGATGGTCCCGTTAGCGAGGTTACATATGAGGATCCTACAGTGGCTCCTATTCGCCCAATGGTCCTGTCAAACACTACCGCTATCCCATCCAATCTTAATCACAGGCAAATGCAAGCAGGACCTCAGTTGGTGGCTATGCACCAACAATTTAGACATAGGAAACCCTTTGTTTCCCCCAACCCGGTAGCCACAGTGACCACGAATGCCTCCCGGATAGGGTGGAGGGGGCATTATCTCGGCAGGATGGTCCAAGGCACGTGGCAGGAGCACGAGATAGACTTGCACATAAACGCCTGGAGCTGAGGGCAGTGCTCCTAGCGTTGCAGGCGCTTCAAGAAGTCCTCCCCATAGGGACTATTGCGATACACTCAGTCAATATGTCAGTAGTGTGGTATCTCAACAAACAAGGAGGAACCAGATCATACGCAGTATGCAGGGAGGCCATGAGAGTGTGGAATTGGGCGACAGCTTCCCAGCGGGCCTTGGTGGCAACGCACATCCCGGGGAAAACCAATGTGATCGCAGACAAGCTAAGCAGGGTGATCCTCATGCCCTACGAGTGGTCCCTGAACCGCCAGGTGGCGGACAGCATATTCAGCAAATGGGGTCAGCCTTGCTGCGACCTTTTTGCCAGCCCTCTCAATGCGAAATGCAGCGACTACTTCTCGCTGATCCCCCCCCCCGGGGGATCTCCAAGGGACGCTCTGGCGCACAATTGGCCCTCGGGTCTGCTGTATGCTTTCCCTCCATTCCCCCTTATCTCGAGGGTGATCCAGAAAGCGCTATCCTTGGGAAGCAGATTGATTCTGATCGCGCCACACTGGCCTCGACAAGTATGGTTCCCCTTCCTTCAACCTTACATCGTGGATGCTCCTTGGACTCTGGACCCTCGTCCAGACTTGCTGACACATGTCGGGACAGCTCCACTCTTCCCTGGAGACCCTCCGGCTGACTGCCTGGCTACTCCACTTCCATCCATAGTCAGGTGTCACGATTTTTCTCCTGATGTAGTCCATATTCTTTTGTCCTCTCATAAGCCGTCCACTAGGAAGGTCTACTCTAGCAAGTGGCAAAGTTTTCGATATGGGCCCAGTCAAAAGGTATTGACCCCTACATGGCTCCCATTGACTCTGTTTTGGAATTTTTGGCATTTATTTTACCAAGGGTCTGCCTCAGCCACCATCAAAGTTCAGCTAGCGGCTATTTCTAATTATCATGTGGCTTATGAACCTAGCTTAATGGCACACAGGCTGTGTAGAGCTTTCATGAAAGGTACTCTTCTCCTTCGTCCCCCTGTATCTCAACCTGTTATACCCTGGGACCTCAATTTTGTTCTGCAGGCCCTCACTCTCCCACCTTTTGAGCCCGCCGTTTCCTGCGATTTAAAATTCCTTACATGGAAATCTGCTTTTCTGATAGCTATTACATCAGCCAGAAGAGTATCAGAACTCCAGGCTCTATCAGTCAAGCCCCCATATTTGATATTCCATAAAGATAGGGTCTCTCTCAGACCAAACCCATCCTTTCTTCCCAAGGTGGCTTCCTTATCTAATATTAATCAGTCCATTGAGCTGCCTGTTTTCTTCCCCAGCTTCTCTAATAAGGCAGAGTACCAGTTTCACCTGTTGGATGTTCATAGGCAACTACGCTTTTATCTACACAGGACTAAAGAATGGCGGAAGTCAGACCAGCTCTTCGTTTCGTTCTCGGAAAATCGCTTGTGGTTTGCGGTCTCCAAAGTCACCATTTCTAGGTGGATAGCTGGTTGCATCTCCTTTATTTACTGGGCAGGGGGAAAGAGCCTGCCTTTTCCAGTCAGAGCACACTCTACCAGAGCAGTTTCCACTTCCACGGCCTTTCAGGCTAGGTTATCCATGGATGATATATGTGCGGCTGCAACATGGGCTTCTCCTCATATGTTTGTTTCCCATTACAAATTGGACTTTGTGTCCAGGGGCAGGTCATCTTTTGGCTCCACGGTACTCAGGAGTATTTTCCATTGAGCCACCCAGGATGTAGGTGCTAGGGACGCTGTGCCACAAGTGAAGAATGTAGGCGAGATAGGACTACATAACATCAATTAGTTATGTACTCACCATAACGCTAGATGTATGTAGTCTGTCTCGCCTCACATTCTTCATTACCCACCCACCATCCCCCACACCTGGAGGATTTGGAGGATCCCCTGGTATACCTCATGTCACTAGTCCCTTTGGCCAGTTTGTTGGACCTCGTTGTCATGAGTATGTGTGTGTATTTGGGCAATAGATATGATTTTTCTGTTGGCAGCAAACTAGATCTGGGGATGTGGAGCAGTGTATTGTGGGATACCATCTTAGCCCAGCCAATCAAAGACTTTCGAGCTAGTAAATAGGCCGAGTCGGAGCCGACATTCGGCTCCGAACCCACAAGTGAAGAATGTGAGGCGAGATGGACTACATACATCTAGCGTTATGGTGAGTACATAACTAATTGGTTTTGTGCATGATGAGTGGCACACAGCAGTGGTGATGGCCTTACAACCAGACTAGGAAACTCTAGATCCATCAACCTCAAAACCATCTTCTGCAAAGCCATGGAGGGTACAGGTAAGGCAAAAATGGTCATGAGACACTGGAGTTTCTATGAATACAAGTGAACAATGGAAGGTACTAAAACCAAGAAAGAGTGGTGAGAAAGTGATCTGATGAGCTGGGCTAAGCCACTGTTTAATGTGGTGTTCCTTCTGAATGGGCATCACAGCTGCTGTGCACCATTCATAAGCCACAAAAAACAGTAGCTAAACTGAAGGTAAAGTTTGAGGAGTATGTCTGAAAAAGGCATGTTTAACTCTAAATCAAGTAACCTGGTATATTGTCAGGTCCCATGTAAGAAATCTTTTTGGTCTTGGTTAGCACTTTCAGTAAAAGATCTTTAGAGATAATTGCAGGATTTAGGGGATTCTGATATTTTGGAACATTGAATGCAAGTCTCAGAAGTGAAGTTGGGACTAATTTATTGGCAAGGGTTGTTAGCAATGTCATTTGTGTCAGAATAGGAGGCCCCATTATGTAACAGTTCTGAACAATGTTGGGTATTGTTTAGATGATCATCGTGTTTCACTGTTGCAGTCATTACACTTGGGTTATCCTGCTGGCAGGCGACCCGCAGTCGGCCCGAGTTCCAAAGTCTTGGTCCGGCGTCGGTTGCTGTCGCCTCTTCCCTGACGTCAGTGCACCAGGGGTATAAAAGTTGCAACCAGCGCCATTTTCTCCAGTCTTTCTTGCCGCGCGGTGCCCGAAGCAAAAGCAGTTTGCAAGTGCCGGTCGGCCGACTCCTGAGATTTTCAAAATTGAGTTTCAGAACCACCGAAGTCTTCAATAAAGCTAAGTACTCTGTTGGGGAAACTTTTTCTTGCTCCAGATCGATGTCAGTAAAAGTTAATTGTATTTCTTGTGGGAAGCAAATACCTCATAAGGACTTTCACTCTTACTGTATTCCTTGCCTAGGCCCTGACCACGACGTTACTAGTTGTCAGTTTTGTGCTAGATTCAATAAACGCACTATTAAACGTCGGTTTGATTTTGCTTTACATTATTTTGGTCATAGGTTTAATTACATAATGCCATCGGAACAACCGACAACTGGAATTTATAAAAAACACAAAGACAAAGAAAAGGATAGGCATCCGAGGTCCAAAACCGACGAAGCCTCTTCTAGGCCAGTCGCCGGTTCACCGGTTCTCAGTGAGGTGCTTTCGCTACCTCAGAGCCACAGGCCGTAACAGACAGCCACGTGGAGACACCGAGGCCTGTGGAAACTCAAGGTATTGGGCCTACGGAAACTATACCCTCAGATGGGTCCGGAGCCGCTGAGCAGGCATCGGCTTCTGAGGGTGTTTTCAGACCTTCACAGCTTACAATTAAGCCCACTACAGCAGCAAAGGCAAAGTCAAAAACACCATTAAAGACAAGGAAACAAGTTTCATAGTTTCATAGTAGTGTACTAGGCTATCTGCCTGGGGGCATTTATAAGCCTAGCCAACAGTGATGTGGCTTACGCCACCCCATACTATATAGTTGTGCCTCTCTAGTAGTGACACATGTGGGACCCCATTATTTAGTAAACTATACCTCTGTCTAGTAGTGACACTGAGGTGACTCCCGGGGTAAACTTGTGATCTCCCATCCATGCATCGAGATTTTTCTTGAACAGTGCCAATGAAGGGCTCTGTCTCACATGAACTGGGATTTTGTTCCAGAGTATGGGTAACCTCTGTGTTATGAATCTATCCCTCCAGCATGTCCTATTCATATTTGTGCAGAGGTTGAAATCTTTAGCTCGCGTGGTTCTGGTGGATTTGGATTTTTGAGATGGAGCATGTCCATCAATTCCTGGTTGGACATGGCCCTATATGTTAGGCACAAATCACCTCTGAGCAGGCGGTATGCTACTGAATAGAGCTGGAGTTTCTTTAATCTAGCTGGATAAGGCACATGTTTGAGACCTATGATCCTCTTGGTGAGGTACTTCTGGGGTCTTTCCAGTTGTTGCATGTGCCGGGTGAGATACATCCCAAATGGAGCATTATATTCAATCATGGGCCTGACAAGGGAGGAATATAGAGGTACAATGACCTCCTTTGATCTGGATGAGAATCCCTTCATGATGAGATGGGCCAGGTAGAATGTCTTTCTGACCACTTTGGCAACATGGTTGTCAAAGGAGAGGTCACTATCGACTTGAGTCCCCAGGTCTCTGATTACTTCTTCCGTATTCAGTGGGTTATTGTCTACGTGATAATTTGTGGGTACTTTGTTTTTCCCAAAGGGATGACTATACATTTTTGGCGTTAAGTTTGAGGCCATGATTCCGGCACCAGTTGTCCGTTTCAGTGAGACCTTTCTGTAGGATGTGTGTGTCAGCAGGTGAATCAACTATGGCACCCAGTTTGCAGTCATCTGCAAACTTTGTCAGCCATAATCCTCCCATATTTGCTTTCACATCTGAGAAGTAAATGCCGAATAAGAGTGGACCCAAGACTGAGCCCTGTGGGACACCACTCGTGACTGGTTTTGAGTCTGACATGGCTCCAGCAATTTTAACCTTATGGGTTCTGTTTTTTAGCCAGTTTGCTACCCATCTTGTGACATATGGATTTACATTTAGGCTGCGGAGCTTGTCAATGATGCCAGAGTGTGGTATCTTGTCAAAGGCCTTAGCCAAGTCCAAGTAGGCAGTGTGGACAGCCTTGCCCTCGTCGATGGCACTAGTGACTGTCTCGAAGAAGTCAACCAGGTTTAAGAGGCAGGATCTGCCTTTTACAAAACCGAACTGGGTGGGATCAAGGGTCTGCAGATCCCCAATGTCGTCATTTATGAGTTCCATGATGATTCTTTCCATAGCCTTACAGACCAGGCTGGTCAAACTTATGGGGCGGTAGTTACCAGGGTCAGTAGAATTTCCCCCTTTGTGGAGTGGGACCACTGTTGCTGTGCGCCAGTGTTCAGGTACATATCCTGTAGTGAGGTTAAGATTGAATAGCGTTCTTAGGGGCGGGTTTAGTTCATCTTGAAGTTCACGTAACACGCAACCGGGGATACCATCGGGTCCCATAGATGCTGTGTTTTTTGCCTTGTTGAGTGCTGATTTCACCTGTATGTCTGTGATGACAGGTAGGTTACATTCAGCAGGGATAATTACTTCATC
The DNA here is from genome assembly GCF_019279795.1 of Protopterus annectens. Lineage (NCBI taxonomy): Eukaryota > Metazoa > Chordata > Ceratodontiformes > Protopteridae > Protopterus > Protopterus annectens. The sequence continues at coordinate 115,832,637 of NC_056751.1, read as the reverse complement.
TTTAGGGGGTGAGGAGGGAGAAATTTGCACTGAACCTATCTGCCAGAATATTGGCAATGTCGGTAGGGTCAGTGAATTTTTGTCATTGTGTACTAACTCAGAGCATATCTGAGAATTTCCTCCCAAGGTTCTGACATAATTGAAGAAGGCCTTGTGATTGTCTTTGGTATCCTTGGCAATCTTTTTCTCAAAGTTTGCTTTAGATGTTTTATGAGAGAACGTAGTTTTTACTTGTGCTGATCAGGGAAGCCTTTCCCTTGAGGGATTTGGCTTTGTCCTGCAATAGCTTCCTTCTTTTGTTTTACAGTCTGTTTATAGCGGGTCCACCAAACCGGCGTTTTCCTTAGTGGAGAGGGTCTTGGTTTTAGTTGGGATTGCTTGATCCATGCATTCTTGGAGATGTCCGTAGAAGGCTTTTGTGAAGGATTCAGCATTTTGGGATGTGGTTTCCATTAACCCAGTAGGCTTAAAGGATATCATTTCTGACTTAAGGAGCGCAAAGTCAGCTTTTGAAAAGTTTTTCACTGTAGTCTTTTGTTCTGGGGATGGAGGTGGGATATGTACATCCAACGTGATCAGTTTATGATCAGATCTTACTAGTGAGGGGTTTATATCCGGTGCGGAGCATTTGGACCCCATGTTTGTGATAATCAGGTCAAGTATATTATCTCTCCTCGTAGGAGAAGTGACCAGTTGCTCCATAGCATTTGAGTTTATGAATTCCAGGAATCTTTGGGCTAGGGTGTTAGGGCTAGAATAGTGGGCCCAGTCTATGTTGGGGTAGTTGAAGTCACCCAATATGATGGTGTTTGGTGTGACATTCATATCCTCCAGTGTTTTCAGGAATGCTTGATGGGATTCCTGGGATTGGGAGGGTGTTCTATAACATGCGACCAGTTGTATGGCAGTTTTGCCTATGGTGAGTAAGACTTGTATGGTTTCGGATGCTTCATGGGTAGCCACCAATCGAGAGGTGTAGGTGTCCTTTATGAAAATGGACACTCCCCCTCCCTTTGTGGTTCGGCCTGGAACTTGAGGCAGGAAAGCATGATATGAGTATAGCCTGGTAGCTGGAGTGCTCTCAGGAGCCTTGAACCAGGTTTCAGTTACTGCACAGACATCGATGTTCTCCATACTGAGAAGTGCTTCGAGTGCCTGCATCTTGAGATTTAGACTTCTGGCGTTGAGCAGCATTACCCTTAATTTTTTCCATTTTTGTTTTTATGGAGGTTGATTTGTCCTTTGAGCATTGCCTAAAAAGGCACTGTGGGGTGGCAAGAGCCTTGGCCAGTATCCGAAGCCCAGTGGTGACAGGTGCAAGCCATCCCTTGCAAAGCAACGTGGCTTGTCCAGCATGTCATCCCAGGCTGACAGACATTGATCCCCTAGAATGACACCAGTGATTAAGCCAATTGTTAAAACTGATCATTTTGTCTTTGTACTGAGGCATCATTCTTGGTGAAGGCAGGATGCTGCTCAGGGTCAGGGTCATACCAGTCTGGGCTACATAATCGGAGAGCTCCTCAATGTCTCTTTTCATGTAGTCCAGGGAGGTACGTCTCAGGTCATTCACACCCGCATGGACAATGACTGAATCATACTTGTACTTGCTTTGGAGTGACCTGAGTGCGTGTGTAATGTGGCGGATCCTAGCTCGATAGGCAGCTCACCGTTACCCTCTCCTTATTCAGCCTGGTAAGTGGAACGTCGGTGTGTCTGACTATAGAGTCACCTATTACTAATGTCTCTGGCATAGTGTTTTGCCTTAGGGGGCTGTGATTGTGTGACACACCTGTTGCTTGAGGTATGTGTTGTAGGTGTTGCGTTTTGTGGGGGTGTATTTCTGGGTGTCTGCTTTGGAGGCCTCTGTTGTTTTGGTAAGTTTTTTATAAGAGCCTCCGAGTATGACTTTGTGTTCTTATGTGTTTGGTTTGTAGTAGTGGTGGTTTTATGTGTGACTGGTTTTGCTTTGGGTGTGGGTACCATCTCCTCCTGTCTGGTCTTGCCAGTCCTGAGTTGAGAGAGTTCAGCCTCCAGTCTGGATATATAGTTGCATCTCTCACAAGTATATGTGTTATTAGGAAGGAGGAGAGGGTTGTCTGTGTACATGTGACAATTGTAACATTGTCTTAAGATTCCCAGATTAACCAGCTGAACAAGAGAGGATGCTAGTGGTCTACCACGCGACATACTAGAATATTATAAGGAGTGTTGTGCCTTTAAGGGAAGTGGGTATTCACAGGGGGTAGTGGATGCCTGTAGTGCTTACTTTAGGGTAAGAGTGCTTGTTTTATTATGAGTGCTTGCTAAGGATAGAAGTTCCGAAAACAAGTGCTAATATATACAGCTAAATAGACTGAGTAGAGCTTCTAAGGGAAAAATTGAAGAGCAGACTTGGCGGAGCCAGAAATAGTTTAAACCTGTATAACCGCTGCTGCGCTAGGCACCCAACCGCGCAAAAACGCCCTGAGGCGGATTTTTATACAGGGAACTTGAAAAGAGCTAGAAATGGTCCAAGGCAACCAATGATTTACAGCTCAAGTGCTGAGGTCACTTCCCCCAGGGACAGATAGGCTGCTCAAGGCTCCCCACTCCCACTGGTGAGCTCAGAAACTTCCTTCTATCCAAGTAAGGCAATGGCCAACACAGGAACTACACACAGCATTCTCCAGAACAGTCATCCATGCCAAAGAAACAGATGCTTAAAATGGCCAAAGACCTAATTACTTTAATCAGGGTTCCCATCCCCCTCCTGACAAAAGGCCTAGGCAAGACACTGATTATGATTCCTCTGACCAGGTTTCTATTTCCTCTGATTCCTCTTCTGATCAGGGTATTCTGTCCCTCCCTGTGAGGACTCTAATGCAGAAGAGTCCATACCTTCAGCCTCTCCGCCTGAGGATTATTCTTTTGGGGAAACCCTGCACACCATGAGGGAACATTTTCATTGGGAGAGCCAGGATTATTCAGAATCCAAGAAAAGGCTCAGAGACTTCCTTCTATTGCCTCAGCACAGGCCCCTAGCTATCCCCTCTGTGCTTGATATTGTAGATGTTTTTCTGAATCCAGTCTGTCTCCTGATTCTTTACCCCCTGCACCAGTCAAGCCAGACATGTACTACAGGGTCCCTGACTCTCATAAATATCTTTACAAAAACACCGCTGCAGACCCAGAAACAATTTCTCAGGGTCCTAAAGGGGTTAAGGCTTCCACTGCTAAAAATCCTGTCCCCTCGGATAGGGATTCCAGAGCTCTGGACAGATGGGGGAAAAAAGTTTACACTTCTGCTACCTTAGCTGTAAGAGCTTTAAACTGTCAGTTTCACATGCTTAAATATCAACAGTACCTCATGTCATTGTTAAAACAGAAAATGGTTTCAAATACGGAAAGTCCTGACAGTAAGGAAATGCAGGATTTATTACATGCAGTTGAACAAGTGGGAAAGCATACTCAGCAATGTGGTTTTGATTCATTAGAGGCTTCTTGTAGAGCTGCAGTTACAGGCTCTGTTATTCGAAGGCATGCTTGGTTGAAAGAACAAAGTTTACCTGACCGTGTTAAAGTAAAATTATTGGATGCTCCATTACAGCATGATACTTTGTTTGGTGTTGGGCAGAAGAGGTGTTAAAGAAAATGGAGGATAAAGCAAAGTCAATGCAGACAGTGAAAGATTTCTTACAGGTTCAACCACCTAGATTTAACAGAAACTGACCTTCAAAAAATTGGTCCTTTCCAGTGTCAGACAGGCCACAAAGAGGCAGATACAGACGCCTAAGAGGCAGCTCACAGCCCCAAGGCTCCTACAGACCTAAACAATGGGGTGCTTCAGCCCCCAAAGGAGGGGAAGACATCACAACCTTATAGGAAACAGTCCCAATGACATCCCTCTGCAAATGCCAAGCACTTACCTTTTGACAGCACCCCTAGGGGGGAAGCTAGCACTTTTTCTCAAAAAAATTGGCACATGATCACCCAGGACCATTGGGTGCTGAATATTGTTTCTCAGGGTTACAGGTTCCACTTCCACACGCTTCCAAAACCAAAAGGTATGCCAGACCTGCCACAAAACCAATGGGCAGAGGCACAAAAACAAATTGCTGCTCTTATGGACATGGGAGCTATTCAGAAAGTTCCACAGCAAGAACAGGGACAAGGATTTTACTCAAGACTTTTCGTAGTACCCAGAAAGGGCAAAGCCTGGAGACCAATACTGGACCTGTCAATCCTAAATACTTTCCTTGATGTTCCAAAATTCAAAATGTTGACACTACAGCAACTTCTGCCCATGCTGGGCAAGAAGGCTTGGCTAGTTACTTTGGACCTCAAGGAGGCATACCTGCATGTCCCAATCAGACAGTCTTGCAGAAGATACCTCAGATTCATAGCAGACTCAATGCATTACCAATTCTCTGTACTGCCCTTTGGCTTATCTACTGCGCCCAGGGTCTTCACAAAATGCCTGGCACCGGTAATTGCATTTTGCAGACAAAAAGGAATTCAGATATATCCCTAGTTGGACGACTGCCTTATTCAAGCAGAGAGCAAGGACATTCTTCTAAAGCATCTGGCGTTTGTAAAAAGATTGTTAATTTGCCTAGGATACACAGTAAACAAAAAGAAATCAAAACTAGTGCCCTCTCAAGAGATAATATTCCTGGGTGCAAGCTTAAATACAACTGCCCAGATGGCTAATCTCATGCCAGAGAAGCAAAGGCAACTGACTCATTACTTTCAAATGATGGCAACAAAAACCCAGCTCCCTGCAAGAAAAATTCTGCAGGCCCTGGGTTTCATGGCATCCTGCATTTTACTAATTCCATATGCAAAACTGCATATGAGGAAACTACAATGGTATCTAAAAAGTGTTTGGACTCAGCATTGTCACAACCTGGAGACAATCATAACTTTAATTCCCTGCCTACAACAGGAGTTTCGATGGTGGTCCCAGGCTTGTCACCGCAACAAGCCTTTCACCTTACCCACAGCCAGGCAGACAATAACGGATGCATCGGATTATGCCTGGGGGGCACATATGGCAGGAAAATGTATTCAGGGCACGTGGCCGAAGGAACAAATGCATCTTCACATCAATCAAAAAGAGATGCTAGCTGTACAGAATGCCCCTGACAGCTTTCAAGGACCTAATACATCCAGGGCAGCTATTAATAAAGACGGACAATACCACAGTTATGTGGTACATAAGCAAGGGGGCACACATTCCTACCCCCTATGCAGACAAGCCATGACTTTGTGGAACACAGCACTGACCTATCAAGTACATTATATATATATATATATATATATATATATATATATATATATATATGTAAAAGTAGCCGACTCCAAATCCACCTCCAGACAAGTGACAAGTGGAGTACCTCAGGGTTCAGTCCTGGGACCGCTCTTGTTTGGCATCTACTTCTCTGAAGTACAGGCCAACACTAAGGAACTCTGGATAACAAAGTTTGCAGATGACTGCAAACTGGGAGCCATTATTGAATCCCCAAATGATGTGGATACTCTACAAAAGGGCCTTACAGAAACAGATGCTTGGTGCCAGAGCCATGGGCTCAAGCTCATTGCCAAGAAATGTATAGTTATCCCCTTTGGGAAAAAACATGTATCCGTGAATTACCATATAGGTGGCAGTACACTAAACACCGAAAGTTTGATAAGAGACTTAGGGACACAGGTGGACAGTGGTCTCACCTTCGATAACCACATCGCCACAATAGTCAGGAAATCCTTCTATGTGGCACACCTCATCACTAAGGGCTTTTCATCCAGAAAAAAGGATGTCATTGTCCCACTGTACTCATCCCTCATTAGACCCATTATAGAATACAATGCCCCGTTTGGTATGTACCTCTCAAGACATCTGCAACAACTGGAAAGGCCACAGAAATACCTCACTAAAAGAATCACAGGCCTAAAGCAGATGCCCTACGCTGACCACCTTAAAAAACTCCAGCTATACTCTGTCGCATATAGTCTACTCAGAGGCGATCTTTGCGTAACATACAAGGCCATGTCAAACCCAGAGCTGTTGGACATGCTACACTTAACGAAATCCCAATCCCTCAGAGCCATACGCTCCAGGGATCTAAACCTTGTCATCACAATAAACAAAACATGCTGGAGGGATAGGTTCTTGACCCAGAGACTCCCCAGACTCTGGAATAGATTGCCCATACATGTCAAGCAGAGTGCCTCTTTGGTCCTCTTCAAAAGGAACCTTGACGATTGGATGGGAGAAAGGAAATTCACCCCGGGGATCACGTCAGTCACCCTGCTAGACAGGGGTCCAGGGAAGTAAATAGTGTGGGAAGAAATAGCCAGGGAATTATTATGGCTAGGCTTGTATAGGCCCTAGGGCTGATAGCCTAGTACCAACCTATGAACCTATGAACATCTGCAGGCACAATTCCTGCCAGGAACAAAAAATACACTGGCAGACGAACTAAGCAGAAATCTCATGGATCCTCATGAATGGAAACTAGATCCGCAAGTGTTCAGCATGATAACGAGGAAATGGGGACACCCAGACCTAGATATTTTTGCCTCCCCTCACAATTACCAAATACAGAAATTTTGCCCAAGAACTTATCACTCTCAAGCATGGAAAGTGGATGCTCTATCATTCAGCTGGAAAGGCCTGACCGTCTATGCCTTCCCCTCCTATTCCTCTTCTCACCAAGGTGCTACTAAAAGTCAGACAAGAAAGGCCAAAAATGATCCTGATTGCACCAGACTGGCCACGTCAGCACTGGTACCCAATCCTAAAGAGTTTGTCTCAAGGCCCAGCTTGGCTTCTACCTCAAATTCCTCATCTTCTGACACAACAAAACAATCCGATTGTGCACAGTCAACTCAGAACCTTTAACCAGGCAGCATGGCAGATTAATGTAGCCACTCAGACTGCACCTCTCTAAAGCTGTGTTATAGATGTCATTTTAGAAGCCAGGAGGCCCAGCACTAGGAAATCTTATGCAGAAAAATGGAAGAGATTCTGTGCTTGGAACCAGGCACAAGGGCTCGAACCACTTGTCCCTAATATACCTCAGATTTTACAATACCTAACTGAGATGCTGGACAAAGGCTTATCTTTCTCATCTATTAAAATCCATGCATCTGCTATTTCAGCACATTGCAATACAGAACCTCCTATTTTTCACATCCTCTACTACGACAGTACCTCAGAGGGGCAAAAAATATAAGACCCCCAAGGAGAGCACCAGTACCTACTTGGGACCTCAATTTTGTTTTGGAAAAACTCGCACTGCCTCCTTTTGAACCAGCCAGCACAGCTGATCTAAAATTCTTGTCATGGAAAACTGCTCTGCTCCTAGCAATAACTTCAGCAAGAAGAGTCTCAGAGTTACAGGCATTAATGGCTGTGGAACCTTTCCTCATTTTTCATCAGGACAAGGTTTATTTTAGGACAAACCCAACATTCATGCCAAAAGTGGTCTCCAGTGTGGCCTTAACCAAACCATTCATTTACCGACTTTTTACCCAAATCAGAATAAAGGGGAGAGACTTTTGCATGCTTTGGATATACACAGACAGCTACCATTCTACTTGGACAAAACAAAAGCTTTCAGAAAAACTGAGCAACTGTTTGTAGCATATGCTGCAGGATCACAAGGAAAGCCTATTACAAAGCAGACAATCTCGAAATGGATAGGACACTGCATCCGCACAACATGGCAAATCTGTGCCTAAGGACGTTAGGCCTCATTCTACCAGAGCAGCAGCCACTTCAGCAGCTTTCCTCAGAGGGATACTAACCAAAGACATTTTAGAAGCTGCAACCTGGATCTCAGTGCACACTTTCACCAAGCACTACCACTTACCTCTCTACTCTAAATCCAGAGCAGGCTTTGCAACTGCAGTTCTGCAGGGTTTGTTAGCCTCTCCAAATCCAATTTAGACCCAGCCACCCAACCTCAGCTTTGGGATTCTACCCAAGTGTAATGACTGCAACAGCGAAACACGATGAACATAGTACATTTGTGTACCTACCATAAATGTAGATGTTCAAGTGTATTCACTGTTGCAATCCAGGTTACCCACCCACCACCCCCCTTTTTTTTCATTGCTGGGACTTTTCTGTACTTCTCATCTCTATACTACCTATGTGGTGTATTTGCTTGTAGATGAAGTAAATGTTTATAGTAATATATGCATGTTTTTTGGCATAATTTTATCTTTCCAGCCTTCCTGTCTGGGGGCACCTGACATCTGGGGCAAGAAAAACTGAAGAAAATGGCGTTGGTTGCAACTTTTATACCCCTGGCGCACCGACGTCAGGGAAGAGGCGACAGCAACCGACGCTGGACCAAGACTTTGGAACTCGGGCCGACTGCAGGTCACCTGCCAGTAGGATAACCCAAGTGTAATGACTGCAACAGTGAATACACTTGAACATCTATATTTATGGTAGGTACACAACTGTACTTTCTTCGTGTTTCACTGTTGCAGTCATTACATTTGGGTAATCTGCTAGCAGGTTGCCCTCCATCGGCCTGAATTCCAAAGTCTTGGGCCCTGCGTCGGTTGCTGTCTCCTCTTCCATGACATCAGGTCGTCAGGGGTGTAAAACATGCAGCCGACGCCTAGTCTTTCTTGCCGCGCGGTGCCAGAAGCAGAAGCATTTCGCAATTGCTGGTCGGCCGACTGCTGAAATATTCGAGTTTGAGTTTCAGAACCGAAGTCTTCACTAAAGCTAAGTACCCCATTGGGGAAACTTTTTTCTTGCTTTTTATCGATGTCAGAAAAAGTTAATAATTGTATTACTTATGGGAAGCAAATACCTCATCAGGATTTCCATTTATACTGTATTCCTTGCCTAGGCACTGATTACAACGTGCCTGGCTGTCGGTTTTGTGCTAGATTTAACCAACGCACTATTAAGCGTCGGTACATTTTTGCATCAAAGTATTTTGGATACAGATTTAACTACCCAGAAATGTCATTGGATAGCAATCCGACTACCGGAGTACATAAAAAACGCAAAGAAAAGGACAGAAAGGCAGTCGAGATCCAAAACCGATGACGAAGCTTCTTCTAAGCCAGTCGCCGGTTCGCCGGTACTCAGTGAGGTGCTTTCGCAGCCCCTGATACCCGCAGGCCTCTACCGACACCCATGTTGAGTCCGGCATGCCGCAAGATACTCAAGGTATTGGACCGACGGATGTATCTCCTTCAGATGGGTTCAGAGCCGCTGAGCAGGCACCGGCTTTGAGGGTGTATTCAGACCTCATATCAAACCGACAACAGTTGCAAGACCAAAGACAAAAGCAACTTCTAAAACTAAAAAACTGACGCATGAACCACATGCACAGGCCTCTATGCCTAAAAAACAGATGATCAAAATGGCTGAAGACCTTATTACCTTGATCAGGGGTACCCATCCCCCTCTAGATAAGAGGCCTAGGCAAGACACTGATTATGAATCTTCAGATCAGGTTTCTATTTCTTCTGATTCTTCTTCTGATCAGGAATTATCTATACCTCCCTATGAGGATTCTGATGCTGAGGAGTCTATCCCATCTGCATCTCCTCCTGAGGATTATTCATTTGGAGAAACCTTGCATACTTTGAGGGAGCATTTTCACTGGGAGAGTGAAGACTTCTCAGAATCAAAAAAGAGGCTCAGGGATTTCCTTCTTCCTTAACACAGGCCTTTAGCCATTCCCCCTTTTTTAGACATTGTGGATGATGTGTTGTAAGCCTGACAGATACTACAGGGTCCCTGACTCGCATACATTTTTTTTAGAAACCCTGTTGCTGACCCTGAAACTATTTCCAGGGTCCAAAGGGAGTTGAGGCCTCAACAGCAAAAAAATCCTACCCCCTCTGACAGGGATTCAAGGGCACTGGACAGATGGGGAAAAAAGGTTTATACATCTGCAACCTTGGCAATCAGGGCCTTAAACTGTCAATTTCATATGCTTAAGTACCAACAACATGTTATGGGATTGCTGAAACAGAAAATGATATTGATTTCAGAATGTGCAGAAAATAAAGAATTGCAGGAATTATTGCATGCAGATGAACAAGTTGGAAAGCATACTTTGCAATGTGCATTTGATTCCTTAGAGGCCCCCTGCAGGGCTGCAGCTACTGGATCTGTGATTAGGAGGCATGCATAATTAAAGGAACAAATTTTGCCTGATCATGTTAAAGCTAAATTGCTAGATGCACCTTTACAGCATGAATTTCTGTTTGGTATTAAGGCAGAAGAGGTTTTAAAGAAAATGGAAGACAAAGCTAAGTCTATGCAAACTGTTAAAGACTTACAAGTGCAGCCACCAAGATTCAGTAGACACTGGCCTACAAAAAATTGGTCCTTTCCTGTGTCAGACAGAGCCCAAAGGGGCAAACCCAGATGCCCTAAGGGTTTCAGATACCAAGCACAAGATTCATACAGGTCAAAGCAATGGGGCGCTTCCACCTCTGAATCTGGAGGAGATAAACCTATAGAAAGCAATCCCAATGACTTCCCTCTGCCTGCACCAAGCACTTATCTTTTGGCAGCACCCATAGGGGGAAAATTAGCACTTTTTGCTCAAAATTGGCAGTTAACCCCAGGACAAGTGGGTACTAAACGTCATATCACAGGGATACAGATTCCATTTCCACACTCTGCCAATGGCAAACGGTTGGCCAGATCTGCCAAAAAATCAATGGGCAGAGGCACAGAAACAGGTTACATCCCTCATGGATATGGGGGCCATTCAGACATTACCAGAACAGGAAAAAGGACAAGGTTTTTACTCAAGACTGTTCTTGGTACCCAGAAAGGACAAGGCCTGGCGGCCAATACTGGATTTATTGATTTTGAACACATACCTGGACATTCCAAAATTCAAAATGCTGACTTTGCAGCAGCTTCTGCCCATGCTGGGCAAGAATGCTTGGCTGGTGATTTTAGACCTAAAAGAGGCATTACCTGCATGTCCCAATAAGCAATCGTGCAGAAGATACCCCAGATTCAAGGCTGGCTTAATGCATTACCAATTCTCTGCACTGCCCTTTGGCTATCTACTGTGCTCAGGGTCTTTACAAAGTGCCTGGCACCAGTAATTGCATTTTGCAGACAAAGAAGTATACAAATCTATCCTTACTTGGACGACTGTCTCATTCAAGCAGAGAACAAGGACACTCTTCTTCAACACATGGCATTTGTGAAAAGGCTCCTAACATGCCTAGGGTACACAATAAACGAAAAGAAATCACAACTGGTACCCTCTCAAATGTTAACATTCCTGGGTGCAAGCTTGAATACAACTGCCCAGATGGCTTACCTCATGCCAGACAAGCAACGGCAACTGACTACTTACTTCAAACTGATGGCAACAAAAACCCTGTCTTCTGCAAGACAAATTCTGCATGCTCTGGGCTTCATGGCATCCTGCATCCTACTGATTCCATATGCAAGACTGCATATGAGGAAACTTCAATGGTACCTAAAGAGTTTATGGAGTCAACGTTCTCACAGTCTGGAAACAATGATTCCTCTCATTCCCTGCCTGCAACAGGAGATTCTATGGTGGGCAAAGGCATGTCACCAAAACATTGGATGGCCATTCACTCTACCCCCTGCCAGCCAGACCTTAACAGACTCATCAGATTATGCCTGGGGGGCCCACATGGCAGGAAGATGCATTCAGGGCATATGGACACCAAAACAAATGCATCTACATATCAACCAGAAAGAGATGCTAGCTGTTCAAAATGCCCTAACAGTCTTCAAGGACTTGCGTCATCCAGGACAACTACTGATAAAGAAGGACAACACCACAGTCATGTGGTATATAAACAAGCAAGGGGGGCACACACTCATACCCCCTTTGCAGATTAGCCATGGGACTGTGGGACACAGCTTTGACCTACCAAGTACATCTTCAAGCTCAATTCCTGCCAGGAAAACAAAACACTCTGGCATATGATATAAGCAGAAACCTTATGGATTCTCAGGAGTGGAAACTAAATCCACAAGTCTTCAGCATGATAACAGAGAAATGGGGGAGCCCAGACATAGATCTATTTGCCTCTCCTCAAAATTATCAATTGAAAAGATTCTGCACAAGGACTTATCACAGACAAGCATGGAAAGTGGACACCCTATCCCTCAGTTGGAAAAACCTATCAGTTTACGCCTTTCCTCCTCTGCCTCTTCTCCCCAGGGTCCTCCTAAAAGTCAGACAAGAGAAACCAAAGATGATACTAATTGCCCCGGACTGGCCCCACCAATACTGGTACCCAATCCTAAGGAACTTGTCTCAATACCCAGCTTGGACCTTGCTTCAAAGACCACATCTACTGCCCCAGCAAAACAATCAGATCCTGCACAATCAACCACAGACTCTGAACCTGGCAGCATGGCTGATCATGTAGTCATACAAACAACACCTCAGTAAAGCTGTGATGGATGTCATTTTGGAAGCCAGAAGGCCTAGTACTAGAAAATCTTATGTTGACAAATGGAAGAGATTCTGTGCTTGGAATCAAGCACAAGGGACTGATGCAGCAGAACCAAATATTCCTCAGATATTGCAGTACTTAACTGAGATGCTTGACAAACACCTGTCTTTCTCATCAATTAAAATCCATGCCTCTGCCATTTCAGCTCATTACAATACAGAGCCACCAATCTTTTCTCATCCTTTACTTAAACAGTATCTTAGAGGAGCCAAAAATTTAAGGTTTCCTAGATCACCATTGCCTGCATGGGACCTAAATTATGTGTTGGAAAAGCTCACCCTGCCTCCATTTGAACCAGCTGCTACCGCTGATATAAAGTTCTTATGGAAAACAGCTCTGCTACTAGCAATTACTGCAGCAAGAAGAGTTTGAGCTACAGGCCCTGATGGCTATAGAGCCTTTCATCATTTTTTACCCAGATTGGGTGTCTCTGAGGACAAATCCTGCTTTTATGCCTAAGATGTTTTCCAGTGTGGCTCTTAACCAAACAATTCATCTGCCACCCTTTTATCCAAATCCGCAGAACAAGGGGGAGAGAATTCTGCATTCCTTGGACGTACACAGACAACTAAGATTCTACTTGAGCAGGACTAAAGCTCTAAGAAAAACTGAGCAATTACTAGTGAGATATGCTGCAGGATCAGAAGGCAAGGCTATTTCAAAGCAGACTATTTCAAAGTGGATAAGCCACTGCATCTGTTTCTGCTACTTACACCATGGTAAACCTGTGCCCAAGGGCATTAGGTCTCATTCCACCAGAGCTGCAGCTACTTCAGCAGCCTTTCTCAGGGGAGTACCAACCAAAGACATTCTAGAGGGTGCTACTTGGAGTTCTGTTCACACCTTTACAAAGCATTATCATTTGCCTCTCTACTTTAAATCCAGGGCAGGCTTTGCCACTGCAGTTCTGCAGGGCCTTATAGCCGCTTGTAATGCTGTTTAGCTCCAGCATCCCAACCATAGCTTTGGGATTCTACCCAAATGTAATGACTGCAACAGTGAAACACGAAGAACATAGTACAGTTGTGTACACTTACCATAAATGTAGATGTTAGAGTGTATTCACTGTTGCAGTCCAGGTTACCCTCCCGCCCATCCCCCTGTCATTCTGGAGTTTATCTTTCCTTCTCTATCTTCTACAACCTATGTGGTGTATTTGCTTGTAGATGAAGGTAAAGTTTATATTGATGAATGTATATATATATATATATATATATATATATATATATATATATATATATATTTGCTACCTTTTTGGGGGCACCTGACATCAGGGGCAAGAAAAACTAAAGAAAATGGCATCGGCTGCATGTTTTATACCGCTGACGACCTGACGTCATGGAAAAAGAGACAGCAACCGATGCAGGACCCAAGACTTTGGTATTCAGGCCGACTGAGGGCAACCTGCCAGCAGATTACCCAAATGTTATGACTGCAACAGTGAATACACTCAACATCTACATTTATGGTAAGTGTACACAACTGTACTTTTTCTAACGTAGTTAAAGAATGCTTTATAATTACTTTTGGCTTCAGAGCCCAGCCTAAGTTTATGGGCTCCTTTAGTGGACCTTAGAGTGTTCTTTAATTTCTTTTGTTGGAATGCTTTTGATATCCTTGAAAAGATGGGTTTTAGATCTAAGTAATTGAAGGCATTTCTGTCTTGTTGCATAGTTTATTTATGGTGGTGGACAAGCGGGGTGGCTATGTGTTTTTAATTTCCCATGATACTTGGTTAAGGTAGGTACTGCTAGCTTTATACATTTTTCTAGGTAGGGACTGCTAGCTCTATGCATTTTTCTAACTGGGTATCTAGAATTCCGTACTGAAATTTGCTGTTGTAATAAGGTTGGGAGAGATGCAATTGTAAGTGAATTTCGGTACTTTGTCACACAATGGGTTGAGGGGTGGCATGCTTGTGACACTTAAATTCAGTGGGATTTAAAGGAAAAGGTCACATTTATGGTCAGGCTTAGCTGGGGAAGGAGATGATTGGAGCAAGATGTGGCTATATAAGAATCTGGTCAGGCTTGCTGTACTCTAACTTTTGTTTATCAGCTGGTTAAGGGAATTTTTGTCAGTCTAGAAATTGTTGGGAATATCGTGTGTTGCGGGTATAGGTGTCTCAGTTTAGTGAAGAATATTTTGTCCACGGATGACCATGTAAGATTCAGCACTGTGCTAGATGATCTCACTGTTAGCAAAAGCTTCCTTATTCTAGGCGACTAAGAAGGTATTCTGTAATTTGCAGATAGCTAATAATTAATTCCATCTAGAGTGATTTATGTACCTAGGGATCTGCCTGGTGATAATTATAATCATTGTCAAATATGGAGACTCCCACCACAGTTGCTGTTGTGTCTGAAAGCACAAAAAGTGTAAAACTGGTAGAGGGAGAGCTCTATTTACTTTTAAACCAAGTTTCAGTAACTATACAGACATGGATGTTTTCCAAATGCAGGACTGCTTCAGAATCTAAGAATTTATTCTTTAGGCTTCTGGCATTAAAGAGAACCACCTTAATGCAGTCCAATTTTGAGACTGATGTCCATCAACTTGACTCTATTTAAAAAAAAAAGGCACTAGGAAGGCAACAAAGGCTTTAGCCAGTATGCAAAAGCCTAGAAACACTTGCAGGCTATCCTTAATGAAGCAGGCTGGAGACTCTAGCATCTCATCCCATGCTGACACATACAGGATCCCCTGAAATATCACCAGCTATTTACTAATTATTAAAAGCAGTTATCTTTTCCTTGTACCTTGGCATCATTCAAGGTGAATGAGGTATACCACTCAGGACTAGTGTCTTACCTGCATTTGTTATGTGCTAGGAAAATTCTGACATGCCTCTTTGCATAACGCTCAGGGATCTACTTAACTTGTCATTCACTCCCACATGCACCACTACCATATCATAGTAGTTTATGTCAACAGGTAGAGTCTCTAGGGCCCCTGTAACATCAAAGAGCATGGCACCTGAGAGATTACTCCCTGTAACCCTGTCCTTGTCCAACCTTATGAGTGATGAGTCAGTGTGACTGACTGTAATAGTTACCCATCATTAAAACATTTGTATTGGTGTATGTTTCAAAGTGATAGGTTTGGAATGTGTTTGCTTAGGGTGCCTCTTTATGGTAGGTAGGTATGAGATGAATGAATGGCCTGATTTTTGCTGAGACTTGAATCTTATTTTTAGGAGACTCTGGAAGTAAATGCTTTACAGCCTCAGCAATAAGACATTGTGGTGCAAATGAGAGAGGAATTGAGGTAGAGGTGTATGAAGCTTTCAGGGAACCTTTATAGGTGAGAGGGAAGCCTCCAGATTAATTTGGTATTTACACTTCTCACAGATGAACTCGTGCTCACACTAAACATTTGTGAGAGTAATGCAGTTTGTACACAGTCTTGGGAGACCTAGTGCTAAAAGGCTGACAACAGAGGTGAAACTTTCAGACTGACTTAGCGTGTCCAATCCTTAGGTATTTGGAATAGTAAAGAAAATGCAGTCAAAGGGGAGGAACTTCCCAGATGGATCCTGTATCGCTCATTAGTATGAGAACATAAGATGAGACCAGGGACCACCAAAGTTAAACTCGCAGTAAGAGAAGCCAACCCAAGAACAATCAAGTTCAAGCTAGGAGTTACAGATTGGCTTAGTAGACACTGTATTCTACCTCTCTGGCATATAATGGGAGGGTAGCTGTATTTGACTAGCTTAAGGGGAGGAGAGTCTTATGTCACTTCTAAGCTTACTTACAGCAGCCACTAAACAAGGACAGTGATGGAATTGTTGCCAGATTATCACAAGAGGCAGAAAACAACAGATGCACTGGCTATAAGGGCACATCTATAGTAGGGTGTAAGGGATGGAGGGGGAATTCTTAGATTCTTAGCCCTGTAACTGACTGACCTGGAACTGCTTAAAACAAACACAAGTCCTGGACTAGCTTGACTGTTACTCACCTCGTAAGAAAGAAACTGGGGTTTAATATCATCAGTTAGACCAAGTGAATGACAAAATGCAGTCACTTATTTGTTGGAATTACTAAAGGCCTTTGCTAGAACAGAGACCATTAAAATGAAATAAAAAATAAAAAAATGAAAACAACTTAGCTTATGTTTGCTGTAGGTACTATAACCAACTCAATTTGCAATGCAGATTATTAAGACGCTTAATTCTGTAACTGGCCTTCCAAGGACTGAACCTGTAGCAGTAGCCACAGATGATGACTCTATTGCATCATACCCACATTTTACAGTGTTTTCCTACTTGTAAGATGGTCTGGACTTGCTGTACCAAAGCAGACCTGTTCTCATCCTGAATTCCTTCACAGCCTTCCTGCAGCTGTTCTAAGAAATGCTCACATAATTTAAGAATGTGGTCTGTGGGTCTGGCAGTTGAGTATACTGTAAAAGCCATGATTGTAGAAGCATACAAGTTCTTCCTCTGTAGCTGCCCATATCATTCGAGAGCATATTATTAGCTGGAACCAGTCTAGCTCTCTCAACAGACTCTTAAGACACAGTGTCTAGTTTTTTTTTTTTTTTTTTACTAAGGCACTGGAACAGTACTCCCCAAATGACAGACCTACTGGAGAGTCAAAGGGCATGGTGTCCTCACTGTATGTCACATGGCAATGGTGTGGACATCTGGGATATATAGCCCAGATCCTCACCACCCTCTTAAGAGTATGCAGACTCAGTATATGGGTCTGTCTCCCCTTTTTCCTCTTAGAAGGCCTGCCAACAGACACAGATGACTTGTCGGGGGGGGGGGTTCATCCTTAGATTCTACTTTTCTTTCAGCTGCACAAATGTCCTCACTCATAGTAAGCAAGGGAATCCTTACTCCTAGGTATATAAAGATGTAGCCTCTCTAGTGAGGTCTAAATGCATTCTGGTCTAGTGACATATGCCTTTCACAGTAGATGTAAAGACCTCACAAGAGGCTTTACCATAGTCCTCTGACAAAGTTGATGTTGTGTCCAGGGAATAGTTGGAATGCTTTATATATATATATACCTGTATGTAATTGTGTTCGTATGTTTGAGAAGGCTGGTAGGTCTCTCCAACACCACAGCTTTCATCCTGGCCCAAGGTAGTAAAATCCCGTTGCACCAGATTACCAGTCTGAGGATCTCCTAGTTACTGTTTCACTCTTATTAGTAATTCAGAAAGTATTGCAGTTGTCTGGCCAGTTAGAGGTGGATGCTAGTAGCTTGTGAACAATAAGAAGACACTCCACAGCTTGCACAAGTAAATTGGACATCTTGTAAAGTCTTCTAAAGCTATTTATGAAAGTAAATTAGCATCCCTTGCTAAGGATAATCACAAGGCATTCTTTAGCTCCGTCCAATCTAAAAAGGAAGGCCCAGCATTGTGCTAAATTAGTAGTTGATGATACCACTCAGTGAACCTGAGGACATCGCCAACCTGCTAGCAGACAGCTGTGGTGAAAACTTCACCCATCCGCACCTGTCATACACCAAAGCATGCCTGTCACCAGTCGTCTGCCTTGCATCTCCAAAGAGCAGGTCATAACTCTCCAAGGCCCAAAAACACAGCCTTTATAGGACCAGATAAACATCCCAGGCTGCCTACTAAATGGTCTAAAACAGGAGATCTGATACTGTCTGTCATTACTGATGACAGGTGGGTCGTGGATCCGACCCGGCAAAGTGACCGGCAGCTCCTGAGCTCAAGCTCCTCCCCTCTCCTCACTTTCTACTACCCATGATCCTCGGATACGTGGTCATGGACAGTTAGTTCCTGAGCTCGGGCAAGCCTAATGCGGAGTATTACTTTTTTTTTTTTTTTTTTTTTTTTTTTTTTTGAGGGTTTCTTCTACTGTTTGTCTGTTCTTTGGAAGGGCTTAACCTCAGAGGGTCCCTTGATCTTGGGATCCCCCGATCCCAGGTGGAAGCACCCTTCCTGTAGGGACCATTCTTCTAAACGGCCCAGGCTGTCAGACCCAAGTGCCCCAGATCTGAGTCCAGCCTCGGGGGCTTCGGCTCGTAGAACTTTGGCTTCTAAGGCTGGCTCTGAACCCTCCTATACTGGCAGGGTCTCTGATCCGACCGAGGGGACCAGGTCTCTGTTGCCTTCGACCACATTGTCTGATTAAGCGGGTCAACAGCAGGCCAGCTCAAATCTGTCTGCTCTGACCTATGCTCCGGCCCTGTCGGCTCCCTCTGAGGCCATCATCATTGTAGATTCCCCAGTCCAGTCCTGGTCCTTGGATCCAAAGAGGCCCAGCAGATCCTCTTCTAGGGACTGTAGGTTATCCACCCTCTTGGGTCACTCCGCTGTTTCCTCTAGGTCCACTAGGTGTTTGCTCCCCTTGGATAATGGACCAAATGATGAGGAGTTTCTTCAAAGCCCAAGTTGAACTGTGTTTACTCCCTTCCCCTAGCCATGCACCAAGGGGTCCCTCTCCCATCCCCATGCTCTTCCCTCCCCGACCGACTCCTGAGAGCTTAGTGCCCCAGGTTCAGGGCTCGTCAAAGGAGCAGCAGTTGGCGTCGGGAAGTACCCCTACTCCCATGCCACCTGGGTCCCTGGTGGGGTTGGCTCATCTTCTCTCTGGGTCAGCCTTACCTCGTGCCCCAGATGTCCAGCCGGGCTACTGGTGAGGTGGGTTCGGGTCCAGAGAGATAGTTCTTTTCCCTTGGGGGCTTTGGCCTTGGACAGCTCTGGATCAATATTGTCCAGGGGTGTGGCCACTGGACCAGGGTCCCCCCACGCAGCCTCGGCCTGTGGGGAGAGGGAAGAAGGGGGCTTTGTCCAGTCCCTCGGCCTTTCGAATGATTGAGGGGACAGTGTCTGCTTGGTTTGCTTCCTCCTCCTCCTCAGCTCCAAACCCTATATTATCCGGTTCTGTTTTGGATGGGGAGTCCTCTTCTTTGGCCCAGAGTTATCCACCCCAAGATCGCCTTCAAAGGGGAGTTACTCCCTTGGGGTCCTCTCTTCCTCAGAGTCCTCCCCTGAGCCCCCGACGGAGGAGCCTTCTCAGAAGAGGTTGTGCAAGAGGAGACACCTTGACTCCCCACGGGAGTCTGACAGATGACACTGACTTCATTGAAGGGGACGGGTCCCCCAAAGTTCTGCCCGAGCAGATGTCCTTTGGTGACATCCAGGAAATCCTTAAGGAGTGGGGTGGTTGCCCCTCCACCTAGTCCGCCGAAGGAGCCCTGTTCTTGAAGGCATTTGGGGGTGTCCCCCCTGCTGACGAGTTGGTCTAGCTCGTGACCAGCAGGGCTTGGAAGGAGCCGGACACAGTAGAGCCGGTGCCCAAGAGAGCAGATTAGTTCCTTAGTCTCCCCCAAAGAGATGCACTTCTGGAGCAAAGGTGTACTGGTGGATCCTGTTGTGGTTGCCGCCGAACAGAGCTCCTCGATCCATCCCCTAACAGGCAGACCGATTTGGGAAGCACATTTACACCTCAGCAGCGTTTGGACTGAGGACATCTAACTATATGGCACATTTCACTTGGTTGCCAAGGGATTTGGTGTCTGAGCTCTCCACTTCCCTTTCAGAGTTATTGCCTCGGGAGAGCTTTAAGACGGTCTCTCTGAAGCTCACTCCTCTCACCTCCCTAGCCAATGCTATGATGAGGTTGACCTCTAACTCGATCAAGGCCTCATCTTGAGAGGTTGGGTACAGGCATTGCCATCAGGTGCCATGCCTGACTCCACCTCTGCGGACAACTTCAAGGCAGCCTTCACTAATGCCCCTTTTGATGGGTTCACCCTCTTTGGTCTCTGTCAAGTAGACTTTGACCCGCAGTGAGCAGGAAGGTAAGGCATTATCGGCTCTCGAGATCAAGTTTGCTACTCCCCAGTGGTCCTTTTCTAAGACTCAGAAGGGGCAGTAAGAAGCTGTGGATGTTCATCGTGTTTCACTATTGCAGTCATTACACTTGGGTTATCCTGCTGGCAGGCGACCCGTAGTCGGCCCGAGTTCCAAGGTCTTGGTCTGGCGTCGGTTGCTGTCGCCTCTTCCTGACGTCAGTGCGCCAGAGGTATAAAAGCTGCAACCGACGCCATTTTCCCCAGTCTTTCTTGCAGCGCGGTGCCCGAAGCATAAGCAGTTTGCAAGTGCCGGTTGGCCGACTCCTGAGATTTTCAAAATTGAATTTCAGAACCAAAGTCTTCAATAAAGCTAAGTACCCCATTGGGGAAACTTTTTCTTGCTCCAGACCGATGTCCGTAAAAGTTAATAATTGTATTTCTTGTGGGAAGCAAATAACTCATAAGGACTTCCACTCTTACTGCATTCCTTGCCTAGGCCCTGGCCATGACGTCACTAGTGTGTTTTGTGCTAGATTTAATAAACGCACGATTAAACGTCGGTTTGATTTTGCTTTACACTATTTTGGACTAAGATTTAATTACATAATGCCGTTGGAACAACCGACAACTGGAATGTATAAAAAACGCAAAGACAAAGAAAAAGACGGGCATCCAAGGTCCAAAACCGACGACAAAGCCTCTTCTAGGCCAGTCGCTAGTTCTCAGTGAGGCGCTTTCGCAGCCCCTGACACCCGCTACCTCAGAGCCACAGGCCTCTACCGACAGCCACGTGGAGACACCGAGGCCTGTGGAAACTCAAGGTATTGGGCCTACGGAAAATATACCCTCAGATGGGTCCAGAGCCACTAAGCAGGCACTGGCTTCTGAGGGTGTTTTCAGACCTTCACAGCTTACAATTAAAGCTACTACAGCAGCAAAGGCAAAGTCAAAAACACCATGAAAGACAAAGAAACAAGTGCAGCATTCTCCAGAACAGTCATCCATGCCTAAGAAACAGATGCTTAAAATGGCCGAAGACCTTATTACTTTAATCAGGGGCTCCCATCCCCCTCCTGACAAAAGGCCTAGGCAAGACACTGATTATGATTCTTCTGATCAGGTTTCCATTTCTTCTGATTCTTCCTCTGACTAGGGCTATTCTCTCCCTCCCTATGAGGACTCTGATGCTGAAAAGTCCATTCCTTCAGCCTCACCACCTGAGGATTACTCTTTTGGGGAAACCTTGCACACCATGAGGGAACATTTCCATTGGGAGAGCCAGGATTACTCAGAATCCAAGAAAAGGCTCAGAGATTTCCTTCTATTGCCTCAGCACATGCCCTTGGCTATCCCCCCTGTGCTGGATATTGTTGATTATGTTTTTTCTGAATCCAGTCTGTCTCCAGATTCTTTACCCCCTGTACTAGTAAAGCCAGACAGATACTACAGGGTCCCTGACTCTCATAAATTTCTTTGCAAAAACCCCACTGCGGACCCAGAAACTATTTCTCAGGGTCCAAAAGAGGTTAAAGCTTCCACTGCCAAAACTCCTGTGCCCTCAGATAGGGATTCCAGAGCTCTGGACAGATGGGGGGAAAAGTTTACACTTCTGCTACTTTAGCTGTAAGAGCTTTAAACTGTCAGTTTCACATGCTTAAATATCAGCAGTATCTCATGTCATTGTTAAAGCAGAACATGGTTACAAATACAGAAGGTCCTGACTGTAAAGAAATGCAGGATTTATTGCATGCGGTTGAACAAGTGGGAAAGCATACTCTGCAGTGTGGTTTTGATTCATTAGAGGCTTCTTGTAAAGCCGCAGTTACGGGCTCAGTTATTCGAAGACATGCTTGGTTAAAAGAACAAAGTTTACCTGACCATGTTAAAATGAAATTATTGGATGCTCCACTGCAGCATGATACTTTGTTTGATGTTAAGGCAGAAGAGGTTTTAAAGAAAATGGAGGATAAAGCAAAGTCAATGCAAACTGTGAAAGATTTCTTACAGGTTCAGCCACCTAGATTTAGCATAAACTGGCCTTCAAAAAATTGGTCCTTTCCAGTGTCAAGACAGGCCACAAAGAGGCAGATACAGATGTCCAAGAGGCAGATCTCAGCCCCAAGGCCCCTACAGACCTAAACAATGGGGTTCTTCAGCCCCCAAAAGGGGAGAAGACAAATCACAACCTTATAGAAAACAGTCACAATGACTTCCCTCTGCAAATGTCAAGCACTTACCAGTTGAGAGCACCCCTAGGGGGAAAGCTAGCACTTTTCTCAAAAAGTTATCACATGATCACCCAAGACCAATGGGTGTTGAATATAGTTTCTCAAGGATACAGGTTCCACTTCCACACGCTTCCAAAACCAAAAGGTTTGCCAAACCTGCCTCAAAACCAATGGGCAGAGGCACAAAGACAGATTGCAGCTCTTATGGATATGGGAGCTATTCAAAATGTTCCACAAGAAGAACAGGGCCAAGGAGTTTACTCAGGACTTTTCCTAGTGCCCAGAAAGGACAAAGCATGGAGACCAATACTGGACCTGTCAATCCTAAATACTTTCCTGGATGTTCCAAAATTCAAAATGTAGCTCAACAACTCTTGCCCATGCTGGGCAAAGAGGGTTGGCTAGTTACTTTGGATCTCAAAGAGGCATGCCTGCACGTCCCAATCAGACAATCGTGCAGAAGATACCTCAGATGTATAGCAGGCTCAATGCATTACCATTTCTCTGCACTGCCCTTTGGCTTGTATACTGCGCCCAGGATCATCACAAAATGCCTGGCACCAGTAATTGCATTTTGCAGGCAAAAAGGAATTCAAATATATCCCTTCTTGGACGACTGCCTTATTCAGGCAGAGAGCAAGGACATTCTTCTAAAGCACCTGGAGTTTGTAAAAAGATTACTAATTTGCCTAGGGTACACAGTAAACGAAAATAAATCAAAACTAGTGCCCTCTCAAGAGATAATATTCCTGGGTGCAAGCTTGAATACAACTACCCAGATGGCTTGTCTCACACCAGACAAAGGCAACTGACTCAGTACTTTCAAATGATTGCAACAAAGACCCAGCTCCCTGCAAGAAAAATTCTGCAGGCCCTGGGTTTCATGGCATCTTGCATTCTACTAATTCCATATGCCAAACTGCATATGAGGAAACTACAATGGTATCTGAAAAGTGTTTGGACTCGGCATTGTCACAGCCTAGAGACAATCATAACCTTGATTCCCTGCCTACAAAAGGAGTTTTGATGGTGGTCACAGGCCTGTCACCACAACAAGGGACAGCCTTTCACCTTACCTACAGCCAGGCAGACAATAACAACGGATGCATCGGATTATGCCTGGGGAGCACATATGGCAGGAAAATGTATTCAGGGCACGTGGCCCAAGGAACAACTGCATCTTCACATCAATCAAAAAAAGATGCTAGCTGTACAGAATGCCCTGACAGCCTTTAAGGACCTAATACATCCAGGACAATTATTAATAAAGAAGGACAATACCACAGTTATGTGGTACATAAGCAAGGGGGCACACATTCCTACCCCTTATGCAGACAAGCCATGACTTTGTGGAACACAGCACTGACTTACCAAGTACATCTGCAAGCTCAATTCCTGCCAGGAACAAAAAATACACTGGCAGACGAACTAAGCAGAAATCTCCTGGATCCTCACGAATGGAAGCTAAATCCACAAGTGTTCAACATGATAAGGGAATGGGAATGTCCAGACATAGCTCTATTTGCCTCCCCTCACAATTACTAATTATAAAAATATTGCACAAGGACTTATCACTCTCAAGCATGGAAAGTGGATGCTCTATCTTTCAGCTGGAAAAATCTGACAGTCTATGCCTTCCCTCTGATGCCTCTTCTCACCAAGGTGCTTCTAAAAGTCAGACAGAGAGGCCAAAAATGATCTTGATTGCACCAGACTGGCCACGCCAGCACTGGTACCCAATCCTAAGGATTTTGTCCCAAGGCCCACCTTGGCCTCTTCCTCAAATCCCTCATCTTCTGACACAGCAAAACAATCAGATTCTGCACAGTCAACTCAGAACCTTAAACCTGGCAGCATGGCAGATAATGTAGCCACTCAGACTGCACCTCTTTCTAAAGCTGTTATGGATGTAATTTTCGAAGCCAGGAGACCCAGCACTAGGAAATCTTATTCGGAAAAATGGAAGAGATTCTGTGCTTGGAACCAGGCACAAGGGCTCGACCCACTGGTCCCTAATATGCCTCAGATTTTACAATACCTGACTAAGATGTTGGACAAAGGCCTATCTTTTTCTTCTATTAAAATCCATGCCTCTGCCATTTCAGCTCATTACAATACAGGTCCTCCTATTTTTTCACATCCTCTACTACAACAGTACCTCAGAGGGGCAAATAATATAAGACCCCCTAGGAGAGCACCAGTACCTACTTGGGACCTCAATTTTGTTTTGGAAAAACTAACACTGCCTCCTTTTGAACCAGCCAGCACAGCTGATCTAAAATTCTTGTCATGGAAAACAGCTCTGCTCCTAGCAATAACTTCAGCAAGAAGAGTTTCAGAGTTACAAGCATTGATGACTGTGGAACCTTTCCTCATTTTTCACCAGGACAGGGTTTCTCTAAGGACAAACCCAACATTCATGCCAAAAGTGGTCTCCAATGTGGCCTTAAACTATACTATTCATTTGCCTACTTTTTACCCAAATCCACAGAATAAAGGGGAAAAACCTCTGCACTCTTTGGATATTCACAGGCAGCTACGTCTTTACTTGGACAAAACAAAAAGCTTTCAGAAAAACTGAGCAACTGTTTGTAGCATGTGCTGCAGGATCACAAGGAAAACCTATTACAAAGCAGACAATCTCCAAATGGATAGGACACTGCATCCACATCTGTTATGCACAACATGGCAAATCTGTGCCTAAGGGCATTAGGCCTCATTCTACCAGAGCAGCAGCCACTTCAGCAGCTTTCCTCAGAGGGGTACCAACCAAAGACATTTTAGAAGCTGCAACCTGGAGCTCAGTGCACACTTTTACCAAGCACTACCACCTACCTCTCTACTCCAAATCCAGAGCAGGCTTTGCCACTGCAGTTCTGCAGGGCTTGTTAGCCTCACCAAATCCAATCTAGACCCAGCCACCCTGCCTAAGCTTTGGGATTCTACCCAAGTGTAATGACTGCAACAGTGAAACACGAACATAGTACAGTTGTGTACCTACCATAAATGTAGATGTTAGAGTGTATTCACTGTTGCAGTCCTGGTTATTCACCCACCATCCCCCTCTTGCTGGGACTATTCTGTACTTCTCAACTCTATACTACCTATGTGGTGTATTTGCTTTTAGAAGAAGGAAATGTTTTTAGTGATGTGTGTGGTTGTTTGGCATGTTTTTATCTTTACAGCCTTCATATCTGGGGGCACCTGACATCTGGGGCAAGAAAAACTGAAGAAAATGGCGTTGGTTGCAGCTTTTATACCCCTGGCGCACTGACGTCAGGGAAGAGGCAACAGCAACTGATGCCGGACCAAGACTTTGGAACTCGGGCCGACTACAGGTCGCCTGCCAGCAGGATAACCCAAGTGTAATGACTGCAACAGTGAATACACTCTAACACCTACATTTATGGTAGGTACACAACTGTACTTTCTGTAAGTCGCAGTCTTCTTTCCAGGATGCTCCACAGGAATCCTCCTGTTCTGGCCAGGGGAGGAGGGGTTTGACAGCAGGTTCCACCCTAGCGGCAGAGGGGGTCTGCAAAATTAGGGATTCCGAGAGCCTTTCTCGGAAAAGCCCAAACAGTGTCCCTGAAGTGCTGCCTGACTGCCCTACCGAGGAGGGAGTCAGGGGTCAGATGTTCTTTGTGTTTCACTGTTGCGATCATTACATTTGGGTAATCTGCTGGCAGGTTGCTCTCAGTCGGCCTGATTAACAAAGTCTTGGGTCCTGCGTCAGTTGCTGTCCCTTCTTCCATGAAGTCAGGTAGTCAGGGGTATAAAACATGCAGCCGACGCCATTACATCAGTCTTTCTTGCTGCGATGTGCCCGAAGCAGAAGCAGTTCACAAGTGCCGGTCAGCCAACTCCTGAAATTTTCATTTTCAAGTTTCAGATCCGAAGTCTTCAACTAAAAAGCTAAGTACCCCGTTGGGGAAACTTTTTCTTTCTCCTTACCGATGTCAGTAAAAGTTAATAATTGCATTACTTGTAGGAAGCAAATACCTCATAAGAATTTTCATTTGTACTGTATTCCTTGCCTAGGCCCTGACCACAATGTTCCTTGCTGTCAGTTTTGTGCTTTATTTAGTCAATGCACTATCAAACGTCAGTACATTTTTGCTTCTTAATATTAGGGCACACGCTTTAAATATCCAGAAATGTCATCGGTTAGCAATCCGACTACCGGAATACCTAAAAAAAATGCAAAGAAAAAACAGAAACAGGCCATTGAGGTCCAAAACTGCTGACTATGCTTCTCCTAAACCAGTCGCCAGTTCACCGGGACTCAGTGAGGCGCTTTCGCAACCCCTGATACCCACTACTTCTGATTCGCAGGCCTCTACTGAGACCCATTCAGAGTCCGGTATGCAGCGAGATGCTTCAATTATGGAACCTGCGGATGTCTCTACCTTTGATGGGTCCGGAGCCGCTGTGCAGGCACTGGCTTCTAAGGGTGTTTTCAGGCCTACAGATTTGTATATTAGACCGACGCCATCTTCAAAACAAGGCCAAAATCTCAACCTGTGCCTAAAAAAACGATGCCTGGGCCACATGTGCATGCCCCTATGCCTAAAAACAAATGATCAAAATGGCTGAATATTTATTTACTCTAATCAGGGGTAGTCAACCCCCCATTCTAAGAGGCCTAGCCAAGACATTGATTATGAATCTTGTGAACAGGATTCTATTTCTTCTGACTCTTCTAATGAACAGGAATTGTCTATACCTACGTATGAGGACTCTGATGCAGAAGATTCCATTCCTTCTGCTTCTCCCCCTGAGGATTTTTCTTTTGGGGAAACTTTACATACCTTAAGGGAACATTTCCACTGGGAAAGTCAGGATTTTTCCTGAATCTAGAGAGAGACTTGGGGATTTTCTTCTTCTTTCTCAGCATAGGCCTTTGGCTATACCTCCTGTTCTAGACATTGTTGATGATGTCTTTTCAGAATCTAGTATGGCTCCTGATTCTCTGCCTCCGGCTCCTTGTAAGCCAGACAGATACTACAGGGTTCCTGACTCCCACAAATTCCTTTTCAAAAATCCTGTTGCAGATCCTGAAACCATTTCTCAGGGTCCCAAGGGTATTAAGGCTTATACTGCTAAAAATCCTACCCCTTCTGACAGAGATTCCAGGGCGCTGTATAGATGGGGTAAGAAGGTTTACAATTCTGCAACCTTGGCAATCAAGGCTTTAAACTGTCAATTTCATATGCTAAAATATCAACAGCATATCATGGGACTGCTAAAACAGAAAATGATGTTAATTTCTGACTGTGTGGAAAATAAAGATTTACAAGATTTATTGCATTCAGCTGAACAAGTTGGAAAATATACTTTGCAATGTGGTTTTGATTCTTTGGAGGCCTCTTGCAGGGCTGCTGTAACTGGGTCTGTGCTAAGAAGGCATGCTTGGCTCAAAGAGCAAAATCTGCCTGATCATGTTAAAGCAAAATTGTTGGATGCTCCTTTACAACCGGACCGTCTCTTTGGTAATAAGGCTGAAGAAGTTTTAAAAAAGATGGAAGATAAAGCTAAATCTATGCAAACTGTGAAAAATTTCTTACAAGTGCAACCTCCAAGATTTAGTAGGCACTGGCCTACTAAGAACTGGTCCTTTCCAGTTCCTTCGATAGCCACTCAAGTCAAACCCAGACATTCCAAAGGCTCCAGGTTTCAGTCACAAGGGACTTTCAGAACAAAACAATGGGGTGCCTCTTCTTCCAAATCTGGAAACAACAAGACACCTCCCTATGGTAAGCAGTCTCAATGACTTCCCTTTACACTTACCAAGCACTTACATTTTAGCCGCCCCTTTGGGGGGAAAACTGGCTCTTCATGCAAGAAACTGGCAACTTATAACCCAAGACAAATGGGTTTTAAATATAGTATCCCAGGGATACAGATTTAGTTTCCACATGTTGCCAATTCCAAATGGATGGTCAGACCTGCCCCCAAATCAGTGGGCAGAGGCCCAGAAACAAGTACTTTTCCTCATGAGCATGGGGGCTATTCAGCCAGTACCAGAAGAGGAAAAGGGACAAGGTTTCTATTGCAGACTTTTCCTGGTACCCAGAAAAGACCAATCACGGCATCCAATTCTGGACTTATCTACTCTAAACACCTTTCTGAACATTCCAAAATTCAAGATGCTGACTCTTCACCAGTTACTTCCTATGCTAGGCAAAGATGCCTGGTTGGCAACTCTAGATTTAAAAGAGGCTTACCTTCATATCCCAATCAGGGAATCTTGCTGAAGATACCTCCACTTCAAAGCAGGCTACTTGCATTACCAGTTCTCTGCACTGCCCTTTGGCTTATCTACTGTGCCCAGGGTCTTTACAAAGTGCCTGGCTCCAGTAATTGCATTTTGTAGGCAAATAAATATTCAAATATATCCATACCTGGACAATTGTCTAATTCAGGCAGAAAACAAGGGCACTTTTCTAAACCATCTGGCATTTGTAAAAAGGGTTCTAACTTGTCTAGGGTACACTATAAACAAAAAGAAATCACAACTGGTACCCTCTCAAAAAATTACATTCATGGGTGCAAGCTTGAATACAACTGCCCAGATGGCTTTCCTTATGCCAAAGAAGCAAATTCAATTGGTAACTTACTTCACACAGGTGTCCACAAAAACCCTGCTCTCTGCAAGGCAAATACTGCAAGCCTTGGGATTCATGGCGTCCTGCATTCTTCTAATTCCATATGCAAGTCTGCATATAAGGAAACTTCAGTGGTACCTATGGAGTCAGCATTGTCACAGCCTGGAAACAATGATTCCTATCATACCTTGCCTGCAACTAGAGTTCCTATGGTGGGCAAAGGCCTTCCACCAAAACAAGGGACTGAGATTCACACCACCCCCTGCTGCCCAAACCCTAACTACAGACTCATCAGACTATGCTTGGGGGGCACATCTGGCAGGGAAGTGCATTCAAGGCAAATGGAGCCCAAATCAAATGACCCTTCATATCAATCAAAAAGAAATGCTAGCTGTACATAATGCACTGACAGCCTTCAAGGACTATCTTCATCCAGGAGAATTAATGATAAAGACAGACAACACCACGGTTATGTGGTACATAAACAAGCAGGGGGGGAACACACTCCTACCCCCTTTGCAGACTAGCCATGGCATTGTGGAACACGGCCTTGACCTATCAAGTACAACTACAAGCTCAATTCCTGCCAGGAAAGCTGAGTACTCTGGCAGAAGAACTAAGCAGAAATCTCATGGACCCACACGAATGAAAACTGGAAACATGGATTTTCAATATGTTGACACGCAAATGGGGGAGCCCAGACATAGATCTTTTTGCCTCACCTCAGAACTATCAGTTGGACAAGTTTGGCACAAGAATTCATCACAAAAAAAGCCTGGAAAGTGGATGCTCAATCCTTCAGCTGGAAAAACTTAGTCTATGCCTTTCCCCCTCTGCCTCTGCTCTCCAAAGTTCTACTAAAAGCCAAACTGGACAAACCAAAAATGATTTTGATTGCTCCAGACTGGCCTCGGCAACACTGGCACCCACTCCTGCGCAATGTGTCGCACCTTCCATCGTGGCACCTGCCTCAGACACCTTACTTACTGTCTCAGCAGAACAACCAAATTCTGCAGACGCAGGTCCAAACTTTTAATCGTGCAGTTTGGCTAATCACCTAAATTCACCCTTAGCATCCCTCAGCAAACTTGTGATGGATGTCATTTTGGAGGTGAGAAGGCCTAGTACTAGAAAATCTTATGCTGACAAATGGAAAAGATTCTGTGCCTGGAATCAATCTCAAGGGATAAGCACAGCAGTGCCCAACATTCCTCAGATTTTGCAATACTTAACTGAGATGCTTCACAAGGGCCTGTCCTTTTCTCCCATAAAAATCCTTGCCTCAGCCATTTCATCTCATTACAACACAGAACCTCCCCTCTTCTCTCATCCTCTGCTAAAGCAGTATCTCAGAGGGGCCAAAAACTTAAGACCACCCAGGAGATCTCCAACCCCTGCCTGGGACCTCAATTTTGTATTGGAGAAGCTCACTCTCCCTCCTTTCGAGCCAGGTGCTACCGCAGACTTAAAATTTATCTCCTGGATATCAGCTTTCCTTTTAGCAGTCACTTCAGCTAGAAGGATTTCCGAATTACAGGTTTTTATGGCAGTGGAGCCTTTCATCATTTTTCATGCGGACAGGGTCTCTCTCAGGACAAATCCATCTTTCATGCCTAAGGTGGTATCCAGTGTGGCTCTTAATCAGACCATTCATTTGCCAACTTTCTTTCCCAATCCACAGAACAAGGGGGAGCGGATTCTGCATTCATTGGATGTACACAGACAACTTAGATTTTACTTAAACAGGACAAAATCTCTAAGAAAATCTGAACTGCTGGTGGCATTTGCTGCAGGGACAGAGGGAAAGGCCGTTTCAAAGCAAACCATTTCCAAATGGATAAGCCATTGTATTCGTTTCTGCTATGTGCACCATGGAAAAACTATCCCCCAGGGGATCAGATCCCCATTCCACCAAGGCTGCATCTACTTCAACAGCCTTTCTCAGAGGTGTTCTTACCAGGGACATTCTAGAAGCTGCTACCTGGAGCTCAGTTCATACGTTCACCAAACATTACCATATACCACTTTTCTCTAAATCCAGAGCTGGATTTGCCACTGCTGTCCTGCAGGGCCTTATAGCTGGTCCTAATGCTGTATAATTCCCTCCACCCAATCATAGCTTTGGGAATCTACCCAAATGTAATGACTGCAACAGTGAAACACGAAGAACATAGTAAAATTGTGTACACTTACCATAAATGTAGATGTTCGAGTGTATTCACTGTTGCAGTCCTGGTTCCCTCCCTCCAGCCCCCTATTTTTCTCTGGCTATACCTCTACTTTCTTACACCAAAACGGCTTTTAAGCATAGTGAATTTGCTTTTTGGATTGGAGGTATATTTTTTGTGTTTTTAATTTTATTTTCTCCCCATTTGGGGAGCACATGACATCTGGGGCAAGAAAAACTGATGTAATGGTGTCGGCTGCATGTTTTATACCCCTGACGACCTGACGTCATGGAAGAAGGGACAGCAACCAACACAAGACCCAGGATTTTGTTAATCAGGCTGACTGAGAGCAACCTGCTAGCAGATTACCCCTAATGTAATGACTGCAACAGTGAATACACTCGAACATCTACATTTATGGTAAGTGTACACAACTGTGCTATATCCTTCACCAACTGGCCTGGGCTGCCATCACCTTGGACTGGTGGGTGCTCAACGTAGTATCCAGGGGTTATGTCATCCCATTCGATTCCCCTCCTCCACCACAGAAGTCACTCCCAGATATCCCACCCCGCCAAAGGGAGTTGACTCTCATACAGGTCTACGACCTCCTCCAAAATGTCCTAACAGAACAGCAAGGATCCGGAGCTTACTTTCGCTTCTGTTTAGTACCAAAATGAATGGGGTACCAATGTTTCATCCTGGACCGCAGTTGACTGAATCTGTCAGTTCAGAAGTCGACATTCCAGATTGTCACTGTTCAGTCCATTCTGCTGCTTCTGCGCAAGGACGACCGGATGTGCTCCATAGATCTCAAGGACACGTACTGTCACATCAAAATAGATGGGCACTCCAGGAGATTTCTGTCAGTTCAGGACCCTGCCCTTTGGTCTTGCCTCACCCCCCCCCCGGGTATTCAAATGTATGGCAGTGGTTGCAGCCCATCTCTAGCTGCAGGGATTTCAGGTCTTTCTGTACCTGGACAGTTGGCTCATTATGGCTCCCACAAAGCATCTTCTTCAAGCTGTGGATTTCACCCTGAACATCTTTCAAGATGACGCTTCCGTTAAGCTAGTCGCCAGTTCTCCGTTCCTCGGTGAGGTGCTTTCGCAGCCCCTGATGCCCGCTTCTGTGGATTCGCAGACCGCTACTTAGACCCGTTCGGAGTCCAGGATGCCGTGAGACTCTTCTTTGACTAAGAATCCTGTGGGTAGCTCTATAACTTGGATGGGTCCGAGCCGCTGAACAGGCACCGGCTTCCGAGGACGTTCTTCGCACTACCGATACTCGACACAAACCGACTTCTTGCGCATCTCAGTTCTTTGTAAAACTACCGAGTTACTAAGGTCCAGGGTACGAACTACGCCTAAAAAAAATGATGACCCAAGCTCAAGCACCTGCTTCCATGCCTCAATCTCAAACACTTAAAATGGTGGAAGACCTTATCTTGCTTATTAGGGGAAGCCAGCCAACCCCTTCAAAAAGAAACTTGTCCCCAGCAGTTTTGTCTGACCAGGAGTCCGATGACTGAGGTTTCTGAATATGAAGACATGCAATCCTTGTCTGCTTATGAGGATTCAGATGCAGAGGAATCCATTCCTTCTGCCTCTCCTCCTGTGGATTTTTCATTTGGTGAAACCCTGCATACTTTAAGGGAGCATTTCCATTGGAAGTGTCGGGACTATCCTCAGTACAAAAAGAGAATCGGGGGATTCTTAGCTTTACCACAGCACAGACCTTTGGCCATTCCTCCTGTCCTGGATGTTCTGGATGATGTTTTTATGGAATTCATTTTAACTCCTGACACCCTTCCTCCTGCTCCCAGGAAGCCTGACTGGTATTTGAGTCCCTGACTCTCACTAATTTCTTTTCAAGAATCCTACTGCTAACCCAGAGGTCATCTCCCAAGGACCTAAAGGAATAAAAGCAGCCACAGCTAAGAATCCCACCCCCTCGGACAGGGATTCCCGAGCTTTAGACAGATGGAGTAAAAAAGTATACACCTCTGCAACTCCTGCCATTAGAGCACTAAATTGTCAGTTCCACATGCTGAAATACCAGCAACATACCATGGAACTCCTTAAACAAAAAATATCTACCTTTCCGGCTTGTGCAGAAAATAAAGAATTACAGGAGCTTATGCAGTCTGAAAGCCAAGTTACTAGACACACCTTGCAATGTGGCTTTGACGCCCTAGAAGCATCCTGCCAGGCAGCAGTCACAGGTTCTGTACTTAGAAGACCTGCTTGGCTTAAGGAACAGACCTTGCCAGACCATGTCAAATCAAAACTATTGGACGCACCATTGAACAAAGACATTTTGTTTGGCACCAAGGCAGAAGAGGTCTTAAAAAAGATGGAAGAAAAAGCTAAATCTATGCAGACAATTACTTCTTGCAGATCCAGCCTCTGAGTTTCAGTAGGCATTGCCCCTCCAAGCACTGGTCCTTTCTGGCCCCCTCAAGACCATCTCAGACGAGACCTAGGGGGAGCAGACCCCCCAGACAGCAGTCCTAGGGAATGCAGAGATCTAAGCAATGGAGTTCCTCCACTTCAAAAGCAGGGAGTGCTAAGCCACTCCCTTATGGAAAGAACTCACAATGACTTTACACCTCCACCCCTTACCTCTGCCCACCTGCTTGTGCCCCTAGGAGGAAAACTCTCCTCCCATGCAAAAAACTGGGCCTCTAGCACCAACGACCGATGGGTTCTCAACATAGTGTCCCAAGGATACAAATTTTATTTCCACATTCTACCTACCCCAGAAGGGTTCCCAGATCTTCCTCCAAACCAGTGGGCAGAGGCACAAACAAGTCCATTCCCTGCTCTCCTTGAGGGCAGTACAGCCTGTTCCTGCAGACCACATAGGCCAAGGTTTCTATTCCAGGCGTTTCCTGGTACCCAAAAAAAGAGAGCACCTGGCACCCAGTCCTTGATCTATCAATTCTAAACACCTTCCTGGTGATACCAGAATTCAAAATGCTCACCCTCCAGCAGCTTCTTCCTGTGCTATCCAAGGATGCTTGGTTAGCCACTCTAGACCTAAAAGAGGCCCATCTACACATCCCAATTGGGGATTCCTGCAGGAAATATCTACGTTTCAGAGCAGGATCTATGCACTTTTAGTTCTCTGCACTTCCCTTTGGCTTTATCCACTGCTCCCAGAGTTTTCACAAAATGCCTGGCTCCAGCCATTGCTTTTTGCAGACAAAGAAATATTCAAATGTACCCATACTTAGACTGCCTGATTCAAGCAGACAGTCAGGAAAAGCTGTTACAGCACCTGATCTTTGTAAAGAACCCACTGACCTTCCTGGGGTACACTATAAATGAAAACAAATCCAAACTAGTACCCACTCAAAAAATTGTATTCCTGGGAACAAGCCTGGATACAGCATCTCAGATGGCATTCTTTACTCCAGAAAAACAAGCCTGTCTGACAGGATACTTCTGTCAGCTAGCCACCAGAATCCAGTTATCCACAAGGAAAATCTTGCAAGCTCTAGGGTTCATGGCATCCTGCATTCTACTCATTCCATATGCCATACTGCATATGAGAAAACTTCAGTGGTACCTAAAAAGCCTTTGGTGTCAACACTCTCAGGACCTGGAAATGATCATACCTATGATAACCTGTCTAAGGAAAGATTTTCTTTGGTGGGCAGCAGCATGCAACCACAGCAAGGATCTTCCCTTCTCACAACCCCACGCCGCCCAGACCCTAACCACAGATGCATCAGATTATGCCTGGGGTGCACACCTGGATGGCAGGTGCATTCAGGGCCATTGGAGACAAGTCAAATGCATCTGCAAATCACCAAAAAGAGAGGTTAGCTGTTCAGCATGCTCTGACAGCTTTCAGACCCCTACTCTCCCTGGGGCCTCTACTGATCAAAACAGACAGCACCACAGTGATGCGTTACATCAACAAGCAGGGAGAAACTCACTCTTATCCCCTCTGCAGGCTCGCCATGACCCTTTGCACATGGCTTCAGCCATGAAAATTCACCTGCAAGCACAATTCCTGCCAGGCTTCCTTTAAGCTTTAAGCAGAAACCACCTAGACCCACACAAGTGGCAGCTAGACTACAACCCCTTCAACCTTGTAACCCAGAAATGGGGCACCCTAAAGGTGGACCTCTCTGCCTCCCACAACAATCACCAGCTCAGCAAATTCTGCACCAGGGAACCTCACAGCAAGGCCTGGAAAGTGGATGCCATATCCTTCCAATGGGCAAACCTCTCGATCTATGCATTTTCCCCTCTACCTCTACTTTCAAGGATACTACTCAAAATAAGGGAGGAAAAACCAAGAGTAATCTTGATTGCCCCAGACTGGCCACACCAGCACTGGTACCCACTGCCGCGCAGTCAGTCACCCCTGCCACCATGGCACCTACCCCAAATCCCAACTCTCCTGACCCAACAGAATGAAGAAATCATGCATCCACAATTGCAGACCCTGAACCTGGCAGCCTGGATTATTCCCTGGCCTCTTCTCTAGTTGCCAGTCTAAGTAAGCAAGTCCTGGATGTCATATGTGAGGCCAGACGCCCCAGCACTAGAAAATTCTATTCTGACAAGTGGCAAAGGTATTGTACCTGGATCCAGGCTAAAGGAGCTGAAACAGCGCAGCCCTCCCTACCACTCATCCTGGATTACCTAGCAGACCTACTACGCAAGGGTCTATCCTCTTCTTTTAAAATTCATGCCTCTGCCATCTTTGCTCATTACAGCACAGAGCCACCTCTGTTTTTCTCACCCACTCATCAAACAGTTCCTAATAGGGGCTAACAGTTTAAGGCCACCCAGAAGAGCTCCTACCCCAGCCTGGGACCTTAACTCTGTGTTGGAAAAGCTCACACTACCCCCCTTTGAACTTGCAGCTTCAGCACAGTTAAAATTCCTCTCTCGGAAAACAGCCTTGCTTCTGGCCATCACTTCAGCTAGAAGAGTTTTAGAGCTACAAGCACTCATGGCAGTAAAGCCCTTCATCATTTTTCATGCTGACAGGGTGTCCCTCAGGACTAATCCAACTTTCATGCCTAAAGTGGTGTCCAGTGTGGCTCTCAACCAATCTGTTCATTTGCCTATCTTTTTCCCTAACCCAC
This sequence comes from Protopterus annectens, assembly GCF_019279795.1. NCBI lineage: Eukaryota > Metazoa > Chordata > Ceratodontiformes > Protopteridae > Protopterus > Protopterus annectens. Next base: position 115,796,241 of record NC_056751.1, on the reverse strand, counting down.
AAAACAAGGGGAAATGATTCTGCATCCTCTAGATGTGCACAGACAGCTCTGATTGTACCTGGATAGGACTAAATCTTTTAGGGAAACTGACCAATTGTTAGTCAGCTTTGCAGCAGGGGCAGAGGGTAAGGCCATATCCAAACAAACAATCTCCAAATGAATAGCACACTGTATCCATTTCTGCTACAAATGCCACAGAAAACTGCCCCCTAAGGGGGGTAAGGACACATTCACCAGGGCAACCTCTACCCCTACAGGTTTTTCTCATAGGGGTAACTACCAGGGACATCCTGGAGGCCGCAACATGGAGTTCTGTTCATACCTTCACCGAGCATTACCACCTGCCTATCTTCTCCAAATCCAGGGCAGGCTTTGCAACTGCAGTCTTGCAGGGCATCCTAGCCCAGCCCCCAGTCTTCTTGACTGCCTCCACCCATTTCTTCAGCTTTGGGAGTCAACCCAAGTGTGATGACTGCAACAGTGAAACACGAAGAACCATAGTATAGTTGTGTACACTTACCATAAATGTAGATGTTCGAGTGTATTCACTGTTGCAGTCCTGGTTTTCCACCCTCCATCCCCCTTGTCTCTCTCTCTTCCTCACTCCTTACAGGGATTTTTGGTATTTACTTTCTACTGGTGGTATTCTTCCACCATAACCTAGCTCCTTATTTGGGGGCTGCTGACATTTGGGGCAAGAAAAACTGATGTAATGGCATCGGCTGCCTGATTTTATACCACTTGATGGCCTGACGTCAGTCCTAGAGTGAAAGCAACCAATGCAGAAATACTAAGCCTCTGGTATTTGGGCTGACTGAGGGCTACCCCTGGCAGGATATCCCAAGTGTGATGACTGCAACCGTGAAATGCACTCGAACATCTTAATTTTTATGGTAAGTGTATACAACTGTACTTTCTCAACACCATGTCTGAGACAGCAGCTCTCTCTCATAGTAGCCACGATACTGCAGCAGCTCTGCTCCATTTTGGAATGGGACAGAGTCCTAGCTCATCTCGTTTTTCAAGTCCTGGAGTCGATGGCTGCATCCATTCAATTAGTTCCCTTGGCCAGGCTCCATATGCGAGTGCTTCAGTGGACTCGAGCAGTGCAATGGTCTCCTTGTCTTCACCCCATGTCTTACATGATCCAAATTTCCAAAGTCTGCAAACAGCTGTCTTGGTGGGTTCAGACCCATGATCTCCTGTTGGGGGGGCATTTCCAGAGAAGGATGGTCCAAGGTAAGTGGTCCCCATCAGAAACCAAGTTACACATCAATGTCCTCGAGATGAGTGGTCCTACTAATGTTGCAAGCCTTCCAGGAATTCTTCTCCCTCGGGATGGTAACTGTTCAGACAGACAACATGGCAGTGGTCTGGCATGTCAATAAGCAAGGGGAGGGAACATGATCTTACCCTCTGTACAGAGAGGCCATGAGAGTTTGGGAATGGGAGATAGCCTCATGCCACTTTCTCCTTGCAATGCACATCCCCGCCGAATCCAATATGCTGGTGGACAAGCTGAGTAGGACCATCCTGAGTCCTCACAATTGGTCTCTGAATCATTCAGTGGTGAACCAGATCTTCAGCAGACAGGGCTCCCCGTGCTGTGACCTGTTTGCATCTCGGAACATTCACAAGTGCAGCACCTTTTTTGCCCTCTGGAAGAGTCCCCCAGGGATGCTCTGATTAATGATTGGCCACTGGGTCTCTCTTATGCCTATCCTCTAATTCCCACAGTTCTGCAGAAAGCCTGGCGCCTGAAGGCTCAACTCCTCCTCATTGCTCCCTTTTGGCTTCGACAGACATGGTTCTCCCTTCTCTGGTCTCATCTGAAATGTCTGCCTTGAATATTGGATCCGGCTCCAGATCTAATCTCTCACCTCGGGGCGGGGGGGGGTCTTCCGCATCCTGAACTGAAGTCGTTGAGACCTCACAGCCTGGTTCCTCTAGTTCCTGTGATCATCAGCCAATCAGGGTTGCCTTCCCTGGTGAAGGATATTACTTTTGGCTTCCCAGAAGCCATATAACAAAGTTTACCTCTGCAAATGGAAGAAGTTTTCTATTCGGGCTCATCAAAGGGATGTAGATACTTTTTCAGCCCCTATGTAGGCTATCTTGTCCTTTCTCTTGTGCCTTTTTCATCAAGGAGCAAGTTTTTCTACGATAAAACTCCAGCTGGCAGCAATTTCCAACTTTCATCTGGACATTAGTCCAGTTTTCTCTTAAAGATTGTCCAATACATTTCTAACGGGAGTGTTCTTGCTTGGCCTTCCTTGAAGGACCCTTCCCCTCTGTGGGATCTGTCCTTGGTGCTGCAGTCCTTGACCCTTCTTCCATTTGAACCTGCTGCGACTTGTGATATCAAGTTCTTGTCTTGGAAGATGGCTCTTCTAGTTGCTATCACATCCGCCAAAAGAGTTTTGGAGTTGCAAGCTCTCTGTATCAAACCCCTTTTATTGTTTTCCATAAGGATAGGGTTTTCCTTAGAACCAATCCTTCCTTTGTTCCCAAGGTGGCTTCAGAAAATAACCTGAACCAGTATATACAGCTTCCAGTCTTTTTCCCCAATTATTCTAACAAAGGAGAGTGTCAGCTGCATTGCCTGGATGTGCATAGACAGCTGCATTTCTATCTAAACAGGACTGAAATTTTTCGAAGGTCAGACCAATTGTTAGTGGCATTCTGTCAAGCCAGGAGAGGCAATGTCATATCCAAAGTGCCCCTCTCTCATTGGATTGTTTCCTGCATAGGGCATATCTATCCGCTTAATCACAAAGATCTCCCCAGACCTCTTAAAGTCCACTCTAGTAGGTGTGTGGCTACTTCCTCTGTGTTCTGGGCTAGGACATGATTGGATGACATTTGTGCTGCGGCCACTTGGTCAAGTCCTCATATGTGACACACTACAAATTGGATCTGGTGGTAAGGCATCCTTTGGTTCTGCTGTGGTCCGGCATGTCCTTTCTTGAGGCCTCCCAATATTTGTAGTAGCTGGAGACTCTGACCAATCCATGATCAATAATGACACGGATAGCATCAGATAAAGAGTTATGTACTTACCATAACTTGGCATCTGTGCTGTCCAGTGTCATTATTCATCACATTCCCACCCCCTGTCCCCTTCCTTCTGGTGGCCAAGGGAACCTTGGGGGTGTTGTGTGGCCTGTATTTCTGAGTAGTCTAGGTCCGTATATGGGACAGTTCCTTAGAAAACTCGATCTGAGGATCATGGGTAGTAGGAAGGGAGGAGCTTGAGCTCAGGAGCTGCCGCTCACTTTTCCAGCTCTGATCCATGACCCGTCCCTGATGAATAATGACACTGGATAGCACATATGCCAAGTTATGATGAGTACATAACTCTTTTTAGTGGAAACACTGGGCAGTCTCTTCAACCACAGTCTATGTACTGTCTTAGTTCCAGCAGAGTGGAAAATAGCAACTGTAATCCCCTTGCACAAAGGAGTGCCCCTCAACCAACCCTGGTAACTGTATACCCATAACCCTAACCAGCCTTATCTGTAAGGCCATGGAGAGAATTATCATGGACCTCATCAGCAAGGATATAGGAGACCTTCAAACTCTTGACCGAACCCAGTTTGGCTTCATTACATAGCAGATCATGCCTATTAAACCTGGTGGACTTCTTTGCGAGTGTCACCAAAGTCTTAGATGAAGGCAAAACAGTATGTACTGCCCATCTAGACTGACCAAGGGCTTTGACACAACCCCCCCCACTCAGGCATCATTGAGAAACTCGCCCAGCTGGCGATTAACCCATATGCCATTAGATGGGTAACCAACTGGCTCACCAACAGAACACATACAATCACAGTTGGGAATTCCACATTTACCAGCAGACCTATTACCAGTGGTGTTCCGCAAGGTTCTGTGCTGGACCCTCTGCTGTATGGAATCTTTCTCAGAAATCCAGGCAAAAATAAATGGGCTGTGGCTTACCGAGTTCGCTGATGGCTGCATACTGGTTGCAATCGTTGAATCTCCCAAAGATATCAACATTCTACAAAATGGGCTTACACAGATAAATGATTGGTGCCAGAGTCACGGACATAAGCTTGACATAAAACAATGCATTATCATCCCCTTTGGCAAAGAAGCCCCTGCAAACTACAATATTAGTAATACCCCACTAAATTCAAACCCATGGTGAGAGATTTGGGAACACAAGTTGATATCAATCTTAACTTTGATCACCACTTGTCCACAGTGGCAAGGAAGGCCATCTAAGTTGCACATCTCATAAGTAAGGGCATAGCATCCAAAGCTAAGGAGTTTATAACACCCTGTACTCGTTTCTCATCAGACCAGTAATGGAGTGCAATACTCCTTTTTATATGTACCTCACCAGACACCTCAGAGGTTTCTCACCAACAAAATTCAGGGTCTTCAGCACATGACCTACAGGCCCTGTCACTGTACTGTATATCATGTAGACTGCTTAGAGGTGACTTGTGCCTGGCCTAAAGAGCAATATCTAACCTTGCCTTAATGGAAGTGCTGCACATCTGCAAATCAAATGTGACAAAAGTCCCTCACTCTAGAGACCTTAACCTTGCCTGCGACATTAACAGGACATGGTAGAGCGACAGATATGTCTGTCAGAGGTTGCCACTCCTCTGGAACAAACTCCCAGTTCACGTAAAACAGAGCTCCACAATGACCCTGTTTAAGTGTAACTTGGACAATTGGATGGGGAACCATAAATTTATTCCGGGGTTTCACCTATGTCCCTCTTGGACAGGGGTAACCGATGCTGATCTTAGATTCACATTGCAAATATAGACTACATATCTTGGTCTATAAGGGAACAAGAGTATAACATGGTTAGGCTTGTAAAGGCTCCAGGGCCAATAGCCTAGTAACCTCCTATGATCCTATCGCAAATACTGTCTTGTCATTTAATAGGTCAATAGAAGGTCTACCACAAACTTTTTAAAAGTGAATAAATAAAAATTCTTAAAGAAATAGTTAAGTAGCTCAGGTAAATTTACAGAATGCGACATTCCACAGAGAAACAAAGTAATACTTCTGAACAAACATATTACAAGAAAGAAGAAAAATGTCTACATCTAGACAGTTTTTCCTAGTGTGCTCTGAACTACCAGAATTTACTCATCCCTATCTTCAGGCAGTGATAAAGTGCATAGAACTCTCAAGTCTGTACATCACAATCACCAGGACAGGTCTGTTTTCTCCCTTCACTTTCCTTTTGTTTTCTATTTGTCAGCTGTTTGATGTACATGTTTTCCTGCAGATCACAGATACAGCCATGCAAAGTTTTGCATACTAATGGGTCTATTTATCTGCTATTAGTTAGCCATCTCCTTAAAAATCTAATTTCACTTTTACATCTTCAACTTCCTGGCCTGGGAGTGGTCACAGAACTTGTAATCCCAGGATTTACAGTTACAACAGTTTTCTGTTTCGCCATGTCTGCTGTATACTGTATATTTTATGAGCAGTTGCTGTATTTCCCACAGAGGTCTTCAGTTGTGGATTACATGTGCTGTTCTAAACATTGTATAGACAAAGATTACAATCCTAGACACCTCATCATACCATTAACCATATTGCAGATGTACGTTGCATAGAAAAAAGGTGTCAGGTTATTGCATATTTTTAGTTTACCCTGCTATAGGGTTTAAAATGAAACTTTCATATCTGTTTACCTAAAACAGAAAATAGCAGCAGATTTATTCTCAGACATGGAGGTATTGCTCTCAGCTGTTAGGTCAGTTTAGACCTGTTCTTCAGTTTGCATTGGCATTCTTGTCTGTGCTTTACTGATGTAAAGTTTTCTGTCTATACTTTGCCAATTCTCAAATTGCTGATTCAAGCTGTTTCTTGGAATATATTCTATCACTGATTGTTTCCTGGTGATTGTGGTGGTCACAAAACTGATGTAAAAGCTATATGTCTTAACTGTACCAGCTGGCTACCAAGGAATGTCGGTCATTAAGTCTGCTTTTCTTGCTGTGGTAGTTGTAAGAGGACACGTAACAGTTTGACAGCCAGGAAGTCTTTGCAACTTTAAGCTGAAGTATTTTCCTTCATTTCTGTCATTTGTTTCTGTTTTTCATCCAGGCTTTTTACTTTCTTACTGGAATGAATGCAGAGCTTGAGAGTAGGCACCCATAACATTCCACATGGGAAGATGTTTGATTGCTGGTGTTGACATGAGCGACTTTATGTACATTGCTGGAAAGTTTTCATGTAATTCTTCAGCTATTGGAGTAGAGTTCTATACCTCTCGGTTTAATAGTGCATTCAGGACAGACCCCGAAGATAATGGGGGGCCAAAGGCCCAAAAATAGTGGTAGATTTTAAATATTGCTCGAACTTAATGGCTACAATAACAGGATTTTTCTTAGCATGTATTTTCTGAAGGAACTGCAGTCTGAAACTTGTCATTATTTAGTGACTGCAATCCTCTGTGATTTGGCAGAAACCCACAAATTTTGAGGAACAGAACAAAAATATGAGCCAAAAATCTGGGCATTTTAGAGGTATGCAGGGTTCCTTTATTCTGACAGCAGTGAACAACAGTCCCTTAGAATATTGTAACTGCCTGTTGATAAGCATGCTTAAAATGCTTGTTGGATGTTAAAGCTGGTACTAGGTATGTGGTGTTTTGCATGGTTTTACAGCTATTTAGAGGTGCAGTATTGGGAAGTTTGAGTTGAACTACAGTAGCATATCCCAATGAAAGGAAAATGACTAGTTTTTTACTACATTACTTGGTTGATGGCATTTCTGGAGCAATAAGTGCATCAGACATTTTCAGATGTAAATTTGTGCACTTTACACAATATGTGAGCAGACTGTGAGCAGACTGACTTCCTGAGCTACGCACTGTCTAATTGATTAATATGTACTTTTTCTTATTTTAATGTTTCTGATTATTAACTTTATTTTTTTCAACTTAAGGTTGGGTCCGTGGTTTCAGTTGGCTGGATTCGGTCAAGGAAGGCCGTTGACTGGCATCTGTTTCGTAACATCTTTCTAGCTTGGTTTGTAACTGTGCCTGTTGCTGGCCTTTTCAGTGCTGCGGTCATGGCGCTCTTTATGTACGGTATTTTGCCGTATGTCTAGTAAAGCTGCAAGATCAGAAGAGTCTCTCTTGAAAGTGCTGATGTTATATAAAAGCATAAAGCACTTCCCTCAAGAGTCTGCTGGTTCTTGGTTTGTCCCGTTTCAAGGGAAATTTATTATAACAAGACTTAATCTTCCACTGCTAATTAATCTGCTGTACATAACACTGTCATACTGGCAACATGGTAATAAAACGTGGTTGAAATTGCTTTAACATATCTATATATAAATATATATATATATATATGTGTGTATAAATATTAGTAGAGCACACTACCGAAGTCATATTGTAAGTGGAGTGGTTATGACTGCCTAGGATTTTTCCTTTTTACGTAGTATGAAACGTTGTATATAATGTATTCAAGTGGCAAATTTTATATATTAATACTTTAAAAAAAGTTTTAGCCAAAGTTCAGGTTTAACATGGGAGATAAGCGAGGTACTCGGTCCATAATTTTTCATGCTATTTTTAAGTGAGTCATTTGCTGTCCAGATGATAAATTAAAAAGGATTAGTAGAAAACTGTTTTAAACTTGCCTAATTGTTCCAAAACTGTTTATATATACATATATATATATATAGACATGTTAATGTACAGTACTGTGTTTCAGCTGTAAATACTTTGTAACATTTTTAGTTCTCATTTTTAATGTAACTACTCATTTCTCCTTGCAGTTTGCACATGAACAAGATAAAAAGTGCATTAGAGATATTGGGAAATGAAGTTTGACAGTATTTCACTTGTAGATAAAATTAGATTTTTAAAATATTCATATTGGGTATTATCCCTAATGTGCCACATTAGGGTAGCACGGGGTGCATGTCTCAGAATCCCTGAGACTGATTTCTACATATTTTCATATTTTGTATCCTGTCATGCAGAAGGTATGCATTGTCAATTTACTTTTTTTTTTTTTTTTTTTTTTTACACATTTCTTAAAGCACCTAGCACTTCATGTTTGCACATATCTAGTAGCACAAAAGGGACTATAGCAATAGTTTGTTAAAATCATAACATATCAGACTACATTTTAGCTGAATATTCTTTCCTTGATTTTTTTAATGCATGATTGCCTGTTTTGCTTTTTGAATTTTTGAACCATGAAATAATATTGTAAAAGTGAGTTAAGCCGCTCATTTCATTCCTACTTTAGCGTTAACTGTTAAGGTAGTAATTTTCTTACACTGTTGGAAAGTTCATAGTAGCTAAAAGTAACGCTGAGCAGCAACATGCTGATACTTTTCAGTTGTGTAAACATTTTGGTTTGTTCATAAGTAAGGTAAATGCGTGCTTTATTAGACCAGATACTTTGAGGTTCATTTCATGTAATCACTGGAAGCTGTAAAAAAAAAAAAAACTGTATTTGAAGGTTTGGTTACTGCTGAATTAACACCACACAAGTCACAAGCTCTGAGGCAGTGCCTCTTGGGTAGTAGTGTGGTGGCAATAGCCTCAGCTTTTTCAGCTGCGTCTTACCTTTCTGGTAAATGTGTCAGTAATTGTGTTCCCTCCTGCAGGGAGAAAACTGCTGGCATTTAACTTGCAGAGAACACTATTTATCAATTTGACTGTTGAGCTTCTTTCATTTTCTAAGTGTACAAAACAAAAACTATTTCCTGTCAAAGAAATACTATTATCAGTTGAAAAGCTTGTGTTGTGATTTTTGAACATTAAGTTAATTTTTTGTCATTGAGGAAATTTGTACAAACTGCTTACCTGTTTTGGACAAAGTGTTCCAGCCTGCTGATGGCTTTGGTGCAATTTGCTCTTCTGAAATCTCAACTGGAGTCAAGTTTTCTGTCTTCTTCATATGCTAGGTATCATTTGTCTGTGAAAAACTTCTTGTGAAGTCTTCCTCTACCAGATACTATTAAGATTAAGTAGGTATTCATCATAAGGATTATTGATGCACAAATTGATATGATTAGGAAGTAACTAGATGCGGGTTTCTCTGGTCTGACCTTCTAGCAAACGTGTATCCCTAGGGACTTATTTTGTTGATGTTACTGAGTACACCTTGTGGGATCAACTGGCTGTTGTAAGTACACCCTGTGGCCTCAAGCGATTGTTGTAAGTATACCCTGTGGTCTCAGATGACTGTTGCAAGTGAGTACACCCTGTGACCTCTGGTGACTCTTGTGAGTACACCCTGTGACCTCTGGTGGCTCTTGTGAGTACACCCTGTGACCTCTGGTGGCTCTTGTGAGTACACCAGTGGCCTCAGGTGGCTGTTGAGTACACCAGTGGTCTCAGGTGGCTCGTGAGTGAGTACACCCTGTGGCCTCAGGCGGCTCTTGAGTGAGTACACCCGTGGCCTCGGGCAGCTCTTGTGAGTGAGTATACCCTGTGGCCTCGGGCAGCTCTTGTGATGCAAGTGCGGCTTCTTCAGTGCTCGACTTAAACAGTCAATCCCTCTTGGCTTAGGTAGTTTATTGTCACTTCCAGGCCTTGCTTTTTTTTTTCCATCTGTTAAATGGGTGCAAGCCCAATGGTCAAGGCGCCCCTTTTTCAGGGGAAACCTGAGAGCACTGTTTGGTTAGTTAACGTGTTTCAAGTGACACATTAAACAAATAAGTGGAAAGAACCAAATCCAGGATTCCCTCCTACTGCGAAGCAGCTCATTAACGGCTCATTTTTGTATGCTTTTGTACATACACTAATAGCATCCCAAGAGAAAATTCAAAACGTGTACTCTTTAAGATGTCGTATTCCTTCAAGACTGTCAATTGCATTATCTTTAAGTAGTGTGTGAATTCTTTTAACTGAATATTTTCGAAAATGGTCAGAAAAACTGGTAATTTACAGCCTTTTAGGGCATAAAATTTAGCTGCCATTATTCCTGCTACTTCAGCTTCCTTGCCCCTTGTGTTAGAGATCTACCAAAAGGGCAGAGTTTTCTACTCTGCTTTAAATGTAAGAAACTGATATCAGGTGCTTCAGTGGGACAGACATTGGTGACCAAAGGGTCCATTCCTGCTGTAACTAGCAAAATTGTTCTTGTATTTATTGTAGGTGTTAGGATATGCTTTCCCATTCCACAGTTTGATGTCCACGGTAACTTCTGTCTTGTTTTCATGCCTAGAGAAAAAAAATTGAAACTTCAGCAGACAAAAGTCTGCTCTGAACATGAAATAGAATACCTTAACAAACATTTGTGGGAGATGAGCTACTTCATTTCCAGTTGTGATTGTTTAAAATTGTGCATGATAGAATTTTCAAGATTTCGAGGAATTATCCCATCCTGATTATTGTTTCTCGGAGTATATTCCCATGATCTGAATTTGTTCGTTTCTCCTTTGGTTCTGAAGAATTGCTGCATTCCTTCTGCCACTTTACTGGATGATTTTTTTATCTCCACGTAAAAACTAAAACAGTACAGCGAAATAACTCCAAAAGTGTAAAACAAGCAAGACTATCGCTGTAAAAACATTATCACAGTCCCAACAAAACCCAATCAGGAACCGAATATAGGAATACTCTTTTATTTAAAACATAGTTAAAATCAGTTAAGCGCTTTCATCCACATCTAGTAGACTTCATCAGAACACAGAATGAAGTTAACAATAGGTTTAAATATATACTTGCAGCCAATCCAAGAACAGAATTAATTAAATCAAATAGCTCATTAAAGTGCACATACTGAGTAAAACTTGTTAATCCATTTTAAAATATTGTAAGATATAATTTAATTTAAAATACAACAAAGACATAACAGTTGAATGGGAAGATAATACATACTTAAACTGATAAAAAATATTTAAGTTAATAAAAAATAGAAAATGATAATAGTGGCGTTAGTCTGATATATTATAATCTCGCTTCAAGTATGGGCTTTATTGTGATGCTGTCGTTTATGTCCGGATGCACTGTAGCATTTAACAAAATTTGCCATTTTATCTCTCTCTCCCCTAATTTGATCATAATATTCCCTCCTCTAGGGTTAACCTTAACCTGTTCTAAAATGGAAAATTTGAATGTATCACAATTAGGGCTTGCTGCATGGTGACAAAAAAGTGCATTATTTGTGTCATTCCTCCTGATGTTTAAAATTGCGCATGATGTTAGAATTTTCAAGATTTCGAGGAATTTATCCCATCCTGATTATTGTTTATCAGATTGTATTCCCATGATCTGAATTTGTTCTTTTCTCCTTTGGTTCTGAAGAATTGCTGCATTCCTTCTGCCACTTTACTGGATGATTTTTTTGTCTTTTGTAGGGACATCTGGGGAATGGATTGAGGCAACTGGGCATTTCATGACACACTTTAATCCAGAAGGAGTAGACATTCAGTATTATGGTGTTCAGTAACTGAGCATCTCCTCCTTGTGTGTATAGTACTGCTTTTGTTTCTGTTCCGTATGTAAAATTTATGCAGAATGATTTTCCTTTTTGCAAAAGAAATTTTGACTTCAGTAGCTTTTCATGAATCTTTAGAATTTAGGAATTTTGTAATGTGCTTTTTACCACCCAGGCAACTGACGGTGTTTGTTAGGTTTTTTGCCCCAGGAAGGGGAGTTGTCAAAGGAGCACCATCTCTTCAAGCAGTCGTCCTGGGATTTTCATTTTTCTTAGTCTGATTTATCCCCTTCCCTCATGTCTGACATGTATGCTGCCCTAAGTGAGGGCTTTCACTGCTTCCCTAGGTGCACTTAGTCAAGGCCCTCATGTAGCAGAGCCAAGCACACATCCCATGTCCCTTGTGTTACATGCCATATGCCAGTTCTCCAGTAGTTTCCAGCACAGCAGCAGATCATACTGCCCATGGTGGGTGAAATGGCATTTGCTACTAGCTCCTCCCTTCCTTTGCCGGCTCCTCCAATGCACAAGTTTGTTACTAAGTCTTGGATCAGCTGAGTTACGGGGATTTATCTTCCTTCATGATGCAGTTATAAACAGAGACTGTTATCACTAAAAAAAGAGAAATATCTCCTACTTCTCATCTTCCTTCCAGCTCAGAAATAAAAATGGAGATTCTGACTTGTATGGATCAGATTGCCTCCCTCCCCCCATTATGAAGAATCTGTTATACATGGATCAGACTTACCTCACAAGTGCACACACAAATTTTGATACCTGCACTGAGGATGAGGAAGTCCCTCTCTTCTGGCCGTCCTAAAGGATATGTTTTTTTGAAATATTAAATTTAATGAAGATGCATTTTTAAATGTCTCTGTATCCTCCTGCAAGAAGAGAAATCCTGAGTTTTTGAAGCATAACCTCCACACCTAAGCTACTGGCATTTCCTGAATTATTTACTCTTAGAGGATTTATATATGACTGGCCCAGATGCTTGACTTGTAGCCTCCTGCCCCAAACCTGGATTTTATAGTGTATAAGAACAGTACAGGTGTGGTTGATCCTGTTGTGACTGACTTAGCCAAATTCCTGAGGAGTGTAAGAATACAGACGCTCTCGGTTTTCAGCAAAATAACAGGAAGGATATTTTTTTTCCACCCTATAGGACTGTTTAACCTTTTTCGGCTACCCTGTTTGCTTTTGTTTCCCTGTGCCATTTGTCTTTAGTAGTTGCATTGGAGAGTGAGATTTAAGTGATAAGGGTCTCTCCATCAAGATGCCCATGTTTGTGTAATGATCTTAGCCTAGCCTCCCTCATGTGCATTCCAGCAACAGTTCCAGGATGTGGCATGTAGAAGGTAGGGTGGAGTTGTTTGTTCATGCAAGTACCGGATGACCTCAATCAGCCCTAGTTTACAAACAAGGTAGATACAGTAATATTTCTCAGAAACATATGGAACTAGAATTCCCAGCATTTGGAATAAATCTTTCCTTTAATACAATAGTGGCACAGATTCCCATGAGCCATGTATTGTTTTCTGTGCAATTCCAGACCAGAAGGTTTCAACAGATTCCTTGTATTGTGCTTGAGACCTTGTCTTCTAGCTTTGGAAGTGCATGGTTGCTGCTGTTCATCCCAGAGAACTTCAAGCAAACCTCAGACCTGCTACCTGTCCATCTGTCCCTGACAGCCGTTTGTCAGCCAAGAGACAAGAATCTAAACATTGTTACATGTAGCACAAAGGAAGTGGTTTATTGTTTCCTAAACTTATTGGCAGATGTTGGAAGCAGTGAAACCTCAACCTCGTATGTGAACACTGATCAGATAGCCCTTTCTTTGGATAACAAAAAAAAGGTCATCTAATTGGATGTTTTTGCATCTTCTCTGAATTATCATCCGATCATAAGAAATAACTAGGCAATCAACCCAGGAGTCATTTTAAGCCTAGCCGTTTCAAACCAATGTAAAACAGTAGAAGTACAAGTCAATACCCAGGATTGCATAAATTATCAGTTAATTATTTCAATTAATACATAATTTAGGCTGTCTCACAATCGAGCTTAGTGACAGAGACACATTGTATCAGTTCCAGTCACCATCTCTTGGATACATTTCCTTTCCTGCAAGTTCCTATGAGTATAAAGCTATCACAGAAAGTTAGAATAGAAAATGCAGGTCTTTGTGCACAACTTAATGCCGGCCAAAATAACCATGGTTTCCCCTTCTAACGCAGATGGCGATGGTTCAGCCGGTATGCTTTTTCTTTGTGGTGAGCAGTCTGTCCATAAGAAATCCGATTTCTGCATCTAAACAAAGTCCTGTGACCTAACTGCATGGAGCATCTTTGGGTAACTCCAGACGGCCACTTTTTTGTTCCAGAAGTATTGTTTATCATAAAAAAAAGAGAAAAGCTTGGACACATCAGCAGACTGTCCGACTAGACCATTTTTAGTGTAAATATGAAGATGTGGCTCCAGTGTCAAGTTCAGGCCATCTTTAATGCTAGCCTGGCCTAGTTCTTCTTTCATGGATTTTGTAGGTTTGATTGTCAGGCTTACGACTGACTGTCTTTCAAGAAGCTAGACTACTTCCCATACAATGGATATAAAAAGTTTACACATCCCTGTTAAAATGCCAAGTTTTTGTGATATAAAAAAATGAGACCACAATAAATAATTTCAAAACTTTTCCCACCTTTAATGTGAAATGTAACCTGTACAATTCAATTGAAAAACAAATCTGTTAGGGGAAAAAAATATAAAAAAATAAAAAAAAGTACAAAACACTGGTTGCATAAGTGTGCACACCCTTAAACTAATACTTTGTTGAAGCACTTTTTGATATAATTACAGCATTCAGGCTTCATGGGTAGCAGTCTATCAGCATGGCACATCTTGACTTGGCAGTATTTGCTCACTCTTCTTTGCAAAAGTGCTCCAAATCTGTCAGATTGCGAGAGCATCTCTTGTGCACAGCCCTATTCAGGTCACCCCACAGATTTTCTATTGGATTTAGGTCTGGGGTGTGGCTGGGCCATTCCAAAACTTTAATTTTCTTCTGGTGAAGCCATTCTTTTGTTGATTTGGATGTATGCTTGGGGTCATTTTCATGTTGAAAGGAGAAATTCCTCTTCATCTCCATCTTTCTAGGAGACTCCTAAAGGTTTTGGGCCAAAAGTTACTGGTATTTGGAACTGTTCATATTTCCCTCCATCTTGCCTAAAGCCCCAGTTCCATCTGAAGAAAAGCAACCCCAAAGCATGACACTGCCAACACCATGCTTTACCATGGGGATGGTGTTCTTTTCTGGTGATGCGAAGTGTTGTTTTTGCACCAAATGTACCTTTTAGAATTGTGGCCAAAAAGTTCAACCTTGGTCTCATCAGACCATAACGCATTTTCCCACATGCTTTTGGGAGACTTGATGTATTGTTTGCAAATTATAGCCGGGCCTGAATGTTTTTCTGTGGAAGAAAAGGCTTCCATCTTGCAACCCTACCCCATAGTGTCCAGACATATGGAGTATATGGGAGATTGTTGTCACATGTAGTACACAACCAGTACTTGCCAGAAATTCCTGCAGCTCCTTCAGGCAGCCTCCCTGACCAGTTTTTGTCTTGTCATCAATTTTGGAGGAACAATCAGTTCTTTGCAACATCACTGTTCCATATTTTCTCCATGTTTTGATGACTGTCTTCACTGTGTTCCATGGTATATACAATGCTGTGGAAATTTTTTTGTACCCTCCTGACTGTTACCTTTTAACAATGAGATCCCTTTGATATTTTGCAAGCTCTCTGTGAACCATGGCTTTTACTGTAGCAGGCAACTGGATAAATGTCTGGAAAATCCTACTAGGACAGCTGAACTTTATTTGGGGTTAATCAGAGTCTCTTTACTTGATGGCAGGTGTGTACCCAAGAAGACTGAATGCTATAATTAAATCAAAAGGTGCTTCAACAAAGTATTAGTTTAAGGGTCTGCACACAGCAAAGTATTAGTTTAAGGGTGTGCACACTTATGCAACCAGCATATTGTGCGTTTCTTACTTTTTTATATTTTTTTCCCTAACAGAATTGTTTGTTTTTCAATTGAATTGTACAGGTTATAGGTCACATTAAAGGTGGGAAAAGTTTTGAAATGATGTATTGTAATTTCATTTTTTATATCACAAAAACCTGGCATTTTAACAGGGTTGTGTAAACTTTTTATATCCACTGTATGGTTATATGGGTTATTTCTGAAGAAAGTTAAAACTGATTTGCCCTAATTGTAAGGAGAAGCTCATTCCATAATCTTGGAAGGTGTTGTATAATGATTTGTCTATTTTATTAATGATGTTTATTTTTCCTCTTTGTCTCCCCTGTGTGATATTTATTCCCTCAAAAGTGCATTCCGGATGTGGACTTTCATGCATTAGTTTGTTTACTGTTTCTGCCTATGTACTTCAGTTTCATCCTCTGTTTTTTTTATGCTGATGTAAAGCAGATGTTGAAGATGTTTCATTTAAGACATTCTGTATTTATTGTATGGTTCTTCAGTTTTGTGGTTTCAACCTTATTTCAAGATTTTTGATAGACCTAAAGCACCTTGCTTGCAAAGCATTTTCTTAGTAGCAATTTCATTAGAAAGAGCATTTCTTAAACTGAATGCCTTCTTAATATCTGGAAAACCATGTACAGTTTTTTTTTGTTTGTTTTACTAGAACAAAGAACGTTTTTCCTTAGATTACTGTTGTAGTATTCCAAACTGTTGGACTATCTCGCCAATTAGTATGGACACTGGGCTGGGGTACCAAAGCCAAACCTTTCATAGTGCTTATACATCTGACCCATGACCTAAGCTTGCAGGCATAGGGGGTACATAAGCAGATCTTTCAAATTTCCTTGAATTACCCTAGCCAAGTTCCCCTGCCTTTCCTTAGAGATTAGAGGGATGAAATTATTTTGCATATTTTTGATGTGTAGACACCCTAGATGTTATTTTGGCCGAACCAAGTCACTGAGACAGTCTAACCATCTTTTTCTCATATTTATGAAAGGAAGGGAAAGTAGTTCAGTCATGAGACTCTTTCCAGGCTGGTAACTAATTGTATTATGTTTTGCTTGGGAAAATACACAGCCTAAATTTGGACTTATAGAAAATTAAAGCTCTCTTTACAGGGTTCTTTAAAAGTGTCTGCCCAACCTGTTAACAAGACTGCTGACTGGGCATACATTTACAGTCATGTAAGCATTCACTGTTGTACAGTATAGTATGCTTCTGGTTTTGAAGCCATCTACCTGCTGCAACCTGTAAGGCACACTGCTTGCTTTGTTCCCAGTCATACTATGAATTCTTGCCACATTGATCCTTACAGTACAAGTGTAAAATTGTACTCACCATAATCTTAGATGCTTAAAAAGTAAGATTAGTCCTGCATTATATACCAGTTACCCCCCCCCCCAGTACTTCCTTGGTCTTGCCCATTTAGTCTGGTATTTTTTGTTAATCTGTACCAGTTAGATTCATTTAAGTCACGAGTATGTGTTATATTGCAAAGCTTTACCCATGGTATGCTAAGGCTTATTAGCATCCTTTTCTTTTAAATGGAATTTAAGGTTATGATCTGCCAGTGAGCTGCTTCCTGTAGTCCCAGGATAGCATTTCAAGTGCCGCTCCATTTAGTCTGAGCAAGTCACTTAACCAGCCTTCTCAGGCCTCTTCTGAAAAGGGGCACTTGTGCCCATTGGGCTGTCCTGCTTAAAACTGCGCAAGTTACTTTTGTTTGTATGTTTTTCCATAGGGTGTGTTAGACTTTCAGATATGTTTCCTTCCCCATCATCATTTGTTTGTGCTCTACCTGGACTCCAAAAAGAACAGCAAAGGGAGTACACTGCACATCTTGGACTGGGTCAGCATGATGGGCATTAATTCAGGCTACAACCATGCATTCCTAGAGATGTCTAGCTGCTTACAGGATGAGGCTGGAGGGGGAATTGGCTTGTATCTTTGCCTGGTTTCCACTCCTATTAATTGTTGCAGCAGTTGTCCTTATTTGAGCATGTTACTGAGTGTACTGACACAGCTGTATGTATTACTCATCTTTTGTTACATCCTGTTTTATAGTAGTACCAGTTTGATTAGTGAAGTGTCATTTATGAGATTGCATTTGTTACATAGTGGCCCTCTGCAGAGGATGGAATGCTTGGGTAATTCTTGATGGTGCACATGCCCCTTTTGGCCAAGTAGGATGTCCCTGCACTGGGGTTAAGGAGCCTCTGTGCATGAACGCCAGTTTTGTCTAACTCCAGCATTTAGTTTAGGCATTTTTAAAAGGATGGTATTTTAAAGGTTCCAACAAACTGTGCAAAAAAAAATGTAGGCTGACAAGTGTGCTTACTGTTGCCAGGTCATGATTCAGGACCACTGTAGGTGCCATCTTTTAGTGTGTGTATATATTGCATCATTAGCTGAGTATACTGCTTGAGTGTCAAACTCATGACTTGCCTGTTTTGGAGATTGTGTCAAGGACTTCAGTAGTGCCCAGCATTTCACAATGATGTAAGTGTCCCAGTGCATACATAGGACAGAGATATTTTACAAGGATCCTATGAAGAATACAAACTGAAGAAGATGAAAGATCTGTTATTTTGTGAGAGGGCTTCATCTGAAGATGGATGTGATTTTTGAGCAGACAGGTGCTTCCCGAATTCCTTGCAATTTACAGATTACACCCTAGGTAGGTGTATTTACACACACGTGCACTCCCTCTCTGTATATACACACACACACACACACAAATAGTGACTTAGAAGTGATATCTGGAGTCTCCAGGATATTCCTTTGGAGGATATTAGGCATGGGATATTGATTTCCTTTTGCTAATCTCACACTTGATTAGACCTTGCATGCTGCTTCATGATTAAATTTGGAACCTCAGCATTTCTTGTCCATTTGTTAGATTTCAGTAGCCTGATCAGCATATAATTGAATATGTGAGCTACATTATGCATATTCACTGCATGGCCTTGCATTTGGTGCTATCCTTCCCTTCAGTTACTAGGCTGACTATACGATGGCAAGTCACTTGCTAAGTTTCTGCTACCTCAGTTATCTGTGTTGGAGAGGCATTCAAATGATGGTGGTGGTCTCCTTTAAAATCTTTGGCCTTGGATAGGCCAACAGATATGTCTATTTTTTGGGTGACTGTTTGGCTGGTATCAGGATCTTACCCAGAAACTCTTCTGTCACCTGACTTGCATGTTCTGACATTGGCTTTGAAGCCTTCTGTTCGTGTTTCCAGTTGGACATTCTCCATTGGAATAGTGATGTACACTTTGCTGTCCAGGCAGAATACTTCAGGCATTGTTAGCATTTGAAGGGAGTTTGTATAATTAGACCTCATTTTTCACAAAGTAACTGTGGGCAGTCTTCTACCCATTGTTCTTGGTGGAAAAAAGAACTGAGGACCAACTCCAGTTAGTCAAGCAATTTCATTGATTTTCCACTTTTGCTTCTCATCTGAAAACCCTTTTCCTGTGGGAGACTAACTTTATGTTGGCAAGCTTGCCTATCCATTGTTGAGCTTGCTAGTCTTGCAGTTTTGGGAGTTCATTCTTGGGCTGATTTCCCTCCCTGCTAACTATACTCCAGCTATGAGTTTTAGGGAAGCTACAGGCCTGCAGATGTAAGGATCCATTTTCCTCTTTCTTTGCCATGATCCCACTTATCCTGTGAAAGGGTTCCTTTGTGTGTCCTTGATCCATTAATTTCATTATGTGTTTCTTTTCAGTGGTAAAAACTGAAGGGGGGTGTTCCTTAGTGGAAGACTGCATCCTTCCATGTGTTCCTGAAGCAGCTGTACTAGTGTGAAACTATTTGATGATAATCCTACCCCCATGGAGGCAAGAGCTTTCAGAGCCTTTCAGGGGATTGGCAATATTTTTATACCCCAAAGCTTTGCCACATGTGAAGTCTGTTCAAAAGTCTGTCCACAACTTTTGAACTATGATGCTGTCTTTTTCAAAGTTTTTTTATGTTTTCCATTACCTTTTGAATTGAACATCACTTTGCCAGATTGTTCTTTTAGAAAATCTTCTGAGCTCCGTTCTGTTGAGCTCTTTCCACCCTGATTACTTACGGTTGGAGTGATGGTTCTAAATGTTGATACATCTCACTCTGTCAGGTGATTGTACAAGAGAACACACCTTGATATTCAGGAGTACTCGGCTCTGCCAAGCCTTCCTTGTTGGAGCTCCATGTAATTTAGCAGTACATACTAGTACATTTCAGGATAGCAGTGGGGTGCAAAGTATTCAGTGTTTGATTTGTGTGACAATGCTCACTTGTGGCTAGAGGACAAAACTGACAAACATGTTGGACAAGCTTGCTTTCTGCCCTGAAGTGCATGAAGTTTGCTAGATGGATTCCATATACTGATTGATTAAGAGGATGAATTAATCTGTCGAGTGCTGTTTTGTAGATCAGGTGATATTGTTCTCCACCATGTTGCTAGGAAGATGAATGCCATCTGTTCTCCATGGGCAGAAATCCTAATATTTTATGCCTTTTTACCCTTTGCTTCTGTTCCAGACAGTACTACTTGCAGATAATAAAGACTGAGCAAATTGTCAATCTCAAATGGACAACAGAGCCATGATTCACACTGTCTGAAATTTTTATAGTCTGCTTAAGCACATATCTCATTGACCAGTGTCACTTCTTCAACCAGACTTCGACCTTCATTTGAAATATCTAGAGGATTTGTGCTATTCTTTAACCGTTAGATTTTAGCAGATGGTTTTCGTGTACCACAATAAGCCAGAGCCCTGTGATTAGAGAACCTTGTTTAATTAAATGGAAAAGATTCACTTTTTAGCTGCTGAAATTGTTATATTCAGAATGCTGCTCAGTTCTGTAAGATGTGTGCCTTATCCTTTTGTCAGGGTACAACCACCTGCAGCATGTTAACCTACAGGTCTCCATGGAAATTGTAGTGAATAATTTTCTAAAGGTAGTTTTGCATTAGACTCCTTCAACATGCTCTTTTTTTCTATTTAGGAATTTAAATTGTGTGATAAAAGCCTGGCATTGTAACCTTTCAGACTAGCTGCTTCAGTAGACTTGGATTTCCTCACCTCAGGACACTTTGAGTTTGCTACACAGACTTTTGAGTTTGAGGTCTTGGTGTGTGACAAGCAATTGTCACCATTGTTTTGGTTGAGGAGAGTTCCTTCCTATGACTGGACTTCCATGCCTCATCTTATCCTGCATCCTTCAGTGTGTCTGGAGCTGTTTCATTCACTTGCTCCCCACTACTAGTCGCACAGTACAAGATGAGAGGTGACAGGTGGGGCCTTCATCCATAGTAGTGTGGACGTGGCTTGTGCTGTTGACATCATTCCTCTAATAAGGCATTGCTGTTAAGGTTCTAACCCTGTCCTACTGTCTGACATGAGCATCCACATCACTCGTGACATCCTATACCCTCCCTTGCTTGTGTGTGCTTCCCCCAGTGCAGGGGGAGAGCTGCTGTCACTGGTTGGGATTGCCAAGCAGAAGTCACTGGTCCTGGACATTTTGGTGCCAATTGCAGGAAACAAACTGGAATCAACACTCGCTCCCTCTTTCCCATCAGGAAAGATGAGCCATTGCCCACCACTCTTACATCCATCTCTGCCTGTCTCTTTCATTGCCCAGGCAGCTGTTTGTGCTTGGGTTATTTGGGTCATAGTCAGGGTTTTATCCCTCAATGTCAGGGAGCCTAGGCTTTCCTGTCAAAAGGAGAGCTTGTTCTGCCAGTTGAACTGTCTTTTGTTATCAAAAGGCAAGCAGGTCTGCAGTCAGTATTGTGAAAAGGCATTTTACCAAGTGTTGAAGCATATCTACAGTAGGCATGGGGTATAACCACATGACCATCAGAGAATAACTTTATCATGCACTTCCTTTGATACTTCCACTGTATCTTGTCCTGAAGTTCCCCTTTCTTACTTTCTGGGCTTCTCTAATCCTTTTGGAATGACTTTGTAAAACAACTTGAAATGTTTTCCAGTGTTCCATTTACATAAAAGGATCCCTGTCCGTAAGATTTAACTGGTATGCAGGTACTTACCTTACTGGATAATCTAAAGAATGTCCCTGTGCAGAATATGCTGTATTCTGACCCTTCATTCCCCGTGTCATAATCCCCCCACACTCAAACCACCTGTTAAAATTCTGCAGGGAGTAACGAGTTAAGTATGTGATCTTGTGTGAAACTTAAGTTGATAGGAAGTTTAAGTAGGGCTTACTGAAATGTGCGGGTGCACCTGTTATAACCCAGGTTTGAGGCTGTGCATGGGCAACTTCAGCATTTTGAGAAAAGTTGCATGACTGAAGAGAGAGAAGTTCCCAGGTATTCCACCCCCTTTTTCAAAGATGAAAATGACTTTAGGTTCTTACATAGCTGTTTCTTGCCCCAGACTGTGTTGCATAATGAATATTTGAAGAGCAACAAGCCATTTCTCCCCCTTAAATGACTTGTAAAACTTGCAAAATCAGAACGTACCCACTCTCTATGCCCAAGCCCAGAGGATTTCCTAGACAAAACTGAAAAACAGTTTAGCTTCAGATAAAACAGTAAGGCTGTGATTTGCTCTCTGAACTGCTATTAATTTTCAAGCAAGTGAGAGAAATTGCTGCTTTGAATATAGATTTTAGCTGTAGCCCTTGTGCCTTGTTTGGCATCCATGGTAACACATTAGATCTGCTTGCCAGATGAGAAGTGGATCTTAATGAGTATTTTCTCCATCGGAATAAACAGCCTTTTTATTTTGAGGAAGAGTCCCAGACTTAACAGTTTTTCATGCACTGTTTACTGCAGCATTTACTGTCATTGTACTAATTAATTTTGCCACTTTGTTTCAAGATATCGTCAGGTGGCAGTGGTAACATTGCATTTTTCATACATTCCTATGGTGCCTGTTTTACAGAAGTTTTTAGATGCCACTAGGAACAGGGATCATCACATTTGAGCATAGTCTTTGTAATTCCCAGAGAGATATGGTTTTGTCTTCTACATTGCAAGCACGTTGTTATCCTGAAATTCGGCCAAGTCATCTTTGCCAGTGCAGCAGCAAGTCCTGAAGGATGGCTGAAAACAGCCCTTTCAGTTAGAGATTTTTTTTTGTTTTTATTTGTATTTGTTTTCCTGGGCAGAGGACTGATTTCCATTGACCTTCTACAGTCTCTGTCCAGGAGCAGTGTCTGGTTAAGTGACTTGCTCAGAGTCGCACAGTTCAGCACTGGAGGCTGAAGGGATCAAACTTTGTACCAATGGACCACAGGAAACAGCACATTAACAGCAACTTAATCCTGTAAGCCAATTAAAAGACAAATTGAAAAGAGATTGCTGCAGAAAGGTTGCATTTTATTTTCCTCAAATGAAAGCAGTGACAGTTTCATTATGTTTAGTAGTGGATGTGTGGAGAACACAGAGGCTGTGGGACACATTAACCCCACAAAATGTATTTCTGTTTTTGCTTGACTTATTTTTTTTTCCTGGAATCTGAAGATTTAGGGATATTGGAAAAAAGATCCAGAGGCATGGGTTCATTGAACTGTGATGCAGTGTTTACAGCCAAATGAATTGTGCTATACCTTTCTGAAGGGCCATTCATCATCTCTGTAAATGAAAGTGAGGCAAATTGCATTGTCTAAGGGATTTTCTGAAGTACTTTAATTAGCACTGAATCCTCATTGCTGTGTTTACAGCTCTTGTCATTCGTTGTGCAGATGACATATTTGACTGTGATTTACCTTTTAGTTATCCATTTCTGCTTAACATAATTCCTCTGACAAGGTGCTAAGGTACTACACTGCAGTACCAGCAGTATTTTTTTTTTTAATTGGGTAAAAAAATTATGCTATATTTGTTTTTTTTTTCCCCTGGTTAATCTTTCAAGAAGTGGTTCTTGAGTGTCTACAGCCTTATTAGCCAATCAGTATGGATAAAAATCATAGTACAGAATATTGTCTGGATTTTGAAATGCTCAACAATAACTGCTAAGAATCCTGTTCCTTGTCTACTCTTGTCAGTGTGCAAAGGGGCAGTGTAGAATGTTGGATGGATTTTTGGGTCTTATTTTCACATTTTATCACTTTGGCTACTCTTGAGCGCTAGCATTCTTAAAAACGCCACATCTTATATTGAGGTGAGTTACTGCAGCAAGAGTCTGGTCTTCCTGTAGGTTTTGCCTGTGTTTTCTGTTATGATGTTCTTCGTGTTTCACTGTTGCAGTCATAACTGTAGGGTGCTCCTGCCGGCAGGCAGCCCGTGGTTGGCCAGAATCCCAAAGTCTGGGTCCGGCGTCGGCTGTATAAGCTAGTATCCTGACGTCAGCACGCCTTGGTACATAGCCCTCAGCTGACACCATCTTCTCCAGTCTTTCTTGCCGTGCGGTGGAAAGCAGCTCGCAAAACGTTGGTGGGCGATTTTCGAACAGCATTCTTGGTTGTTGTCGGTCCGAAGTTGTTACTTCTCTTCTCAAAGCTAAGTACCCCGTTGGGGAATCTTTTTCTTGTTCCTCCGATGTCAGAAAAAGTTAATAATTGTATAGCGTGTGGGAAACAAATACCTCATAAAGATTTCCACTCTTACTGTCTACCTTGCTTAGGCCCTGACCACGACGTTTCTTGTTGTCGGTTCTGTGCCAGGTTCAACTCTCGTACTATCAAACGCAGGTACGACTGGGCTTTAAATTATTTTGGCAGACGCTTCAATTACAGAATGTCATCGGATACTACCGGAGTTCAAAAGAAGCGCAAAGATAAAGACAGGCCTCCAAGGTCCAAACAGGACTCGTTGCAGCTGGAGCCAGCTTCCGGTTCGGCTGTCGTCAGTGAGGCGCTTTTGCAGCCCCTGTCGTCCGCCGCTTCCTAACCGATGGCCGATACGGACTCCCATGGGGAGCCATCAAGGCCCACTATTTTAACTGCTGCAGGACCTTCGGACGTCGCTCCTTCAGATGGGTCCGGAACCGCTGTGCAGGTACCGGCTTCTGAGGGGGTTTTCAGGCCTACTCATATTACTATTTCAAAGGCAAAGACGAAGACTCCTAAGTCTTCAGCTCAAGCTGCTTCTGAATCCACTCCCAAGACACAAAAACAATTATTGAGGATGGCTGAAGACTTGCTTACAATGATTAGGGGTTCTCACCCCCCTCCTGAGAAAAGGCCTCGACAGGATGTTACTCTGGATTCTTCTGACCAGGCCTCTGTCTCTTCTGTTTCTTCCTCTGATCAGGACTATTCCTTCCCTCGGCCTCTCCGCCTGAGGATTTTTCTTTTGGGGAAACCTTGCATGAGATGAGGGAACATTTTCATTGGGAAGGACAGGAATATTCTGCTTCCAAAAAGAGGCTTAGAGAATTTCTTCTTCTTCCTCAGCATAGGCCTTTAGCTATCCCTCCTGTTTTGGACATTGTGGATGATGCTTTTTCTGAGGCTAATTTGAATCCTGATTCCATGCCTCCTGCTCCTTCTAAGCCTGATAGATTTTATAGGGTTCCTGACTCTCATTTATTTTTATTTAAAAATCCTTCTGCAGACCCTGAAACTATTTCTCAGGGTTCTAAGGCTGCTAAGGTTGCTACTTCTAAAAATCCTATTCCCTCTGAGAAGGATTCTCGTGCTTTAGACAGGTGGGGCAAAAAGGTATATACTTCTGCTACCCTATCTGTAAGGGCATTAAATTGCCAGTTTCATATGTTTAAATACCAGCAATTTCTTTTGTCTGTTTTAAAGCAAAAGCTTGCTTCCGTACCTGCTTGTGCAGAGGATAAGGAACTTCAGGATGTTTTGCATGCTACTGAACAGGTTAACAAGCATAGCTTACATTGTGGTTTTGATGCCTTGGATGCTTCCTGCAGGGCTGCTGCCTCTGGTACTGTGATTAGGAGACATGCCTGGCTTCGTGAACAAAGTTTGCCTGAACAGGTTAAGGCTAAGTTATTAGATGCCCCTGTTCAACATGATGTTCTTTTGGTTCTAAGGCTGAGGAAGTTATTAAAAAGATGGAAGAAAAGGCAAAGTCCATGCAGACTGTAAAAGATTTCTTGCAGGTTCAGCCTCCTAGATTTTCCAGGAATTGGCCCTCTAAAATTGGTCCTTTCCCACGTCTGACAGGCCTCAAAGGGGAAGATATAGACGCTCCAGAGGTCGTGGTCAAGGCCAGACCTCGTACAGATCTAGACAATGGACTGCTTCTTCACCTAGAAGGGGAGAAGACAGATCCCAATCTCAAAGAAAACAAACTCAATGACTCTCTCGGTTGGGCTTCAGGACCTCTTTACCTGGACGCCCCTCTCGGAGGAAAACTGTCTTTTTTTTACAGGAATTGGACTCATATTACCCAGGACAAATGGGTATTGGATGTGATTTTAAAAGGTTACAAGTTCCACTTTCACAAGGACTCACGGTTGGCCAGATCTGCCAAAATTTCAATGGTCAGAGGCCTTAACTCAAGTGGATGCTCTTCTGGCCATGAGAGCCATAGAGCCTGTTCCACTCTTGGAAATGGGAAAAGGATTTTATTCAAGGCTGTTTCTGGTTCCCAGAAAACAAAACTCTTGGAGACCTATTCTGGACCTTTCTGTGTTAAACACCTTTTTGGAAATTCCAAAGTTCAAGATGCTCACTCTGCAACAGTTACTTCCAATGCTCTCTCAGGACGCCTGGATGGTGACATTGGACTTAAAGGAAGCCTATTTGCATATCCCTATCAGACAAGAACGCAGGAAATTCCTCAGGTTCAAGGCAGGTTCGAGGCACTTTCAATTCTCTGTTCTGCCCTTTGGTTTATCTACTGCCCAGAGTCTTCACCAAGTGCCTGGCACCAGTAGTGGCTTACTGCAGACTTCAGGGATTCAGATTTACCCCTATTTGGACGACTGCCTTATTCAGGCAGACAGCAAAGATCTTCTGCTTCAACACCTAGACTTCGTTCAACGTCTTCTCCTCTTACTGGGATTCTCAGTGAACATAAAAAAGTCACATTCGATCCCTTCTCAACAAATGGTATTCTTGGGAGCCCTCTTAAACACAACCTTACAAAGGGCCTACCTCACTCCAGAAAAACAAACTCAGCTGGCTTCTACTTTCAACACCTTGGCAACTCTATCTCAGCTCACTGCAAGGAAATTCCTGCAGGTTCTGGGCTACATGGCTTCCTGCATTCTGTTGATTCCAAACGCAAGGCTTCACATGAGAAAGCTTCAATGGTATCTGAAAAGTGTATGGTCACAGCATTATCACGATCTGGATACTCTGATTCCTCTGATCCTCTGCCTCCAGAAGGAGTTCCTCTGGTGGTCCAGGGCATGCATTTTGAACGAAGGAAAACCTTTTCGTCTCCCTCAACCTACTCAAATCCTAACCACGGACGCCTCGGATTATGCTTGGGGAGCACATTTTCTAGACAATTGCCAGCAAGGAACCTGGACAAAGGACCATCTTCACTGGCACATCAATCTGAAGGAGATGTTGGCAGTCCAAAATGCCCTTTTGGCCTTCAAGCACCTTTTACAACCAGGGCCTCTGCTAATTCGCACAGACAACACCACGGTCATGTGGTACATCAACAAGCAGGGGGACTCTCATTGTTACCACCTTTGCAGACTGGCTATGAGTTTATGGGACACAGCTCTAAATTTGAATCTGCATCTCCAGGCTCAATTCATTCCAGGAAAACAAAATCTTTTAGCAGACAGCCTGAGCAGAAACATTTCAGATCCTCACGAATGGATGCTAGACACCAACTTGTTCAAAAGGATTACTGCAGTTTGGGGATGTCCCCAGATAGATCTGTTTGCATCCCATCTCAATCATCAGCTGCCTCGCTTTTGCACCAGGTCCTTCCACAAAACAGCATGGAGAGTGGATGCCCTGTCTTTCAGTTGGAGAAGTCTGTCTGCATATGCCTTCCTCCTCTTCCTCTACTGCCTCGGGTACTACTGAAGATAAAGCAGGACAAGCCCAAGTTCCTCATCTTGATTGCTCCAAATTGGCCTCGACAGTTTTGGTATCCGACTCTAAAGCTCCTGTTCTCGGGGCATCCTTGGATTCTTCCACTGAACCCTTCGCTTCTGTCCCAGCATCAGGGTCAGTTACTACATTCCAACCTCAAGACCCTTTGCTTGGCAGCTTGGCTCTTCAAAGGAATTTGATTGCCTCTAGTCTTCCCAAACAAGTTTTGGATGTTCTTTTGGAAGCTAGACGGCCTAGCACTAGGAAATCTTATGCCTCTAAATGGAAGAGGTTTTCTCTTTGGATGCAGGACCGAGGTTCTGATCCTTAGGTTCCTGATCTCTCCTCTATTTTGCTTTACCTTTCGGAGCTTTTATCTAAGGGACTTTAATTTTCTTCCATTAAGATTCATGCTTCTGCTATCTCTGCGCATTTCACTTCTGATCCTCCTGTTTTTTCACATCCTTTGGTGAAGCAGTTCTTGAGGGGGGCTAAGAATTTGCGGCCTCCAAGGACCCTTCCGGTCCCTGCCTGGGATCTTAATTATGTTTTAGAAAAACTTACTTTGCCTCCTTTTGAGCCTGCTGCATCTTCAGATATTAAGTTTCTATCTTGGAAGACTGTTCTTTTGTTAGCTTTGACCTCTGCCAGAAGGGTCTCAGAGTTGCAAGCTCTTATGGCTGTGGAACCTTACCTTATTTTCCATCAGGACAGAGTATCCTTGAGGACCAATCCTACTTTCATGCCTAAGGTGATTTCGAAAGTGGCCTTGAATCAGACAATTCACCTTCCTACTTTCTTTCCAAATCCTCAAAATAAAGGGAAAGGATTTTGCATTCATTGGATGTGCACAGACAGTTAAGATTTTACTTGGACAAGACTAAGGATTTCAGAAAGTCTAACCAACTGTTTGTTTCCTTTGCCTCCAGTTCACTTGGAAAACCTATTTCTAAACAAACCATTTCCAAATGGATTGCTTATGGGATCAGATTTTGTTACACTCATCATGGTAAACAGTTTCCTGGAACCATTAGAAGTCATTCTACTGGAGCAGCTGCTACTTCTACAGCTTTTCTCAGAGGAGTACCTACCAAGGATATCTTGGAAGCTGCCACTTGGAGTTCAGTGCATACTTTTTCCAAGCACTACAATCTCCCTTTGTTTTCTAAGTCTAGGGCAGGCTTTGCCTCTGCTGTCTTGCAGGGTATTCTTGCCTCCCCTTCTTCTATTTAAAGCCTCCTCCCTCTCTACACTGCTTTGGGATTCCACCCTACAGTTATGACTGCAACAGTGAAACACGAAGAACATAGTACAATTGTGTACACCTACCATAAATGTAGATGTTCGAGTGTCTTCACTGTTGCAGTCGGGGTTTCCCTCCCTCCTATCCCCTCTTCTTCTCTCTTTTGTGGTGTATTTGTGTTTCCTTGTTGGATTCTTTTTTGATTTATTGGGGTATTCTGACATCTAGGGCAAGAAAGGCTGGAGAAGATGGCGTCGGCTAAAGGCTATGTACCAAGGCGTGCTGACGTCAGGATACTAGCTTATACAGCCGACGCCGGACCCAGACTTTGGGATTCTGGCCGACCACGGGCTGCCTGCCGGCAGGAGCACCCTACAGTTATGACTGCAACAGTGAAGACACTCTAACATCTACATTTATGGTAGGTGGAAGTCAGCTGTTTCAGACATCTGTGCCAAAGTATAAAGTTTGGCATCTTCCACCACAATTTTCAGTTTTCTTTTGAAGCAGTCATTAATGGTTGAAACTGATGAGCTGTATGCTAGAATGTGATATTTGGTGAATTTTGCACCTCAAAAATAAGCATCCAGGGCTTGAATTGTTTTTATTAGCATTCTTGACATAATCTGCTAAATTTGAGATGGTAGTTAATTGCAAAGGCTGTGTGAAATTCATCCAGGTGACCAGCAAAAAGTGATCAAGATTTTGCCCAGAAAAGAAAACAATGGAAGGAGAAATGGCAAGTCTGGATTAGTTGGTTCAGTCACCATTTCAAGGGTAATGTTTCACCATTTTCCTTCATTAAAGGTAGGTATTGATCCATTGTCATAGTGTACCTAAATTCCACCAGTCTCAGTAAGGACTGTTGCCATTCTTTCACTACCTAAATCTAGTTAATCAAATGCCACTAACTGGTTATCCAAGTTAGCCAAAATTGGTAGAGTCAGCTATGTGGACTCCACTGTCTTTTATGCCAACCAGCCATTATTGTGTGTGTATTTATCTATCTATCTAGTAGTAGACTAACAATCCCAAAGACTTTCAGGAGCTTTTGAGCTCAAATTCACAATTCAGATTGCTAGAGCATCTGTTGCTAAATAGGTGTTGTCATAGTTGGACAACAGGTTCTTTTTGCAAACTTGTAGAGGCCCGTTTCCAGCCTCAGGCATGGAATATATTGGTAACTCCAGTAATCTTCACACAATAGAGTCAGATGTAAAGATGGACAGATTACCTATTGCAGGTCTTTACAGTAACAAATACAGATTTACTGATGTCTTATCTGAAGACAGCCATCTGATCATACTCCTTTTTCTAAAAGGAAGAGGGCGACCTCACTTTCCTTGTTATCCTGTTCACCATGTTTTAAAACATGTAGATGAGACTTCTCTGTTAATAAGACGTGTATGATTAAGTGATACAGTGCCTTGTATGTCCTGTCCAGGAAGCTCAGTTTTTACAGGGAGACTTTCCAGTTAGATTCTGGTTTCCCAAAAAAGGGTCTTCTAGATATTAAGGGCCCTGTACCCTTATGGTTGGATGAGTCATCTTTTCATTCATTGCCTCAGGAGTCTGATGTAACAAAAGTGAAGCGTTCTGATATCATCCTCTGGATTTTTAAAACATGACTCATTTTACAGCGTTTTTCCATCTTGTTAGATAACATACCCCAAGGCAGACTTCGACTTAAAGAGCATAAGATCTTAATGTAGGTTGCAGCTTCTAGCTACCTTGATATATAAACTGGAATGGCACATTTAATTTGCTGAGATGTTGCAGGAGCTTTATTAACTTGTGGCTCACAGTCCAAGGTGTAGTGTTTTGCTTCAGAGTTTCGTTGAGTTTCCAGAGGTGTAGCACACAAGTCAGTAGACAAGTCAGTAGAAGTCATGAATTTTTGAGTGGGAGTAAAATATCACTGAGACTAGTTGTACTGCAGGTGTAGCAGTTGCTGCTGTCAAACTAAGAAACAAAGGTTTGGCCTTGCCAGATCTGCATTCCCTAGTTGGTAAAGTAGTGGTGATGTGCAGAGGAAAAGATTGTAAACAGTCCCACAGACTTGGGTTCTAAGCCATCTCCGGATTCATTACTTCATCCTAAGCTATGGACTGGGTAGTGTTTAGCACTTTTATGATTTAGGGTAAGGGGGTGGTATGATTGTTAAGGTGTTTACCTCACAGATGCTACAAGGTTGATTTTCCTTTGGAAAATAAATTGACTAGGCTTAAAATGGCCCCAAAGGGCAGATAACCTAGGACTTAACTATGAACCTAAACTTCAGTAACCCAGATATATTGATGCAGAGATTCAGCCTTTTATTTCTCTCTTTGGGGACACTGTAAGTCTGTCACCAGAGACAAGTATAGTTTCCCTGTTTTTGTTTAGTCTTCTTTTTAATAAACAGGAGAAGTTTTGAATTCATCAGAGCCTGTTACACTAGACTTTATTCTTCAGTTCCTTGGAAATGAGGTGCTAA
The DNA here is from genome assembly GCF_019279795.1 of Protopterus annectens. Lineage (NCBI taxonomy): Eukaryota > Metazoa > Chordata > Ceratodontiformes > Protopteridae > Protopterus > Protopterus annectens. The sequence continues at coordinate 115,765,130 of NC_056751.1, read as the reverse complement.
AGGAAGCATTCATATTAAGCAAGGAGGAAATTCAGAGTTCCAAACACAGATAGAAAAAAATAAAGTTGATTTCTTTCTGTTCACAAAATAATATAGAGCCATAATGCCCTTTTGGGGGATCTACTTTTTCTCATAAACTTCAGTGTTCTCCTTGCAGTTTCTTAATTTCAGAGGAAATTTTCTCAAAGTCATATCTTCCTATTAAATGTCTTATTAGGTTTGTGTGTGTACATGCATCCTGCAAATCTGTTTTGAAAAGGATGTTAAGGAAAAGGTTCACAGAAAGTATCTTGAGTTTAACATGAAGACTTACCATTTTTGATGCTAAATGCCTTTTTTATTTGAAATTTTACACCTAAAACTTCCCAAAATGCATGACAGAGATGGCAACATTTCTGTCCAATACCAGCATAAATCAGTTTTCTTATACTGGGCATAGCTGCTGTTATCCATCAGTTGTCTAAAGAATGGAATCTCACCCCCCTGACTTTTTCCTCATTAGGAATAATGCTATATTATAAAAAGAAACATCCGTTTTGACATCATTGTAAAATGAATGTCAGAATGTGCAGCAGGCACCCCAAAGACTGGATGAGCTTTTGGCTTTCATGGTGGTTACTTAGCCTGCCTCCTAAAAAGGATGTGCATCACATGACATAGTGTCCTGTAGTTTGTGCATTAACATGTTTAGATGTGCATCTCATGTAATAAACATGTTGGAGACTGCAGTCTATAGTAGAAAGACATGGTACACAACAAGGCCAGGTGACCATTGCAATTTAAATGTTCTTTCTTTTCATTTCCCCATAGGTCTCCACTGAAGAATTTTCTGGCTGTCTTTTTTTGGTAGGTTTTCAACAGCCCAGGTATCCACTTATGTCAGACTTCACATATGAAAGATTTGTGCCCCTTCCTATTCCAGATTTCACTTTGATAGATCATCATTGGTGGGGGGAGGTCTTTCTAACAGTAGATATAGTTCCCTTCTCAAACCCTGACAGTGGGAAGCCTGTCTTGTTTCCATATGGGTAGCCTGGGAACAAATGGAAAACTTGTTTTATATAAACCTCGCGGAGAATAAGAGCAGTCCTGCAAGCTGTCCCTACTGTTGGCTCACATTTTCTTCCCCTTCTGACCATCAGATTCAACATTTTGACAGTATTGAGTTGTAAGCATATGAACTGCTGTCCACAAAAATCTTTTTTACTGTATTACTTAGAGGTGCACTTTATTAAGGTTAATTTGAGGCTGCCTCAGCATTCTTTTCATCACTATCATGTTTGAACAAGGTGATTTTATCACTTTTGGAATGGCATCTACTGCAGATCTTAAATGCTGTGCCCTAGTGTACCTTCATTAGTCATAACGTCTGAAAGGGGTATTTTGAATATGTAGGTCTTACACTTAACATATGATGTTCTTAGTGTTTCACTGTTGCAGTCATCACACTTTGGTTATCTGCCTGCAGGTAGCCCTCAGTCGGCCCAAATACCAGATACTTAGTATTTCTGCATCGGTTGCTGTCACTCCAGGACTGACTTCAGGTCGTCAGGGGTATAAAAACAGGCAGCCGATGCCATTACACCAGTCTTTCTTGCCGAGGACCAACTCAGAAAGGTTAAATATGAAAATAAGTTCCTTCCCAGGAGTTCCCAACACCTCGTAGCAGCCAAGAAAACAGGTCTGAAGAAGTTCGTTTACTTTACTTTGTTAAAGTTAAAGTTTGTACTTGCAGAAGCAGTTCGCACGAGTGCCGGTCGGCTGCTACCGGCGTTTTCGTTTTTGAATTGAATCATCCTGAAGTCTTCTAAAACTAAGTACCCTGTTGGGGATCCTTTTTTCCTGCTCTAACAGATGTCAGAAAAAGTTAATAATTCTCACCTACAGAAAGCAAATACCACACAGAGATTTCCATTCTTACTGCATCACCTGTTTAGGCCCAGACCACGACGTTTCTCGCTGACGGTTTTGTGCTTTGTTCAACGCCCGAACTATTCATTGTCAGGCCCTTATCACTAAATACTTTTGCTCTAGATCTCCGTATTCCGAAATGGCTTCGGTAAGTCATCCGACTACCGATCTTCCAAAAAAACATAAGGACAAAGAAACAGACCGCACAGGTCGAAAACTGCCGACCACGCTTCCATTAAGCTAGTCGCCAGTTTGTCAGTACTCAGTGAGGCGCTTTCACAGCACCTGATGCCCAATGGATTCGCATGCCGCTACCGAGACCCATTCGGAGTCCGGTATGCCGCAAAACTCTTTGACTATGGAACCTGCAGATGTCTCTACCTTGGATGGGTCTGGAGCCGCTGTACAGGCACCGGCTTCTGAGGAAGTTCTTTGCATTACCGATACTCAACACAAACCGATGACTTTTCACGTCTTCAATTTTGTCTAAAAACTACCAAGTTTCTAAGGCCAAGAGTACGAGCCATGCCAAACAAACAGACCCAATCTCAAGCACCTGCTTCCTTGCCACAATCTCAAATGCTTAAAATGGCAGAAGACCTGATCATGCTGATTAGGGGAAGCCCGCCTTCCACTGCTAAGAGAAAGACCTGTCCCCAGCAGCTTTAACTGATCAAGAGTCTGACGACTCTGACATTTCTGAATATGAAGACACGCCTTTATCTGCTTATGAGGATTCAGATGGAGAGGAATCCATTCCCTCTGCTTCCCCTCCAGAGCATTTTTCTTTTGGTAAAATCATTCTTACTTGAAGAGAGCATTTACACTGGGAATGCTAGGATTATCCTCAGTCCAAAAAGAGACTGAGAATGTTTAGATTTGCCACAACATAGACCTTAAGCTATCCTTCCTGTTCTGGATGTTGTGGATGATGTCTTTATGGAATCCAGTCTTGACTCCTGATACTTTACCCCCTGCTCCAAGGAAACCAGACTAGTACTACAGAGTCCCTGACTCTCACAAATTTCTTTTCAAAAATCCTACTGCTGACCCAGAGGTCATTTCCCATGGGCCTAAAGGTATAAAGGCAATTACAGCTAAGAATTCTACCCCTTCTGACAGGAATTCCTGAGCTTTAGATAGATGGGGTAAAAAAGTATACACCTCTGCAAATCTAGCCGTTAGGGCATTGAATTGCCAGTTTCACATGCTGAAATACCAGCAACATATTATGGAACTTATTAAGCAAAAATGATCTACCTTTACAGACTCTGCAGAAAATAAAGAATTACAGGAGCGTATGCATTTTGCAAGCCAAGTCAGCAGGTATACCTTGCAATGTAGGTTTGACACCCTAGAAGCATCTTGCAGGGTGGCAGTCACTGGTTCTGTACTGAGAAGGCATGCTTAGCATTAGGTACAGACCTTGCCATACCATTCAAATCAAAATTACTAGACGCTCCTTTGAATAAGGACAATTTGTTTGGCACCAAAGCAGAAGAGGTTCTAAAAAAGATGGAAGAAAAAGCTAAGTCTGTGCTGACAGTCAAAGATGTTTTGCAGGTGCAGCCTCCAAGATTCAGTAGGCATTGCCCCTCTCCAGCCCCCTCAAGGCCGTCTCAAATTAGACCCAGGGGAAACAGGCCCCCACAGATTACAGTCTCAGAGTATGCAGAGATCTAAGCAATGGAGTACCTCCACTTTTAAAACATGGAGTGCTAAGCCACCCCCTTATGGAAACAATTCACAATGACTTCTCAACTCCACTCCTCACTTCTGCCCAATTGCTTGTGCCCCTAGGAGGAAAAACTGCCCACCATGCAAAAAACTGGACCTACATCACCAAAGACCGATGGGTCCTCAACATTGTATCCCAGGGATACAAATTTTACTTCCATCCACTGCCAACCCCGAAAAGGTTCCCAGACCTTCCTCCAAACCAGTGGGCAGAGGCACAAAACCAAGTTCAATCCCTGCTCTCCATAAGGGCAATTCATCCTGTTCCTGCAGAACAAATAGGTCAAGGGTTTTATTCCAGACTTTTCCTGGTACCCAGAAAAGAGGGCACTTGGTGCCCAATCCTAAATCTTTCCACTCTAAACACCTTCCTGGTGGTATCAAAATGCTCACCCTTCAGCAACTTCTTCCAACGCTGTCCAAAGTGGCCTGGTTAGCCACCCTAGACCTAAAAGAAGCCTATATGCACATCCCTATCAGGGAGTCATGCAGGAAATATGTACGTTTCAGGGCAGGATCTATGCAGTATAAGTTCTCTGCACTTCCCTTTGGCTTATCCACTGCTCCCATAATCTTCACAAAATGCTTGGCTCCAGCCATTGCCTATTGCAGACAGAGAAAGATTCAAATATACCCTTACTTGGACGATTGCCTGATTCAGGCAGACAGGAAAAGCTTTTGCAGCACCTGACATTTGTAAAGAACATTCTAACCTCCCTGGGGTAGACTATCAACAAAAAGAAATCGAATCTAGTCCCCAGTCAAAAGATTGTATTCCTGGGAGCAAGCTTGGACACAGCATCCCAGATGGCATTCCTTACTCTAGAAAAACAAGCCTATCAGGCTACTTCACTCAAATGGCCACCAGAACCCAGCTATCTGCAAGGAAAATCTTGCAGGCTTGTAGGGTTCATGGCCACTTGCATTCTACTAATTCCATATACCAGACTGCATATGAGGAAACCTCAATGGTACTTAAAGTCTTTGGTGCCAACATTCTCAGGACCTGGAAACCATCGTACCTTGTCTAAGGACTTTCTTTGGTGGGCAGCAGCAGCATGCAACCACAACAAGGGGTTTCCCTTTACACAACTCCACACTGCCCAGACACTAATTACAGATGCATCAGACTATGCCTAGGGAGAACATCTGGGCGAAAAGTGCATTCAGGGCCACTGGATCCCAAGGCAAATTTATCTGCACATCAGCCAAAAAGAGATGCTAACAGTTCAGCACGCCCTGACAGCTTTCAGATCCCTGCTAATAAAACAGACACCACCACAATTATGTGGTACATCAACAAGCAAGGGGGAACCCACTCTTACCCATTCTGTAGGCTAGCCATGACACTGTGGAACACTGCCTTGGACATGCATATTCATCTGCAAGCTCAATTCCTGCCAGGCGAACAAAACTCTCTAGCAGACGACTTGAGCAGAAATCTCCTAGACCCACATGAGTGGCAGTTAGACCCCAGCAATTTATTGCTAACCCAGAAATGGGGGAGCCCGGAGGTGGACCTTTTTGCCTCCCCCTACAATCACCAGATCAGCAAATTCTGCACCAAGGACACCTCACAGCAGGGCCTGGAAAGTGGATGTTCTATCCTTCCAGTGGGTAAACCTCTCAATCTATGCTTTTTCCCTCTCTGCCTCTTCTTACAAGAGTATTACTCAAGATAAGATGGGACAGACCAAAACACTAGTTTAGTTTAGTTTAGTGCTAGAAACACCAGCACTGGTGCCCACTAATGTGCAGCCTATCACCGATGCCACCATGACACCTACCACAGATCCCAACCCTTCTCACTCAGCAGGAGGGACAGATCTTGCATCCGCAACTGCAAACCCTGAACCTTGCAGCCTGGCTTATTCCTTGAATTCTCCCCCAGTAACCAGCCAAAGCAAGCAGGTACTGGACATCATTCTTGAAGCCAGAAGACCCAGTACAAGGAAATCCTATGCTGATAAGTGGAAAAGGTATTGTTCCTGGATTCAGTCTAAAGGAGCAGACACAGCACTGCCCTCCTTACCTCTAATCCTGGATTACCTAGAAGATCAACTCCACAGAGGCCTTTCCTTCTCTTCCATTAAGATCCATGCCTCTGATATCTCGGCTCATTACAACACTGAGCCACCTCTCTTCCTTCACCCTCTCATCAAACATTTCCTGAGAGGGGCCAGCAACTTAAGGCCACCAAGGAGAGCACCCACCCCTACTTGGGACCTTAACTTTGTACTGGAAAAGCTCACCCCCCCCCCTTTGAGCCTGCAGCATCAGCAGAGTTAAAATTCCTCTCTTGGAAAACAGCATTGCTTCTGGCCATCACTTCAGCTAGAAGAGTGTCTGGGCTGCAAGCACTTATGGCTGTGGATCCCTTCATTATTTTTCATGCTGACAGGGTCTCCCTTAGAACAAACCCTACTTTTATGCCTAAAGTGGTGTCCAGTGTAGCTGTAGGCCAATCTATCCAATTTGCCAACCTTCTTTCCTAATCCTCAGAATAAAGGGGAAAGGATCCTGCACTCTTTAGACGTGCACAGACAGCTCAGATTCTACCTTGACAGGACTAAGCCCTTCAGAAAATCTGACCAGTTACTAGTCAGCTTTGCACCGGGGCAGAGGGAAAGGCCATATATAAACAAACTATTTACAAATGGATAGCACACTGTATCCATTTCTGTTAAACACCATGGGAAACCAAGCCCTCAGGGGGTCAGAACGCATTCCACTAGGGCAACTTCTACCTCTACAGCATTCCTCAGGGGAGTCCCTACCAGGGAGATTCTGGAAGCTGCTACCTGGAGTTCTGTTCACACCTTCACCAAGCATTACCACCTGCCTATCTTTTCCAAATCCAGGGCGGGCTTTGCAACAGCAGTCCTGCAGGGCATACTAGCCAGCCCTAACTCTTCTTGACTGCCTCCACCCATTCTTCAGCTTTGGGAATTAACCCAAGTTTGATGACTGCAACAGTGAAACATGAAGAACATAGTACAATTGCGTATACTTGCCATAAATGTAGATGTTCGAGTGTATTCACTGTTGCAGTCTTGGTTTCCCACCCTCCAGCCCCCTTATATCTCTCTTTCTCTATCTCTATTACTCACCCTTTACTGGGCTACTGGTATTTACTTTTTTTACTAGGTGGTGGTGTTTTTTTCCACCATAACTTAGCTCCCTATTCGGGGGGGCTCCTGACATATGGGGCAAGAAAACGTAATGTAATGGCATCAGCTGCCTGTTTTTATACTCCTGACGACCTGACATTAGTCCTGGAGCGACAGAAACTGATGCAGAAATACTAAGTCTCTGGTATTCGGGCCGACTGAGGGCTACCTGCAGGCAGATAACCCAAGTGTGGTGACTGCATTAGTGAATTCACTTGAACATCTACATTTATGGTAAGTGTACACAACTGTACTTTATTGAAATCTTGACAAGGTTGAATCACTTGGGATCAGTCAGTAAGCACAGCTTCACAGCATTTATCCCCATTAAGGAAAATATGAGAGATTGTTTGGATTTACACAGTAAATGGTGGTGTTAACACTGACAAAACAACTATTGAGTTTTAAGTATTTTATGCAAGAGGAACAAGTCTCCAAATTAAGATGTTGCCCAAGTGGTTGACACATTGTATTGCATTATGCTTTTGATAAATGTGACAAAGCTGTTGATGTTCATCAAAGGGCAGCTGTACATCTTTCTTTATGGATATCCACCTAAGATGTAAACGTCTCACATGGCATCATGTCCACAGTTAATTACTGACAGTTGGACTCTGTCAAGAAGCTAAACTTTATCTGGATTGTCATTCCAACAAAGCAGTCTTGTCACAATTTATTCACTACCCTGCACTTTATCAGAGTTGATATCTTCTTCTTTTGACTTTTCCCAGTTAGGGGTCACCACAATGCATCATCTGTCCACTCATGATTGGCAGTGGAGTTTTACGGTGTCGAGTTGCCAGCCTGGCACCCAACCTTCCACAGAAGGCACACACACACCTAGGGCCAATTTAGTGTGTCCAATCCACCTACTGCATGTCTTTGGGATGTGGGAGGAAACCGGAGCACCTGGAGGAAACCCACGTGACCACAGGGAGGACATGCAGACTCCGCACAGAAGGCACCCCAGCGAGAATCGAACTGAAGAACCTCTTTATATCAAAGTTGATATACTTCTTGGAAATCTGCTCATTTGTTGTACTGTGGCAAAAGTGAGCTTTTGTTGAATAAAAATAGCAGTGTCAATATACTCCCCTTGGCAGCAGATCTGAACGAGTCAGACATAAAGATGCCAACCCACTGCCTTGTACATTGTCTTCCCTTTGTATCGGTCATAATTAGTGCAAGTAGTTATGTTTTGCTGGTTTTAATTCTGAGAGTACAGTGGCACACGCCAGTAGTGAAATTGTGTACTAGCACAATACTACTGGTGCCCCTGTGCCAGGGGGTTATAGGTACTGGTGGAGAAGATGGACCATCAAAGATACTAGTAGTCTTTTCCTGTACTACTACTAAAATCTATCGTTTGACTTTTGAAGGCTGTTTTTCTTTGCCCACAATATGAATATTGTATTTTCTATAAGTCTTGCTTCTTAAGTCATATTTAAAAAAAAAAAAAAGTCCATGGGCCACCACATTTGTCTGAATAATACTTGATAAATAAAAAGCTGTCTAGGTTTACAAGCTTGTTTATTCTAAGCCATTAAAAAACAGGGGATTCTATCAATGTGCATCCTGCATTTGAAGCCTTAGTTGAAATACTGAAAGGTAAATCTATGCCCATTGCTAATTTTTCTTTACTTGACAGTAGGCCATTCTTCATTGAGCTACATTTTTACAAGTGTTCAGCCTCTGTTCCTCAAGTTGTTCAAGCTTCTTTCTAACCCAGGCACTAAGAATATGTTGTGACAAAGAAAAATTATTCACTACATGTAATTTCTGATGTTTTCTTTTGGATTGCTTCCATTTGTGTTTAGCCTTCATTCTGTTATATCAGGAAAGGTTGTCTTCATACTTGTGTCACTGACAGAATTACTAATTGCAGGTGTGCTATAAAAAGGCAGTAAAACTCCTTGTTACATGAACTGAGGCAGTGGTGAAATTTCCAGAAACTGCTGTACAAAAATATATTACACGTGATGCCTATTGCAGCATCAATGCTCTGAAAAAGACTGGTTTCCAGTAGGATTCAGTACTTGTTGCCCACAATTAAGGGTAACTGTCGAACTGTGAGGCTACAGAAAGCATTTTCTTTTCCCTTTTCCTTCCAGACATATGACAGACTTGTTGCTGTTCTTATAAAAGTTGTTACTTTGTCATTGAGAAAAGACCATCACTTTGGTGCTTTGTGCCTCGTGTATTTAAAAATGTGACCACAATGAAGCTGATTAGACATTGGCTGATTTTATAGAATTAGGAAGACTGGCATGTAATGGGGCAGGATTGAAAATAGGTTACATGAATCCAGGTGTTGAAAGAAAGAAGCTATTTCTTTAAACACAGGATCTAGCCATAACCTAGATGCTTAAAATATCTTTAATCCAGACCTCTCTCTGGTCACTGACCTGTAGGGAACATTACAACATCCTCATTCATGCAAATATTACATTTAAAATGCTTATTCCTACATTATATTTGACCAGAAAGAGAAAGACCCTACCAAACTGAAAATTCCCTGCTGCTCATTTCTAATATTTGTTTTATCTGTTTTTTCTATGGGCTTAAGTATTCCTTTCACGGGTGGCCCACGAGCACTGACTAAAGTGACTTGCTCAAAGATGCATAGTTGGCAAATGGAGGTAGAAGGAATTGGACTCTACACCCTTGACTACAGAAATCTGTGTATTAATAGCTCAGAGCCTTAATCCTGTCTGCTAACTGCCCGACTCAAGCCATTTTCCATTTTTTTAATAATGATCCAATCTCATTTAATTAACATTTTAGTTTGTGTGTTTTAATTCTTTAAAGTGGTTGTCATCACCTTAGTCTGTTTGTTTAGAGACAGTTGTTTTGGGTGGTGTGCTGTGTGGTGTAAAGGACTCCAGGCAAGTTTGTTTTGTGGTTACATTTTTTTCATACCTGAGATGCAACTTGATTTGAAAAAAAGTTATATTTTAGTAATGTAAAACAGTATCAGAAGTGCAGAGTGCTGGAAAAAGATTGCACAGACTCTGCATCAAATGCAACATTCTATCAGTAATCACAAAGTGAAACTATGATATTTCCTGTAGTTTTAAGTATGCATTTTAAGTAGACTGGGGAAACCTACTGCTTGGAAGTTGCTGCTGCTGGAGGAAGGATTTTAAAAAGAAGTGCTGAAATGTCTGGCCACATTTGGAAACTGCTCATATGTAAATGCATGACAATAAATTACTCAGTTATATGAATTAAACTGGAGAGAGTAATTCTGGGGTGAAGTAGTGAATTGTGAAGGTGGCATTCCAGACAAGCGGTACTCATTTTACATTGCAGTTTTTGTTGAAAAATTGATTATTTTTGGAGTGGCGCACATACCTTATTTTATTTTAAAGTTGCACATAATTTGAAAAATGTATGAGTTTGTGCATGGCACTCTTAAAACTGTATGTTGTTTATAACCAGTTGTTTACAAAAGCAGATGTGTCCATGCCATAAATTTTTTTTGAAAAACAGCATCACATAATAGCAGGCCGAGATTTAATTTGTGTTCTGAATTTACAGTCTCATTCATTACCCTTTAGAGCGGAATATTTGGCATACTCAGTAGTTTTAATGCATTATTTAAAATGCTGAGGATTATTCACACAAGTCTGTGGTTAGCAGTCAACCTTTTTAAATGATTTTGTTGCCTCTATGTAGCGGACATCCAGAGTATTCTCGTATGTACTGCAGATTGAGATGAAGTTGTGCTACAGTTCTATCCATTTTGGCTTGGACATATGAAATAAAATTACAGTAGAAATCCGATTTCAGAGTTTTGTCTGTATTCTTACAAAGTTAATCATTTATTATATATGCCATATCTATTTATGTATTGCTGTACATGAAGCTGTGCGCCAATTTGGTTTATGATCAGAAGCCATTAAGTTAGCAGGAAATCAAAGCTGGTTATTTTGTCAGCATTGCATTACATCAAAAGTCCTTGTATGACAGTTCTTTATACCATGAAGCAAATATTTGCAGGATCGGAAACATTAAGTAGTTCAGACACTTCCTGTTGTGAGCATTGCTATTTAATGAATGAAAACAGATAATTTGGATGTTCAGTGTTGTGTTTTAACCTCTGTGCTGCCAGAGCATAAGTCATTAAATTACTGATAATTGGGAAGATAATACAAAAAAAATAAATAAATAAAAATCTGTCTTCCAAGTGAATAAGAGGTGAGCTCTCCTGTGCGGGCTTCTGTTGAAAACAGTACCTAGCTCCAAAGCTGTGATATTAGAGCATTTAGCGGAGACGCTGTTGTAGCAGTCAAGACTGAAAACATTAAGTAGACCAGAAGAATTCTCCCACCCCTAAGTCCCCACAGAAAGCTTAGGAGGCTTAGAGATTTGAGAGTTAACATTTGTTTATTTCTGCCATTTGATTTGTTCAGACTTTTAACACATCTGTTTTACTACTACTCTTTTTATTGTGATATCTCCTTTCAGTCATCACTTTTCCATGCCTCAAGAAAAGCGCAATCTGTAATTCTGGGGGTATATAAAGGTAATCATCTGACATTTTCTCATATTGCACAGCCTGGTTTCTTTCTGCAGACAGTTTCTAAATTGTGTCTATTATGCTTAGTGGAAATCTTCTGAACCCCTAAAACCTTGTATTTCTTGAGGGCCTTCACTATAGTAGTAAGTCAGTAAATGGGTTCACCGAGACACAGAGCTGCAGGAACACATCTAGATTTTCCTAGCAGTGTTCATTTATATATGTCAGTGCTCATCTTGCTACCAAGTCAGCAGGATGTCTGCCAGTATGTGGACTCCATGGAGCAGCATCATCATCACTTCATCTGTCTGAATTTGAAACACCTTGCTAATATGCATTTCCCATTGTTGGTAATTCATTAGGTTTACCTAGGCCCAGTACTTGTTTTACTGATTTCAATTGTGTTTAATTGATGGGGTTTGGCTGTTGACGTACATTCTTTTCCTTAGTAGAATGACTTTCACACACGTGAAGGGAGTGTTCTGTGCTAGATGTGCATCACCTATATGTTTTCATACTGATTTCCATTTTGGAGGAGGTCTTCTAATAATGACTCTTGTGAGCACTGTTGACAATTTTAACAAAGAAATAAATGTTAAATACTTGACTATTCCATGTATTATTTGCTGGTCCGCAAAATTCTTTAGACATTAGAGTTACGAAAGTCTAGCCATAAAAGGCTGACAAACATGAATTTTGTAAGTAAAAGAAAACCAGGGACGCTAGGCAGGTGTGGGAGTACACATATCTAGAAAAACTCAGGAAAAATCCTCCTCTAGTGATGCCTTTAAAGGCATTCACTTCACGTGTGTGTGTGTGTTACCTCAAAAAGTTAATGAAAGGGCTTTCCTGTATTAGTCTCTTGTAATATACAAATGAAGTAGCACTCTGACACATACAGGTAGGCATCATCCATTTTCAATAGTCCCCCTTAATGAACTTGTTTTCTGCCTTCCCCCAGCAGCAAGTTGCAAAGTGCTTTGAGTCTTTATAGTGTGCTTCCCCAGCAGAATCTTTGTTGACATCATCAAAGATTATACCAGTAGTGGTGCCTTTGCTGGTTTCAGCAGGTCCCTTTGTTTTGAGAAGTAGAACTAGCCTCAGTCTTCTGACATTGTGTTTTGTGTCTTTCACTCACCAGAGGAATGTTCTGATTTCTCCCATTTATCAGAAACATCATGCAAGTCTTCACTGCTAGCACTTAAACTAGTGGTTGAAGGCAAATACAAATGAGTGATATCTACCAGCTCTGTCTACATATGCTACATATGGCTTTATACCAATCATGGCAGTGAATAATCCCACTCAGGTTGTATAACTTCAAGTACCCCACTTGTTTGGTCTTTGGTTGGGTGTTACTTCAGTATGCAGAATTCAGTATTTTTTCAGCTAGACTATGTGTACTGAGCTGAAGCATCCTTTGATTTTAAAACATTTTTATAGAAGCATTCTTCCCCAGAGCTTCTTAAGTTTTATTTTCTGTTTGTATGATTCAGATGTCAGTCATTATCTGTAAAGTCTTGCTAATTCACAGTCTTTCTCTTTGGCTGTTTAAATTACTAGACAAGAACTGCACAAGTACTGGTTGTACTGTCTTATGGTAGTGCACCACATCAGTATTAGAATGTGCTAAAGATGCAACCCAGTTACTTGACATCAAATAAAGGAAACATTTAATCTACTTTACAAAGATGACAGTTTAAAGTTATTCATGGGACACTGGCAAAAAGGTCCTCCTGACCTGTTTGAGAGAAGACTAGAGTTCAGCTGGTCCCACCTTTAGGTAGCATGCTGACCCTTAATTACACTCCATTTCAGTCCTTGACCTTGGTCAGAAATCTTTGGAACTGGGGGAGAAGTGCTCTTGGCTTCTACTGTGTGTGTATAATATGTTTAGCTGGAGCCTATGGGAAACCAGCTTTATCTTGGAAAATGGTCAGTTGAGCTACCTAGACCATAAATTGGGGTAATTGACTGCAGACTCTCCTGCTGTATTGGGATTATAGGCCCTCATGTATCAGGAGGTTCCAGTCAAAGGACCAACTGGTCATCCCACGCCAAGGCTTTTTACTCTTGCATTTGTTTATGGGGTAAATGAAGGATCTTTTTAAGATGCCATCTGAGCATAGGCATCAGGCTGATGTACCTTTAATGCTGGGAAGTGAGCTGTACATATTAGCAGGCATTATTAGAGAGTTCTTTCTGCCAAGCCTGTGCCACCCATGACACAGGAATTTTTCCCACCAAGTACTGCTTTTGCCTAGCATGATGGTTTTTTTCTCCCCATCTTTTCATGGCCGGCAGCAGTCTGTTACATGCCCATTATTGAACACAATAGTCATGGTGGTTCTCTTCCGGGATCCTTTGGGGGGTTTCAGAGAATCTTGTCATCTTTGTCTCTGAGGTGGACAGGACAGCAAGATCCACCCCCCTTTTCTGAATCCCCTCTAGATGATCCATTCTTTGCTGTTATGTTGGTGAGGAACAGTTTAGACTGTTTATTTACTCTGGAAGCACCCAACAGATCTGGGAAGAATCCTGAGGAGTCCTGGGCAAACCCTCCTCCCCTTGCAGCCTATCATAAGGGATGTTTTCAGGGGCCCAATTTTATCTTATTGCCCATGACAAGCTGCTGTCAGAGTGGGCAGATCACCTCAGTAAGTATCCCAATGCTTATTTGTGATTTCTTTTGTCAAGTATAAATTGTAGAGCCCACTCTTTGCCACCTTGCTGATAGTCAAGAAATCCAGTGCTTTTTGCAAGTGTGTGTGCTGCTTTTAAAATTTCGGCTTAAGGCACTTGGCTGTTCATCTCACCTCCCATTTCCAGCTGCATCTGGGAGAAAATCATCAGAAAAACTAGGATGTCTGTGTAAAATCTCAGAGAACATTCAGAAGGCTCTGTTAATAGCCTCCTTAGAGGAATACCATATATCGTATTATAATTGACTGTACCAATGCCTTAGCAAAAGTTGGTGGGTTGGGAATGTGTCTACATATGACTGTTTGGCTAAGACTGTCCTCCCTGAAGGAGGAGTTAAAGAACCAGATCTGGGATGCCCATTTTGGGTATTGTGTTCTTCAGTCACTTTGCCAGAACCCAAGTGAGTACTTCTTGCAAGGAAATGGGTCCTTATCTCTGTGGAGGACTTGTACAATCCCTTCCCTTACACTTCCACCCCTTCCTTTTCAGGACCTGATCCACCATCTGAGAGGAAGGACTCCTTAGTTCCCAAGGAAGACTTATTTGCTTCACACAGTTTTGCTTTCACCAGTACTGGTGAAGTTGCCAAAGTTTTCATCTCTTGCAGTCTAGTCACTCCTGATTTTGGCCTGGTTCTCCCTGTTGGGAAGACATTTTTCTTAATTTGTTGAGGTTTGTTGAACTGTCATAAATGACTATAATGCTCTTCACTTTACTACCTCATAAGCCCTTATCCAGAAGTGGCTGTGCTGTAACATAGTTTGTGCTGATGGAGCTCTTTGAACAGGCCACACTCTACTGTAAGGCTGTACAGTGCAGGAGAAATGTGTTTTACTCTCATCTCTTCTCAGTACTGAATGGAACAGATGAGTGATATTGCATCCTGGATGTTGGTGACTTCATACTAGATGTACCACATATATAGTTTTGGATGGTAATCATGCAAAAAAATAGTCTGTACTCCCACAAGAGGCCTGTTTTAAGTCACTCGACTTGATTCATGCCTTTTATTATAAATCGCTGTGGTGCACACAACAGCCTTCTCCAGTTTTTTCTGGATGGACATTACCTTCAGAACAAAGTATTACAATTTAGGCTTTACTGAGTACCTAGAGTCTTTTTGTGGGTATTGGAAATTATGAAGCCTTGCAGAAGGGTCTGCTGTTGTAACCATACTTGAATGATTGTTTTTATCCTTATCCAAGAACTTTGCTGAAATCAGCATTCATGTAAGCAGTTATTAATAGACAAGGGAGCTCCTTCTGTGTTTTGTCCCCATGATTGCAAATGAGCAGGAGAATGCTCTGAGCTGGACTTTCAGACATTTTCTGTAGTTCTGGAGTCAGAGATTGTTCCTAGTCAGGGTCTTCTAGAAATGGAAACTCCAGATATTGACTTGGTTGCTTTACATTTCTTCTGCTTGGAGTGGTGTTGGTGATCCCTTTTCTGTGCCTACGAAAGTTCCTGTATTCCTTTTCTCCATTCTGGCTGATATAAAATTCAGGAATGAAAAACAAAAACTCATTCTTATGATACAGTGATTGCAAAGCATGGTGTAGTTTTAGACCCCAAGGAGCCCCATCTGTACAAGAAACCTCCTCAGTCCTAGGTGTGAATGTCACCTACAGCTGCAAGAACAGCTGGCTTCATTACATGGCCTAGCTTCTTATTGTGGATCCCCCTGTCCTACTGGATGTGCTGGCATGAGTCTTTGAGGAGATGCAGGCTATGGAGAAGCCTTCCATTCAGTGCCTCCAAGTACAAAAAGTTATTTATGTAGACACAACAGTACTCTGTGCTACTTTGGCTAATCTAAAAAGTGAATCTGACCTTCCATGGGCACTTGTATGACTTCTGTATATTATTCCATACCATGGTGTATGCATTTATTACATTTGTGCATTATGGTCTTATTGAAAGCAGAATTGTGGCTCAGTGCCAGCTGGTCAAACAATTCACTAAGCAAGTATTGCATCTTTATCCCCTGTTCTTTGAACTTTATGATAAACAGGTCCCCTCCCCACCCCCACAGTTTGAGTATGTTAGCTTGATGGCATTGAAAGGGAAAACTTTATTCCTGGTGAATACCACTTCTATATGTCACATCAGAGTTATCTCAGAGCTTTAGACCCTTGTGTGTATGGAACCATATCTAGTTCTTCGGAAGAATAAGTTGTTCCTTAGGATGAACCCACACTTCATATCGCAGGTTATTTTCAATGTTTCCCTGAACAAGCCCACACACATTCTTGTGGCCTTTGTAGCTGCAAGAGACAGGGGGAAAGGGTCCTTCATGAATTAGACACAGAACATCAGTTCAGCTGCTACCTGAGGAGAGTGCTACTATTCATCTCCTTTGCTCCAGAACATGTGTTGGGGATGCCAAGCCAGTGTTTTGAAATTGAATGCCAATGTATTCTCTTTATTTTTTTACAATTGGTTAGCCAAGTGCCTCTTGCCAAATGCTGCTAGCAGTGCTCTCCATAGAATAGTTGCCTCTAGTGCTTGTTTTAAGGTCAGTCATGCAGATATCTATGCTATGACCATTTGGTCATCAGTGCACACCTTCACCAAGCTTTATTGTCTAAAGCGGAGACAGGATAATTGTGGAAGGTCTGTTCTGCAAGACCTGACCACCTGAGCTCTAATCTAGTGCAATCCTTTGGCTTTTTTGCAGGCTAGTGGTACTGCTTTGGGATGCAGCACAACCAGCGAACCATCAAGGAGGGTATTTGATACAATGTAGCACAACTACATTCTTACCATATCAGTTGATCTAGTAAAGATCTCTCCTTCATAATTTAAAAACGATGAGCAGTTTTTCACCAACTCCCTGTAATTCATGCAACATTTTATATTGGTTTAGCAATGTAGTGTCTTATCTGTTTCTTCACTGGCAGATTGTACATGCTGATAACTGGAGGTGACCTGCAGACTCCAAGGACAGCAGTGTTCATGCAGTCATTATTTTATATCATGGCATGCATCAGCTGAGAACACAAATGTTTGAAGATATGGAATTTTGTTTAAAAAATCCAGTTTCTGATTGAAATATTACCCACCTTGATCAGTTTTCACACAACCATCTTATTGAAGCTGTAGCAGATCAACTGACAATATAATTGACCTCAGAAATTAGTTAAGTAGTTGATGTCATATCTTGAGGGTTCAGTTTGTGTCATCCTCAAAAGAAATGGAAGATTGGCCAACCTGCTTCATTAGAGATGGTTTGTACCTTTCTCTCCATGGCTTCTGCTTACTGGCTGTAGTCTTTCCTGCACCCATGGTGCCTTTTTAGGCCAAGTCTGGCTACCAGACATTCCAACATAGTATATAGTTACACTACAAATCCAAATTCTGCCCACATAAAATGGTTATTTCTCAATGCTAGAAGTCTTGACAACAAATTGGTCTTGAGGGCTCTTGGCATCTAAAATGCATCCATATCTATGTCATAACTGACTAGATTTCAATGCAAGGATAGCACTCCCTGCTTACCTCGATTCAGTGCTTACCATGTCTTCAGACCTGAGGAACTTTCCAGAGGTGTGTTTATTTGTCAAAGTTAATATCTAGGCAAATACTACACACATACTGAAGTTACTCAACCCAACTTATCCTTAATAAGAATAACTGCAAATGGTATAGCCTGCTACAGGATATTATCCATGTACCTTCTAGAATGTAGCAGATTCCTGAATATTCTTGGTAAGCTAACTTTGTCAAATACTGTTGTATTGAGTGATATCAGTTACAAAATGAACTGGTATGCCTGCACATCTAAAGTTGGATGTGCACAGAGAATAATAGGCCTAGAAAATGACTCCTTAGAATAATCAGCCTAATAGGAGCTGGATCATTCGATATCCGCCCCTTCCAGTATTGCCCCCAAATGTACCAAGCCTGGTTAAGTTTAACCACAAGTTAGTATCTTTCTTTAAAGCCATTAGCCCCACAGTAGTAAACCATTCTGAATTTGAGGACTTTGAACATGCAAGTAAATTCTACAAACTGCCTGCTTGTGTCACCACTCCTCATGAAGCTTAAGCTGCTAATTTTTCATCTAAACTCAACTGTTGTATAAAATGCCTTGATCTAGCAGCAGTCCCTTCTAAAACCAAATACAATAGTAAATTTAAAAATAAAAAAACTTATGGTATACCACTATAATTTTTTTTCTTTTGTTATAGAGCTTATTTAGTCACATAAATCAACCCTCATTAAAGATTTAAAGATCAGCAAGGAATTAAAATAACCATCAAAAAGACCAAAGGTGTTTATGAACTGGAAAATGGCATCAGAAGCCAAACATTACTATAGATCCTCTTTAATTACATTAGAAAAGGGAGAAATAATGTCTTGCAATGTGTAGAACTAGTACAAAATGTCACCATCCACTATAACCCTAAAGAAACTGCTAACACACTTGCAGACAAAATTTGGTACCAATTTTGTTCCAGATACAGTCATTGAAATTCTACAAATCCCTAAATCCCACTCCACTTCCTATGATCACCATGGAACATGACCTGGCTTTACTCACTAAAGCCTAAAACACCATTTCCATGGAACGCTTGTTATACTTGTGTAACTAAAGTCTAACCACTGGGTAGGCTGTCTTGGTTTGAAAAACAGCAGTGGTGTGGCTGCCCAAAGGGTGCCATACCCCAGACCATGGGAGTTACGAGCACATCATCCTAACTAGCGTTAATTTGCAAGACCATGGAATGTATTACATCTGACCCCTTAAACTACAGTATTACAAATCTCATTCAACTGGACCTACAACAGTTTAGTTTTGTTAAGGGCAGGTCATGTCTACTTGGTAAATTTCTTTGGGAAGGGTACAGAGGTAGTGGACTGTTGCCAGTCAGTCTACACATTGTATCTAGAGCTGGACAAGGCCTATAACAATGGTATTGTAAACAACTTAAAAGAACTAAAGATAAAAACTTCCATGGTAAGATGGATAGCAAATTTTTCTGAAAGGTAGAACTTGTACAGTTAAGGTGGCAGGTGCTTTTCCGAAAGTAACCAGTGGTGATCCACAGGTTTTAGTACTGGGATTTTCTTTCTTTAGTATATACTTTTTTGACACCATGCCACAAAATCTGACAGTATGTGGCTAACCAGATTCACCAGTGACTGCAAGCTAGGTGTCCTTTTCCACTCCTCTGTTGATACAGATGTGCCTCAGCAAAAACTAAGCCTCACACACCAATGATGTACAGAGAACGGGCTTAGATTAAATGTAAAAATTGCAGCATTGCCATCTTTGGGACACACTCATCTGCAACTTAACTCATAGCTAGTATCCCATTCCACACAGACATGATAGTCAAGGATCTTAGTGCTTAGGCTGACAATTCCCTCACCTTTGAATATCATGTTTTATCATTAGTTAGGAAATTCTGTATAGCATTGGCTTCCAAGTGTATCTCCTCTATATCAAAGGATATTATTGCCCCTCTGTACTCTGCCCAGATTAAAACCATGAGTACAGTGCTTCTTTCAGTATTAACCAAACCAGATGTATCATGCCATTAGAAATGCCACAAAGGTCCCTGACAAAAATGTATTAAAAACACATAGCTACCAACACAGACTAGAAGTCCTATCCCACTCTGATAGACTCCTGCATGGTGGGCCAGGGTGGGCTAAGAATGGCTTTTGTCCTTCTTTAAGATTAAGTTCACTGGATAAGCATTTTGAATGGGACTCATTTAAATAAAGTGCTGTAAGAGCAAAAATGGTCTAATCTGTCTAGCACAGTATACGAAAGTCCCAATTTTCATCTTCCCTTGTACTAGAAAGGAGGCAGGCTTTAATAAAGCCATCTAATGATAGGCTTGACTGAAATAAAAATAAGAGATGCAACTTTTTCATTAAATCCAAAACAGAGGGAGCTTAAGATTTTGGACAGGTTTGCAGTGCTATTATCTCTTCCTTCCTCTGTGTATGAGCAATTAATTTTAAGGTAAACATGGCTCAGTTTGAAAATTTGCTTCTGAACTATGTTCTAGATATCCAGGCTTTTCTTGGCTGTGGTATTTGAGATACGTTTTCTAAACTGAAGTGCAACCTGACAGGGTAGAAGTATACCTGCAGCTCTGTGGTGACAGCAGCAGTTAAAATCTGTTAGTTTGACTGGTGACCTATTGAAATATGTCGGTGAAATTTAAATATGTATTCCTCAAGCCCCTTTATTTGGAAATGTGCCTGGTTTCTATCTAACTTGCAAAAACTTTAGAACTGCTGTAAAACAGATGTTCCATATTCCCAAGTCGCAATATGCAAGAGCCTCACAGTAAGACGCTGTCCAGTTCGATTCTCAGCTAGAGTGTCTTCAGCGTGGGGACATGCGTGAATGGGCGTACCTTCGTTGAAGGTTGTGCGTCAGGGCTGGTAACTTGGCACGTAAAAATCAACTACTAATCATTAGCGGACTGGAGTTCTGTTGTGGCGACCCCTAACCGGGAAAAGCCAAAAGACACACCAACGTTGCTACATCACAGATTCTCCATTACGGGAAAAGATGGTCAGATCAGCAGTAGCAACAGTACTGTAAGAGCGGATAATGCTTTTCATCTACCTGTAAAATGTTTGAGTAACAGCAAAAAAATAGTCCTGGTGACCTGCAACGAGATATGTCCATATAGACTCCTGCATATCATTTTTTGGAGTTGACAGGTGATTTGGATCAAATAAGCGAAATGTTCACTGCTGAAATCATACCATCAGGGAACTTAGCTGCAAGCAGAGGACTGAACCAGGCAGACTTTGAGCCAAGCACCACTTCCCGGTGGGTTAGCATGTCACCTTCATCTCTGACATGTCCATGCTTCTGGTAAAGCAAAACAGAAACAGGGTATCCTGCATCATAAGGAATTATGCTAACACAGCAACTTAACTGTAAGGGCATTGCTAGACTATTTCCTGTTACAGAACAGGAAGAGAAGTTGAAATTGAACAGTTCTTTAATGACCTAACAGTTGTGAAAGATGCACCTCAAGGAATAGAAAATTATGACAGTGCAGTACCAAGGGGGAAGGGGAGATGTGCACAAGCACAGTGAAGTGAGTTAGGCACATCTGAAATTGCTTATTACAGGTGTGGTCTAACAGAATACAGGGCCAATTACCATCAGGAATCAACAAGTTCAGGCATAAAATAGCAGACGCACAGAACGGATATGGGAGACACAAGCATGATACAAGGACAGTAATCCTCAGAACTATATAATTACATATGGCAAGCATATTATTAATATCCTGCCTCCCCTAACCAGGCAAACTGTAGTGTACAGAATCAGCATGCATGGCACTTGGAAGTCTGACACAATCATCCTATGACCGCTGAAAATAGGGAAAAGTAGAGGCAGGCATGCAGAAAACTGATCTGTACAGGGAAACATCCCTAAGTAAAGTCTGTATCTAGAAATGAGATTGGGCAGTGAAATCTGATTGGACAAGACAGACTATATGTTGTTAAAGGGGAAATGTTCTCTAAAGGCAGTGTCATTAGTGTATTTGTCAAGCTCAGACGCCTACAGTTTTGCAGTTCTGTGAATATCCTAGTGCTGTTCAGTTTGGAAATACCACAGAACTTACTGAGCTCTAGCAAAGGATATAGCAGCAAGGTGGATTACACAGAGCAACAGACCACACTTTGTGACAGACAGCAGTTGTAAGCCACTGTATATGTTGGTAGACATAGCAAGCTATTATGGGATATATACTTCACAAGGTGAAATACTTCATTCCCCACAGCCACAGAGCAGCATATAATTGGTATCCAGTTGCCCAGCCTTGCTAAACTGTAGAACACAGATGCTGAGCAGCCCTCTACAAGTATTGTTAACATGATAGCTAGCATAGGAGTACAGACTAGTTCAGCTTGGCAGCAGCTATTGGACAGTATCCAGCCAACATGGCAAGCCAATGCTAGTGATAGATGGATACTTATGTCATTTAGAGCATGCAGTGATATCCAAACAATATTGGGCATGTATCAATCAGAGGATAAAGTCTTGCAGAGGCCAAGCTATCACAGTTCACCTTGCAGAATGGAAAGCACTGCAGAAATCCTTGCCACACCAACATGGGTCTAATGCAACCAGTACACAGGTAGGAGAGCTGTGTGCAAAACTACAGCAGAGTGCAGAACAGAGCAATGATTTGCCTAGTCAAGTAATGCAGTGTGTCCTTGGAAAGGCAGATGAGAATGTACTACAAAAGATGCCTTGTTATGCTGCACTCCATTGCACCATTACCAGAATACAAAGGCGGGTACTGGCATCCATTTCCATACCCCCTGCAACCCTAGCAGACATTGATGCCAGGCAGTACCCCCTCCACAGTGGTACCTTTCTCCTAAGAAAGTCAGATATGGATGGTGAGGATTCAATTGTTTTGCTCACTACAGCACAAAATCTGGCAGATACAATATTTGGGGATGGCACATTCCCATAACGTGCAGATATATGCCAATTGTACACCTTACATGGATCCATTGGCACTCCTGCTAATAATAGGATTGTTCCCCTGGTTTATTGTCTAATGACTCAGAAAACAGAGGCAGCATACAACAATATGTGGGATATGCTTAAGGGATAGCGGCAGATTCCAGATGCACCTTTCATCCAGACTACATCCTGATGAATTTTGAGAAGGCAGCAATTCTTGCCAGTCATAAGGCATTCATCAAGAGTATTCTAAAGGGATGCCTCTTCCATTTTGTCTAGATTATTTGGTGACTACTCCAGCATCACCACCTTGTGACCCTTTGTGCTACAGACACTGCATTTTCTGTAGCCATCTGCAAGTTGAATGCACTGGCTTTAATATCAATAGATTGTTTCTACACTACCTAAATGTGCTAAGCCCATATCAACAATTCCTGTACCATAATTATGTGCGTGGCCATCCAAGGAAGTATGCCTCCTGCTCTTCTGCATCACAATAATTGCCAACATCTTATCTTTTGAAATTCTGGAATGTTTGCGATGTTTCTGACATGGATCTTCCACAAACAAGTAATCAGGTGGAAGCACAGCCCTGCCAACTAAAGGTGTTACTTGGACAGCCTAGAGTACAGCTTTCTGACCTTCTGTCTGTTCTGCAACAGGAACAAAACCTAATTGATAACTGAAGAGAATCATGTCTCAGGGAGATGTCAGTGACACCAAGTAGAAAGGTTATTGTAAGGGAGTGTCACCTAAAACACATCCTCCAACACAATGTGCAGGATTTCTTATGTGCTGTGGCACATTTTTACAAGTTGCATTTGTATTTGCATATAGTGTACACCAAAGACTACATACATAGCTTCAAATGTTATATTAATAAAGGATTTGCCCATTGTACATTTTTCATAATTGCCATATTTATGCCCCCCTAGCATCTAGTTGCAGAAGCGTGTGCTGCAGACAGTTGTACCTTTGAGCTCATGGGGTACATGAAGATTCTCTCACTCTGTGGGTTTGCTTCTGCCACCTACAGATATGGTGCAAGGGGATCTACTATGCCCACAGGGAATTGTCCACAGCCATATGTCACTGCAGCTTGACTGCCATCCAGCCATTTATCCAGATCCAGTTGTCTCACAGTGGTGTCATGCTGCCTAGGCACTTGAACCCTTCCAGTTGTGTGATGGGGAAGAAAGAAAAAAAAACTTTCCCGTGATTCCCTCGTGCCATCTTTACTCTTCTCTCCCTGTAACCCATAAGCAGTCCCGTAGTGTGCTGTGGCCATGTAGGTGTGCGAAATATACATGTACCTTTGTTTTTTAAACTGAAAAACTCTCTTTAAAATAACGTGTCTACTAGGCTGCTGTTGCACTGCATATGCTTGAGAAGTTTGCAACTGTTGTAACGCATTGCATTTATGCTGCATTCTACTTGTAAAATATAAATTAATGTGCTGAGGTCTTCAAGGTGAGCATATAGTACAATTATATTTGTGCTATTTTTAAACTGTAAAACTCTGTCAATAACACATCTACAAAGCTGCTGTTTCAATGCATAGGCTTGAAAGGTCAGAAACTGGGAAATACATTAGCGTTTAAGATGCATTCTGCATGTGTAATACTCTATATGCCCTTGAGACCTTAGTGCCTGCATTTTGCTCGCTGTTACATGTGTTTTATTGATATGTAAATACCCGGTCTTAGCTTAGACCTGAGCAGGAGCCCCTGAGACCTTATTGTCTGCATTAGCTCACTGTTAGAATGTCTTGTTATGTAATCACGCAATTTCATGTAAATATTTGCTGTGTTCCATAGCGAATAAGGCTTATAACTTGGAACGCACATGTTTTGACTACTTTCTGCCATTTGTCCTAAATCCAATTTCAAATATACATATTTTGTAGGATACTGTGTGACTAGTGCTTATAGGACTGCTGATAGTGATACTCCTGCATGGACTATTCTGTTTAGCTGTTACATGTTTGCCTCTAATATGTACTGACTCTTCTGTTTTTGCTGTTACAACATGATTGCCTCTAATATGTGCTGAAATTCTGCACTTAATCCTGCAGTTCACTCCTTTTTCACCATCCACTGCTGTACCTAAGCCTCCCTGCATACTTAGACTTATCTGTCCCACCCTTACACACCAACCTGAATTCCCTTCCCTGCACCCATACTATGTTGAAGCCCTCTCATACCTCAGGCTTAGCTTAAAATCACTGTCTCAAGTAGCTCTCACTTGTCTCACACCCTCCAATTCCTTACATACTACTCCCCCTTCCTATACAGTACTACCCGTCTAGCTTTCACAGCTACATTTAATTTCTGGTATGATATCTCCATAACCCCACTCTTCTCTCCTCTTTTTTTACAGGCTTTTTACCAACACTCTCATCTGCAAAGCCCACAGATCTACCCTGCCTGGAACTACCTGGAGTCAAGTCCCTTTGTGGGTGCCTCTCTCCCATTGAGAATAGCTAAAGTATGCACTGCTAATTTTCAGTAGTTAATTACCTGCACTGTTGCTCTGCTATTGGCCATCTCTTGCTTATCTCTGGACCACTCCCCACTCTCCTTTTACCCTACCCCCCCTTTCTCCACTTCTACCTAACCTCTCCTACCCTTACAGCTTCTCTGCCTGATGTGTCCCCCTTGACTCATTCACTGTTTTCCCCCTACTCTATACAGTCTCTCCTGAACATCTCTAGCCTTTTGCCCATTCTCCTGTTCCTGCCTGCTACTTTCTTTTCTCAAGGTTTCACTTACAATAACCACTGTGTGCTGCTGTACCCCCCTCTGCCTCTCCTCCTACTTCCCCATACTTACCTGCCTTACTGATCCTCTCCATAGGTGTAGCCTGGCTCCATTTGCCCTCACTGTACTTGGGCTCACTCTTCTCCCCTACCCCCATTCCCACCTACCCCACTTCAATTACTTTTATCTTATCCAATTCCTCCCCTTCCTGTCTCATCACCCATACGGCACTAGCTTCCTGTCTAAACCACTCCCACCATTAATCTCTCAAACTACATCACTTCCTACTTCAAACTAGACATCCCCTACCCACTTCCATAACTCCCTTCTACATGCTTTAAAATGCAACTCTTGTTCTTTATTATCCCTACTCTCATATCTCTCTCTGTTCTTACCTCCCATCATACTAACCTTTCCAATTTCTATGTCTGCACTCCTTCTTGCATCCTTGAAACTCCTCCCAATTCTAATATCTTCAATATCTCTCCATCTCTGTTCAACTTCCCCACAACCTGTCTTCATAAACTTATTATTTTACAAATCTATCCCGTCGTCTTAAAATCCAAAACTAAACCTTACAACCTACTTCTACTACTAACTCCAAAGGCATTTTTCCTTTATACTCCTCGCAGGAGACATCCACCCAAACCCTGGCCCCACCTCCCCACCCCACTGCCATACAACCCATGGCCCTCCCTTTACTTCACCCTCTCCTCATAACTCATACCAGCCTCATCCCCACAGTCTACCTACTTCTTCATTCAAACACCTGTCAATCTAGTCACTAAATATACAAAGTATCACTAAGAAAATCACTGAACTACACTCCTGGATAGCCCACACCTCCCCACATATTCTAACTATTGCAACTATATAGCCAAACTGGAGGCTGAGCTCTCTCAACCCAGTACTGGCGCAGTCAGTCAGGAGGAGAAGGTAACCACACACACCACAAATCCAGTCTCACATAGACCTATCACAACAGCAAACCAAACACACTAAAACATACTCGGAGGCTCTAAATAAAAATCTGCCCAAGCAGCAGAGACCTCCAAAGCAGACATCCAAGCAACCGCTACCCCACAACAATACCCACGTATCTCATAGTTCACTAAGTCAGTGTGCCACACAGTCACAAGCCTTAAGGCTAAACAACACACATAATACACTTGTAATAGGTGACTCTATTGTCAGACACACTGACGTCCCACTCACCAGGCTGAACAAGGAGAAGGTCACTGTAAGCTGCCTGTCGGGTGCCAGGATCCGCAACATAACACAAGCACTCAGGTCACTCCAAAGCAAGTACAAATATGACTCTGTCATTGTCCATGCTGGTGTGAATGACCTGAGACGTACCTCCCTGGACTACATGAAAAGAGACATAGAGGAGCTCTCTGATCATGTAGCCCAGGCCGGTATGACCCTGACCTTGAGTAGCATCTTACCCTCACCAAAAATGATGCCACAGTATAAAGACAAAATGATCAATTTTAACAACTGGCTAAAGCATTGGTGTCATTCAAAGGGGATCCAGTGTCTGTCAGCCTGGGATGACATGCTCGACAAGCCACGTTGCTTCACTAGGGATGGCTTGCACCTGTCACCCCTGGGGTTTCGAATACTGGCTAAGGCTCTTGCCACCCCATAGTGCCTTTTTTAGGCAAGGCTCAAAAGACAAACCCACCTCCATAGACAACACAAGGAAAAAGAAACTAAGGGTAATGCTGCTCAACGCCAGAAGTCTAAACCTCAAGATGCACACACTCTAGGCTCTCCCCAGTATGGAGAATATCGATATCTGCAGTAACAGAAACCTGGTTCAAGGCTCTCGAGAGCACCCCAGCACTACCAAGTTATACCTCATACCATGCTTTTCGGCCCCAAAACTCGGACCGAACCACAAAAGGAGGGGGAGTATCCATATTCATCAAAGATACCCACACCTCCAGGTTAGTGGCACTGCACGAAGCAGCAGAGACCATCCATGTGCAACTAACAGTGGGCAAAACTGCCTTTCAGTTTGTAGCCTGCTACAGACCACCCTTCCAAACTCAGGAACCCCACTCGGCTTTCCCGAGAACACTGGAGAATATGAAGGTCTCTCCAAACACCATTATATTGGGTGACTTCAACTACCCAAATATAGACTGGGAGCACTACTCAAGCCCCAACACCCTCACCCAATGGTTCCTAGAATTTATAAACTCAAATGATATAGAATAACTGGTCACCACTCCCACAAGAGGGGAAAACATATTGGACCTGATCATCACCAACATGGGGACTCTGTTCCATACCAGAGGTATACCCCTCATTGGTAAGATCTGACCATAAATTAATCTCACTGGACATTCATATCCCGTCCCCACTCCCAGCCAAGGAAACCACAGTGAAGAACTTCTCAAAAGCAAACTTCACACTTCTCAAAACCTAGGGGGAATCCTTCAAAGCCCCCGGGCCAGTGGAAAATATGGCCCAAACCACAGAATCCTTTACAAATGCATTCAATGGACACCTACAGGAATGCATGGATTGTGCTATCCCAAATAAAACCAAGACTCACTCCTCCAAAGGCAGGAGACCTGTCTGGTGGACCCCAGCCATAAATAAGCTATACAACAGAAGGAGGAAGCTACTACATGATAGAGCAAGATCCCAAAAAGGGAAGGCATCTCTGATCAGTGCTAGCAAGAAACTATGATCCCTCATAAAATCATCTAAGGCCAGCTTCAAAAGAAAAATTGCACAAGACACTAAAGATAATCACAAGGCCTTCTTTAGTTATGTCTGGAACCTGGGTGGCAACTCCTAGATATGCTCTGAGTTTAGTGCAAAATGACAAAAAAATACACTGAATCCACAGACATTGCCAACATCCTGGCAGACAGGTTCAGTGCAAACTTCTTCCCCCCAAAAGAGCAAATGTCTATCTCAACAGAGTGTAGCCTCCCTGACATCACAAATGCACAGGTGAGAGCTGCCCTCTCCAAAGCAAAAAACACAGCATTAATGGGACCATACGGTGTCCTGGGCTGCGTCTTACACAAGCTCCAAGATGAACTGAACCCTCACATAAAGTCACTGTTCAGTCTCAGCCTTACTACAGGATATGTACCCAAGGAATGGTGTACAGCAACAGTGGTCCCACTCCACAAAGGTGGTGCCACAACGGACCCCGAAAACTATCGCCTTATAAGCCTGACTAGCCTGATCTGCAAAGCTATGGAGCATATCATCATGGAACTCATAAACAAAGACATTGGGAACCTCCAAACACTGTATCCTACCCAATTTGGCTTTAAGGGTAGATCTTGCCTCTTGAACCTGGTCAACTTCTTTGAAACAGTCACCAAGGCCATAGATGAAGGGAAGGTAGTCCACACAACCTACCTGGACCTCGCAAAAGCCTTTGACACAATACCCCACTCTGGCATCATAAATAAGCTCACCAGCTTAAATATCAACCCCTATGTCACAAGATGGGTTGCAAACTGGCTCAGGGATAGAACCCACATGGTCAGAATTGCAGGTGCCATGTCAGACTCTAAACCAGTTACAAGTGGCATCCCACAAGGCTCAGTCCTGGGACCTCTATTGTTCGGTATATATTTCTCTGAGGTACAGGCTAACACAGTAGGACTATGGCTGACCAAGTTCGCAGATGACTGCAAACTGCGTGCCATAATCGACTCGCCGACTGACACAAGCATCCTCCAAAAGGGTCTCACAGAGACTGATAACTGGTGCCAGAGCCATGGCCTAAAGCTAAATGCCAAAAAGTGCATAGAAATCCCCTTTGGGAAAAACAAAGTGCCCACAAATTACCACATAGGTGGTAAGCCATTAAGTGCGGAAGAAGTAATTAGGGATTTGGGGACCCACGTAGATAGCAATCTATCCTTTGACAATCACTTTGCCAAAGTGGTTAGAAAGACCTTCTATATAGCCCACCTTATCACGAAAGGGTTCACATCTAGATCAAGAGAGGTCATTATGCCCCTCTACTCATCACTCATCAGGCCCTTAATTGAATACAATGCCCCATTTGGGATGTACCTTACCCAACACCTGCAGCAACTGGAAAGACCCCAAAAGTACCTCACCAAGAGGATCAAGGGACTCAAACAGATGCCCTATGCCATTAGGCGAAAGAAACTCCAGCTCTACTCAGTTGCTTACCGTCTGCTCAGAGGCGATCTGTGCCTGACATATAAAGCCATGTCCAACCCAGAATTAATGGACATGCTCCACCTCAGGAAATCCAAATCCCTTAGAGCTACACACTTCCGGGACATAAACCTCAGCACAGAAATAAATAGGACATGCTGGAGGGACAGATTCATATCCCAGAGGCTCCTCTCACTCTGGAACAAAATCCCAATCCATGTTAGGCAGAGCCCCTCAATGACCCTCTTCAAGAGAAATCTTGACAAGTGGATGGGAGATTGTAGGTTTACCCCTGGGATCTCTTCTGTGTCCCTACTAGACAGAGGCACAGTAAACTAACATTAAAAGGGCTATCTTCTGTGTGACCTACTATACAGAGGCACAGTCAACTAATCTAAAAGGGTGGCAAAAGCCAAACACACTGGCTAGGCTTATAAATGCCCTAGGGCAGATAGCCTAGTATCAACCTATGAACCCTATGTGAAACTTGGCTAAAGCCACACATCTCAAACAACAAAATACTCCCACCAGGCTACAATATTTACTGCTCTGATAGGCTCCAAAGGAAAGGAGGTGGTGTCACCGTTCTCTACTCTTATGGGCTTAACCTCTCACCCTTCCTACCCCTGACTTCCAGCCAGCTGAAGTAATCATTCTTAACTGCCATCTTAACTCACACAAGAAATTTTCAATCACTTCAATTTATATCCCAACCCTGGAAAATATATTATCCTGGTTTTCCCACAACATTCACTACAAAACCCTCATCCTTGGTGATGTCAACATTGACTGGCCCAATCTCACTACTGACTCTCCACAACTTAGCATAAATTTACAAGGGTTCCATCAGCTGATAACCTCTCCCACCCACCTGCACAAAATCTCTTCCTCCATTTCCACTATCTGTTGGATCCTCACTGACTCCTCTAACTTCTACCATAATCCATCAGCTCTACCTGACTGACTCCTTAAGTGACCGTCTTCCTATTGCCATTCTAAGACACTCTACCCAGCTACCCAAACCACACCTCTATAGAGACTGTCATAAACTCTCCAACTTTAATATCTTCCAATTCAACTCCATACTGACTGGTATTGACTGGTCCGCCCTCAGGGAAATCCCACTCGATGATGCAGTGAGTAAATTTAATAGCATCTTCTTGGACACCCTGAACTCCCTTGCCCCATCTAGGAGAATTAGAATCAAATCCAACTATACCCCCTGGCTTTCTAAAGATACTAGATCCATAGGGCATAAAAGAGAGAGCACCTGGATCAAAACAAAAACACTACCCCTACAACAAAATTACAGTGAACTGCAGAATATTGCCAAAAAACTAATCAATAAGGACAACAAAATCCTACTACAGCTCTCGACAAATCATTGGCATCTCCAACCCTCAAAAGTTTTGGTCATCCCTAAACAAACTTCTTTCTCCTGGCTGCCCTTCCATCCCCCCTTCCCAAATAAACCTCCTTCAGAAAAAGCTACCTTCCTCAATAAGCACTTCATTGAATCAGTTCAAAAACTCACTACCTCCAGCTCTAACACAATTGCCCAACACAAACCTTTTCTCCTTTCAACCTGTTCCCACTTCCTATATCAGATCTCTACTGAAACTTAAAACCCTGTTCTCCCTCCACAGATAATCTTCCTCCTTCCTTCCTCAATCTTGCTGCTGAATATATATAGCCTATCCTGTAGCCATACTAATCAACAGATCCATTCAAGAAGCAACTGTCCCTCTCTTATGGAAACCCTTCACCATCCCCTTGCACAAAGGGGGAACTCAACTGACCCATCCAACTACAGACCCATCGCCATCCTATCCCCTCTATCCAAGATACTCGAAAAATGAATTCACTCGCAGCTTAACTATCTCCTACAACAAAACCTCCTTACTTTCCACTCAACATAGTTTTCAGCCAAACCATAGCACATCTACTGCCCTTCTTGCATTCACTCATATCATTGCTGAGGCCCGAGACAATAACCAACTCATATCCTGCCTTTTCCTTGACCTCTCCAAATCTTTCAACACAGTCTCCCACCCTATCCAAGCTATCCAAGCTCAGCCTATGTCCTGCCTCCCTATCCTTGTTCTCCAGCTACCTCTCTGGTAGGCTACAATCTGTCAGATGGCTCTCATCCTGCTGTCCCTCCATTCCAGTCACAGCAAGTGTTCCACAGGGTTCTATCCTGGGCCCCCTTCTGTTTAATATTCTTACTAATGAACTGCACACATCCTGCAAAAAATCATCCCTAATCCAATATGCTGATGATTCAACCCTTATCTCCATTGCTAGCAATATCTCTGAACTCCATACCTAAACACGTGACAATCATCTCATTCTAAACCCTAAGAAAACCAAACATCTGCTCTGTCTCCCATGTTCACTAAGCTTCTAGATGCCATCATTGATGATGAACTCAAATTTAACCTACATATACTCCATTGTATAAAAAAACACACCAGGAACTAGGCCTGCTTTATCGTAACAGAAAATTTCTTACTCAATGCTAGACTCTCCCCTGACAGAGGCAATTCTCCTCCCCTCCCTTTATGCTGCCCCTGTCCAAAGTAACATTCAGTCCACAACCCTGTCCAAACTATAACAAATGTACCACAAAATTGCAAGGTTTATCACCAATTCCCCTTACAGCTCTCACCATTGCCTTGCACTCGGCTACCTCCAATGGTTTGAACTCCCCCAACTACTTCAATCACATTTCCAAATAATGCATTCTGTACTATATAAACCTTCTTGCCTAGGTCTCTCCTCCCTAGTATCCACTACACCCCTTTAGGACCCTCCGCACCTCCAACCAACAGCTCCTGAATATCTACAAATCAAAGAAAGCTGTGGGCAAGCTACTCTATAAATGTTCTGTAGCCCAAGCTTGGAACAAACTTCCTTTAAACATACACTCAATTACCCACCCATTACACTTCAAAAAAGAGCTCAAACTCTACCTGCTTAACAACAAAACTTGTCCCTGTCGGGACCCTACCTAACTTCTCATCTTTTCTACATTGCATTCCCTTCATATGTCCACTTGTTTTAGTCTCAGCCTTTTTCACTTTGCAACCTACTAATATTTATCCAGAAACTGCAATCTCTAAACTTTGATAGCTCATATTTTTCAATCTGACTCTGATATTTATGTGAAACAAACCACACGAGCAGGATTACAGGAAAGAGCTTTATTCCGGTACCTCGGCCCACTGGCCTTCAAAGGAATAAAAAACATTTCACTAGGAACCACATATATACTGGTGCATAGTAATTAAACAATTACATCATTAAATAATTAAATAATTAATGAAGAGAATCAGCAACAGGACATGAATTAACTGAACCAACACCATTTTAAATATCCACTAATAATATATATTATAATTATAATATATATTATTAGTGGATATTTAAAATGGTGTTGGTTCAGTTAATTCATGTCCTGTTGCTGATTCTCTTCATTAATTATTTAATTATTTAATTATTTAATGATGTAATTGTTTAATTACTATGCACCAGTATATATGTGGTTCCTAGTGAAATGTTTTTTATTCCTTTGAAGGCCAGTGGGCCGAGGTACCGGAATAAAGCTCTTTCCTGTAATCCTGCTCGTGTGGTTTGTTTCACATTTTGCTGCTGTTGGTTTCTACATCTGATATTTATGTGCAATGCTACTGTCTATTTTTTCTGTTGTTTTTTCTCTCTACTTTGTTTTTCATTTTTTTTTTTTTTTTTTTAACCTGTGTTGGTAATTTTTTTTTTTGTTTTGT
The DNA here is from genome assembly GCF_019279795.1 of Protopterus annectens. Classification (NCBI taxonomy): domain Eukaryota; kingdom Metazoa; phylum Chordata; order Ceratodontiformes; family Protopteridae; genus Protopterus; species Protopterus annectens. Next base: position 115,731,906 of record NC_056751.1, on the reverse strand, counting down.
TTTTTTTTAACCTGTGTTGGTAATTATATTATCCTGGAGTATAAATCTGTATAATGCTGTACATTGTTTTTGCAACTTGAGCTTTTCTCCTCAGGTCTCCACTAAAAACGGGGTACTAGCCCAGCTGGACTAACCCAGTTAACAAATGTCAATAAATAAATAAAATAAATAGAGGTAATTGTGAACATATGTTTTGGGAGTGTAATGAGTTGGCAGACTAAAATTTCCCTATGGAGTACTCTGTCAGGAACACTGGGTGAGCAAATTAATGTAACTAAGGAAATAATTTTTTTTTTTAGTTAAAAATGCGGGATCTGAATTGCCTAGGCGCATAGTAAGGCATTCAGTTTAAATCTGGTGTCTGCAAAAAAAAAAAAAAAAAAAAAAAACTAATTACTAGAAAATTTTATTTATTTTACATTTGTTGACCGGGCTAGTCTAACTGGATATATGTCCATTTTCAGTAGAGGCCCGGGGAGAAAAGCTCCAAGCATCGCCAGTGACAACGCATACAATATATGCGAATAGTAAAATGAGTTACAGTTTGTTTGTGTCTTTCGGCTTTTCCCGGTTAGGGGTCGCCACAGCGGAAGTCTGGTCCGCTAATGATTGGCAAGTAAATTTTTACGTGCTGGCTACATTGTTTAAATTGTAGGTAAGATAAACTTGTACAGAGTATTTTAGTAGGTTTAAGCTAAGATCAAATACAGAGAACAAACAACATTTGAGAGAGAAAAATATATGGAGAATCCTTTATTTATTTATTTATTTATTTTTTTAGTACCAAGAAGGAAATCTTTATTACAGGTAGGCAACATAGAACAGTGGAGTAGAGAAGTATAGGGAGAGCAAGAAGGGGAAATGAGATATCAGTCAGGGTTAGAGCAGGGACAGAGCCAGTGAGTTTTAAGATATTCTTTAAGAAGTTTTAAAAAGCAGTGTGGACGCAAGGGTAGAAAGTTCACTAGGAAGCTGGTTTCAGGTTTTTCTCACTCTGTTGGTGTAAAGTGAGTCCCCAGCTTTGTTGTTGGATTTAATAGTGGAAACTAGAAGCTTATTAGCTGAGCATAGTGTTGCAAGATTTTTATAGGGGTAATCAGATTAGTAAGGATTGGGGTGTTATTAGGGTGGTAAAGGATCTTTGGGTGATAACAAGTTGTTGACAAAGTAGTCGGTTCTGCAGTTCTAACCATCCCAGTTTGAGGTTGTGACAGTGGTGAGTTCTAAAAGGGGTGCCAGTGGCAAATCAGGCTATGTTATTGTAACTGGTTGAAAGTTTGGTAAGGTTGTTTTTAGATAGATTGGTATATACTGCAGAAGCATAGAACAGGGTAGAGATCAGGTGGGTCTGGGCAATAGTGGTTCTGCAAAAAACAGTGAAAATCACTCGTGGAGACCCAAATAAGGGTATGAGTTCAGCAAAACAGAGTTCCTGACAGAGTTCCTGACAGTATAAACTGGAAATTGTTGAAATTAAATATAAGAATACGAAAATCACTGAATGTAAACCACAATGATTTAATAACGCTTCTCATAAGACATACGTTTTCGAGCTTCTTCATCAGAAAATACATACTGGTGTTTCACTACTCCTTTTATACAACTAATATTAATTGAATGATTGAATAATTTAATTTAATAATATAATAAATAAATCAATCTATTTCCTTTGTTTAAAAATGAACTTTTAAAAAAGAAAAAACTTGTTTGACACTTTAATGAACATTAAATAGTAGAAATAGGAAAATAATATGAACTTTTTTTAAAAAATACTTTTAATACAAGTAAAAATACCTTTATAAAACAACTATCTGTATAAAAAAGAAATGAATTCATCATGAATAATAATTTTTTAATGTTTGTCTCCACCTGGTGGAAAAAAATGGAAATTACAATTTGGCTGCTCTTAGCTTTAAAACTGGAGCAATAGATAACATATCATTTAAACCAGGCTCCCTCGTAGCATCCAAAACAATTTGCCAGTATAGTTCCCTATACTCAAGTTTTGTTTCCCACATGCCACCCCTGATTTCCTTGGGCACTATTTCAAGTACAAAGAAATAAAAACTGGAATTGATACATTTTTCAGAATGTCGAAAAAGGGCATTGTTGGTATTCCCTTTCCTCATTTCGTAATAGTGCTCATATATCCTGGACTTTAATTTCCTTTCAGTTTTCCCAACATAAAAGGAAGAACAGGAGTGGCATGTGGCGATGTATACAACCCCTTGTGTATTACAATTAGAAAAGGCTGTGCTGTTGATAGTTTTATTTCTGTCCACAATGAATAATTGTGAACCAGTTTGTATGAATTGGCACTGGGAACATGATCCACATTTAAAAGTTCCCTTTTTGTGGTTAGAAATGTTGGCAGTGCCTGGTCCCCCATATTCAAAAATGTTTTTTAAATTAGTATCTCTCCTGTATACAAATTTGATGGGGTTATTTTTCAAATTTTCTAAATCAATAATTTCCTGGAACTTTTCCCATTCCCTACATAAAACTCTTTTGATTGGAAAAGTATCACCAGTGAAATCCATGACATAAGCTGTAGAAAAATTGTTAACAATATTGGATGGAATATCAGTAGTGGGTATATCCGTTGGTACGGGTTGGGTATTGTTGGTGGATTCATAACACCCAAGTATAGGGGAAAATCTGTCCTTCCTACCTTCTAGGACAACTTCATATATTTCATCACACAAAAAGGGTGGATAACCTCTTTCCTTAAACATATCAATGATAAATTCACTATCTATTAAGAAGTCTACATCTTGTGAAGTCATTCTACTTGATCTGATTAATTGTCCTTTTAGAATGTTTTTCTTTTGTCCAAAGGGATGACCACTAGAAAAATGAAGATAGGAATTAGAAAACGTCGGTTTCCTATATACCCTAGAAATAAAATGGTCTTCCCCCTTCTTTAACAAAACATCCAAATAGCTGACTTCATCATAATTAATGGAATATGTGAAATCTAAAAAGCTAGTACTGGATTTTATATAATTCAAAAATTCATAAAATTTCTCGATAGTGTCTGTCCAAAAAATAACAATGTCGTCGAGAAAACGTTTGTAAAACACCCAACAATTAGCATATTCACTGTAAATAATATATTGTATCTCCCACCATGAAAGTACAATGTTGGCGTAAGTGGGGAACATTTTGCCCCATTGCCACTCCCTTTTCCTGTTTGTAGAATTCTCCCTGAAAAAACATGAAATTATTTTTGAGAACAGTTTCCATTAACACCAAACAGGTTCTGAAGGTATCGTCAGAAAAGACCTTATGATGTACCATATATTCCTCTAGCCATGCCAACCCTATATCATGAGGTATGCTACCAAAAAGATCGACTATGTCTAAGGTAATGAAAATAATATCTTTGGAAAATAGGTTAGGCTTTACCTGCCTTAAAAAATCCCAAGAGTCCTTGAGTACTGTGGTACCCTGGTTGGATAAATTTTTTAGTTTCACATCTACATACTTGGCTAAGTCAGTAGAGGCCCGGGGAGAAAAGCTCCAAGCATCGCCAGTGACAACGCATACAATATATGCGAATAGTAAAATGAGTTACAGTTTGTTTGTGTCTTTCGGCTTTTCCCGGTTAGGGGTCGCCACAGCGGAAGTCTGGTCCGCTAATGATTGGCAAGTAGATTTTTACGTGCTGGCTACATTGTTTAAATTGTAGGTAAGATAAACTTGTACAGAGTATTTTAGTAGGTTTAAGCTAAGATCAAATACAGAGAACAAACAACATTTGAGAGAGAAAAATATATGGAGAATCCTTTATTTATTTATTTATTTATTTTTTTAGTACCAAGAAGGAAATCTTTATTACAGGTAGGCAACATAGAACAGTGGAGTAGAGAAGTATAGGGAGAGCAAGAAGGGGAAATGAGATATCAGTCAGGGTTAGAGCAGGGACAGAGCCAGTGAGTTTTAAGATATTCTTTAAGAAGTTTTTTAAAAAGCAGTGTGGACGCAAGGGTAGAAAGTTCACTAGGAAGCTGGTTTCAGGTTTTTCTCACTCTGTTGGTGTAAAGTGAGTCCCCAGCTTTGTTGTTGGATTTAATAGTGGAAACTAGAAGCTTATTAGCTGAGCATAGTGTTGCAAGATTTTTATAGGGGGTAATCAGATTAGTAAGGATTGGGGTGTTATTAGGGTGGTAAAGGATCTTTTGGGTGATAACAAGTTGTTGACAAAGTAGTCGGTTCTGCAGTTCTAACCATCCCAGTTTGAGGTTGTGACAGTGGTGAGTTCTAAAAGGGGTGCCAGTGGCAAATCAGGCTATGTTATTGTAACTGGTTGAAAGTTTGGTAAGGTTGTTTTTAGATAGATTGGTATATACTGCAGAAGCATAGAACAGGGTAGAGATCAGGTGGGTCTGGGCAATAGTGGTTCTGCAAAAAACAGTGAAAATCACTCGTGGAGACCCAAATAAGGGTATGAGTTCAGCAAAACAGAGTTCCTGACAGAGTTCCTGACAGTATAAACTGGAAATTGTTGAAATTAAATATAAGAATACGAAAATCACTGAATGTAAACCACAATGATTTAATAACGCTTCTCATAAGACATACGTTTTCGAGCTTCTTCATCAGAAAATACATACTGGTGTTTCACTACTCCTTTTATACAACTAATATTAATTGAATGATTGAATAATTTAATTTAATAATATAATAAATAAATCAATCTATTTCCTTTGTTTAAAAATGAACTTTTAAAAAAGAAAAAGAAAAAACTTGTTTGACACTTTAATGAACATTAAATAGTAGAAATAGGAAAATAATATGAACTTTTTTTAAAAAATACTTTTAATACAAGTAAAAATACCTTTATAAAACAACTATCTGTATAAAAAAGAAATGAATTCATCATGAATAATAATTTTTTAATGTTTGTCTCCACCTGGTGGAAAAAAATGGAAATTACAATTTGGCTGCTCTTAGCTTTAAAACTGGAGCAATAGATAACATATCATTTAAACCAGGCTCCCTCGTAGCATCCAAAACAATTTGCCAGTATAGTTCCCTATACTCAAGTTTTGTTTCCCACATGCCACCCCTGATTTCCTTGGGCACTATTTCAAGCACAAAGAAATAAAAGCTGAAATTGATACATTTTTCAGAATGTCGAAAAAGGGCATTGTTGGTATTCCCTTTCCTCATTTCGTAATAGTGCTCATATATCCTGGACTTTAATTTCCTTTCAGTTTTCCCAACATAAAAGGAAGAACAGGAGTGGCATGTGGCGATGTATACAACCCCTTGTGTATTACAATTAGAAAAGGCTGTGCTGTTGATAGTTTTATTTCTGTCCACAATGAATAATTGTGAACCAGTTTGTATGAATTGGCACTGGGAACATGATCCACATTTAAAAGTTCCCTTTTTGTGGTTAGAAATGTTGGCAGTGCCTGGTCCCCCATATTCAAAAATGTTTTTTAAATTAGTATCTCTCCTGTATACAAATTTGATGGGGTTATTTTTCAAATTTTCTAAATCAATAATTTCCTGGAACTTTTCCCATTCCCTACATAAAACTCTTTTGATTGGAAAAGTATCACCAGTGAAATCCATGACATAAGCTGTAGAAAAATTGTTAACAATATTGGATGGAATATCAGTAGTGGGTATATCCGTTGGTACGGGTTGGGTATTGTTGGTGGATTCATAACACCCAAGTATAGGGGAAAATCTGTCCTTCCTACCTTCTAGGACAACTTCATATATTTCATCACACAAAAAGGGTGGATAACCTCTTTCCTTAAACATATCAATGATAAATTCACTATCTATTAAGAAGTCTACATCTTGTGAAGTCATTCTACTTGATCTGATTAATTGTCCTTTTAGAATGTTTTTCTTTTGTCCAAAAGGATGAAAAATGAAGGTAGGAATTAGAGAACGTCTGTTTCCTATATACCCTAGAAATAAAATGGTCTTCCCCCTTCTTTAACAAAACATCCAAATAGCTGACTTCATCATAATTAATGGAATATGTGAAATCTAAAAAGCTAGTACTGGATTTTATATAATTCAAAAATTCATAAAATTTCTCGATAGTGTCTGTCCAAAAAATAACAATGTCGTCGAGAAAACGTTTGTAAAACACCCAACAATTAGCATATTCACTGTAAATAATATATTGTATCTCCCACCATGAAAGTACAATGTTGGCGTAAGTGGGGGAACATTTTGCCCCCATTGCCACTCCCTTTTCCTGTTTGTAGAATTCTCCCTGAAAAAACATGAAATTATTTTTGAGAACAGTTTCCATTAACACCAAACAGGTTCTGAAGGTATCGTCAGAAAAGACCTTATGATGTACCATATATTCCTCTAGCCATGCCAACCCTATATCATGAGGTATGCTACCAAAAAGATCGACTATGTCTAAGGTAATGAAAATAATATCTTTGGAAAATAGGTTAGGCTTTACCTGCCTTAAAAAATCCCAAGAGTCCTTGAGTACTGTGGTACCCTGGTTGGATAAATTTTTTAGTTTCACATCTACATACTTGGCTAAGTCAGTAGAGGCCCGGGGAGAAAAGCTCCAAGCATCGCCAGTGACAACGCATACAATATATGCGAATAGTAAAATGAGTTACAGTTTGTTTGTGTCTTTCGGCTTTTCCCGGTTAGGGGTCGCCACAGCGGAAGTCTGGTCCGCTAATGATTGGCAAGTAGATTTTTACGTGCTGGCTACATTGTTTAAATTGTAGGTAAGATAAACTTGTACAGAGTATTTTAGTAGGTTTAAGCTAAGATCAAATACAGAGAACAAACAACATTTGAGAGAGAAAAATATATGGAGAATCCTTTATTTATTTATTTATTTATTTTTTTAGTACCAAGAAGGAAATCTTTATTACAGGTAGGCAACATAGAACAGTGGAGTAGAGAAGTATAGGGAGAGCAAGAAGGGAAATGAGATATCAGTCAGGGTTAGAGCAGGGACAGAGCCAGTGAGTTTTAAGATATTCTTTAAGAAGTTTTTTAAAAAGCAGTGTGGACGCAAGGGTAGAAAGTTCACTAGGAAGCTGGTTTCAGGTTTTTCTCACTCTGTTGGTGTAAAGTGAGTCCCCAGCTTTGTTGTTGGATTTAATAGTGGAAACTAGAAGCTTATTAGCTGAGCATAGTGTTGCAAGATTTTTATAGGGGGTAATCAGATTAGTAAGGATTGGGGTATTATTAGGGTGGTAAAGGATCTTTTGGGTGATAACAAGTTGTTGACAAAGTAGTCGGTTCTGCAGTTCTAACCATCCCAGTTTGAGGTTGTGACAGTGGTGAGTTCTAAAAGGGGTGCCAGTGGCAAATCAGGCTATGTTATTGTAACTGGTTGAAAGTTTGGTAAGGTTGTTTTTAGATAGATTGGTATATACTGCAGAAGCATAGAACAGGGTAGAGATCAGGTGGGTCTGGGCAATAGTGGTTCTGGTTATAGGGGTAAAGAAGGATTTGATTCTATAAAGGGTGCCTATTTTTTGTTGACAGACTTTATAGTAGTATTAATATGGTTATCATAGCTAAGGTTGTTGTCAATTGTTATTCCCAGGAGATGAGTTGTAGTGTCAGGGGATATGTTAGTTCCATTGTTAGAGGTCACTGTGAAGTGAAGTTGTGGTGACTTTTGAGTAGGAGCAAAGAGCAATAATTTTGTTTTTTTGGGGTTCAGAAGGAGGCAGTGTTGCATGAACTAATTTTCAGCAATGTTAAATACCGTCTGGGTGAGGGTCTGGAGTGAGGTTATGGACTTGGCTGAACATATTAAAGTAGAGTCATCTGCATATTGTATGCAGGTGGCTTGAGGAATTTTGGCATGTAGATCATTAATAAACATTGAAAAGAGAAAAGAGCCTAAAACAGAGCCTTGTGGTACTCCAATGTTCACAGAGAGGGATGTAGAAAGATTATTATCCCAAAGCACTGCTTGCTGTTTTCTAAATAAGATTTAAACCAGCGTAATGTTTGTGGGTGAAGTGATTGGGCTCTTAGTACATCAATAAGCATGTGATGGTTAACCATATGAAAGGCTTTTGAAAGGTCAATAAATAGTGCAGTGGAAAGAGAGTTATTGTTACGATTTTTGTTTATACAGTCAGAAAGGATAGCAGGGCAGTTGTGCTATGGAAAGGTCTAAAGCCATGCTGGCAGTTGGCAAGTAAATTATTATGGATAAAGGTGGTCAAGTAGTTGTCTCTGGATGCATTTTTCCATTATTTTAGCTATTGGAGAGAGTAAGGTGATTGGCCGAAAGTTGGAAAGCTCAGTAGATGTCCCACCTTTATATAGAGGGATGATGTGGGAGACTTTCCATATGGAAGGGATTGTGCTTTCTAAAATTGTTCTATTTATAAGGATGGAAATGGGATAGGCAATGGCTTTAGCTGCAATTTGCAGGTATTCAGCTGGAAGACAGTCTGCAGAAAGGGTGCATGGTTTGAATTTTTGAAGGAGGTTGCAAATGAAGGATGTAGGTACAGGTTGTATATGAAAGGTCGGAGCTGGACTATTAGTGGTATTTAATGGGAAAGTGGTAATAGGTGGTAATGTATTGGCTAGGGTTTGAATGGCTTCAGTAAAATAGTTATTAAAGGCATCAGGAATTTGGTTAGAGTTATTATGGTTGACTCCTGATGGGGCAGGAGTTTTAGAGTGCCCTGGCTGAAGTAGTTTGTTAATGCCTGACCAGAACTTTTGAGGTTTTTGTTGGTGGGTTTGTTGGAGGTGAAGGTAATAGTTTTTTTTTTTTTTTGCATCACAGAATGTCCTTTTTGGTGGCATTTCTTAACTGTTTAAAGGTGATCTGATGGACTTTTAGAGGCTCTCCATTTGGCCCAAATTTTATTTGTTTTGTGGGCCAAGGGACAATTTTGGTCCTTATTCGGGAAGAGCGATAGGTGGCATGGTAATCTAGGATTTGTAGGAATCTAGTATTAAAGTAGGTCACTGCTTCATCAAGTTGAAGATGATACATTGGTGACCAGTCACATGCTTTCAGTTCATTTTGGAAGCTCTCTGGATTAAAGTGTTTTTTAGAACGGGAGGTTTTAAAAATATTAGTATTAGGGCTATGAATTCTTTGTTTAATAATATAGGTTAGAGCATGGTCACTGATATCATCTGGAAGGGTTCCTGGTTTATAAGTATCAAGATGGCTGTTTAGAAGGATCCAGTCTATGGTGGTTTCCTTGCTGCTTGGTTTATCGATTCTAGTAGGAGTGGTGGTTATTTGTGAGAATCCGTAAAGATTTATGTGATTGACAGGATTAGGGGAGCTACAGGTTGCCCAGTCTATATTAAAGTCACCTAGCACAATGGTTTCCTGAGGTAGGTGGGTAGAGAGGCAACTAAGTATGTTTTCAAGAGTATTGATATTGTTTCCAGGGGGGAGATAGGAAAAAATTAGATAAATAGATTTGGAGTTGTTGATTTGAAGTTTAGCAGTAAGGGTTTCTGCATTAGTATCTGAGGGTAGGAGCACATTGAAGGGTGAAACTTGGAGTTCTGATTTATACAAAATGGCTACACCTCCACCCTTTTTGGTTTTGCGATCACATCTCAGGATATTAAGTGCATATAGGTTGGTAATTTTATTGTTAATGCTACTGATGTTAAGGTGAGCTATCAGGAGGGAGTTAAGAATGTCTTTTTGGGGTAATGGTAGCATGAGATGTTAGGTTGTGTGGGTTACTGGGAATACCTGTATTGGGGGCCAGGGTTTGGATGAATATCACCATCTAATAGGGGGTGTTGTTGAGGATATTGTAATAACTTTAGGATTTTGTAGTAGTTTAAGGTTTTCTTGTCATGGAAGTAAGTGGAAATCAAAAATCTAAACCAATTCTACTTGAAGTAGTGAATATTGTGACAGAGGCAAATCGGAAGTGGGATCGTTGGAAAGGGGTAGCTGTAAATTACATAGAAAAAAATGGAAACTGGGAACAATACCTGCAGAAAAATGTTTTGGAGGAGGAATTAGGTTTAAGAGAAGGCAGGAATTGAATAATTTATGTAATCTTGATTGTAGGATATATAAAAATATGTGATGTATAATGTTCGTAAATGTGAACTTGTTAATATGGTTTGATTAGTTTTATATAAATGTAAGTCTGCCTATGTTCCAAGTGATAATTCAATAAAGGTGTTTAAGAAAAGATGACATTTGGGACTGTAAAACATATTTCACCCAACTAAGTAGTAGAAGTTACCTATCTAATTAGGCTCCATTTTAATCAAGGCAATGTAAAGGGAAATTGCCAAAGAGTAGAATGGACTTTCAGAAAAGGAAATTATATCAAGAAGACAGAGGGAGGTAGGTGCCAGAAAAGCCACTTCCTTCCCAAGGGAGCAGCTCTGACTACTACAGACTTATTTCTCTCCTACAAAACCCTCACCCTAGCTTCTTTCCTTCCTAGCTTCTTGTCCCATGATGGGATGCAATCTGTCAGCTTGTCTCAGTCAATGGATGCAAATAACTGCTGACAAGTCTGTTATAAGCATTATCTTAAGGGGTAAAGCTACATTTCCTTAAAGGGGGACCTGCAGTGAGCCAATAGAACATTAACATTTTGTACAGCCAATATTAAGAGAAATGCCCTAGGGGAGCACCAAACGGGGTTTCACTCACGCAGCTAATTGAAATGATGGTTACAATATCTTTCTCCTGGAGGCAGGAATATGTTTCTATTCGAGGATCTTCCAGTCCACAGACAGGGCAGACACTTAAGTAGTGGAGACCCCCATTTTAGATCTGTCAAGACAAAACAAATTCCTGAAAGTACCTGATTTCAAAATGTTGACACTCTAGGCACAGCCCCATGTTAAACAACCCCTGGCTTTTACAGTAATTCTGTATCTAAAGCATGCATATGGGACAGAGCAGTGGCTAGCAGTGTCACCTGACAGCAAGAGGTTCTCCAGTTCGATTCTTGGCTGGGGTACCTTCTGTGCAGAGTCTATATGTCCTGCCTGCATTCGTGTGGGTTTCCTCCGAGTCCACCGGTTTCTTCCCACATTCCAAAGAAGTGTCTTGGGCATTTATCCCTGGGCCTCCACTGAAAATGTGCTCTGTCCCAGCCCGACATTTTTGATAAACAAATGTTAAATAAATAAATGTATAACTTCATATTCCAATTTTTCAAAGGTCACAAAATATTACTAAAGTTTGGTGCAGGGGAACAAAACTTCCCATTTGGTTTAGCTACTGCACCAAGAGCATTTACAAAAATGCCCAGATCCAGTAGTAGCTCATTGCAGAACCAAAAGAATGCAGAGAAATCCTTCCCTGGATAACTGCTACAGGTTGAGTTCATGAAAGAGGTGAAAAGGGCCTTGGAGTATACTTTGCAGTGCTTGATAGGATTAGGCTTCATTCTGAACTTAATTTCACTTGATGCCCCCCCCTTGGCAGAGTGTCACCTTTCTAGGTCCCCCCCTGGACACACTACCCAAGGCATTCTTGCCTGTAGAAAAAGTAGTGTCCCTCATACAATTGATTAAAATAGTGGTTAAACCTTCCCAGGAAATGACCAGCAGAGCCTTTGTCTGCTGAGCTATATGGCCTCCACCATCCTTATGGTGTCCTTTGCAAAGCAACCTTTGAGAAAACCTCATGGTAACTGTTAAGCAACACCAGCCCTTAGACACAATAATTTCTGCATTACCATGTATAAAAACTCAGTTGGGCTGGTGGATCCACTAGGTTATGCCACTCAGGCAGGTGACAGTCCATGTCACGCTTTCCAGGCTTTCAGAGCACTGTAGAGACCTAGAACTCTGAAGGTGTTGACAGACACCACAACTGTTACATGGCATATCAACAAACTGAGGCCACTTGTACCAACTGTGTAGGCTGGTAGTGCAGATGTGAAAACTGGCACTGAGCATCATTATCCATCTCATCCACATACCATCAGAAGACCACTCCATGAGTTGAGTTGAGAAAGACCTCAGTAGGATCCCCATAAATGAAGGAAGGCTTTATGAAGAAATCTTTCTATCACTAGTGAGCAAAGGAGGGTGCCGGACATAGACTTGTGTGCTTCTCTGTGTGGCAAACAATTAAAAAAGGTCTGCTCCAGTCTACATTGTAAGAATACTTGGATAGGGGATGCATGCTTCCTGGATTCACTGCTCTGTTTTTTATGCTTTTCCTCCTTTCTGAATAAGGCAACACTTGCTTTCTCACCTGAGACAGCTGCCAAAGCAGGGAAGAACCAGTCCTGCAGTATCAGAAGATGAACATTTTGATGCAGTACAGGGATTCCCTAATACACCCAGACCCATCCAGAAACATGCTTAATTTCTTGAAGGAGGTCAGATCAAGTAGAAGAAAATTATACATAAGTGGAGAGTTTTATCCCTCTGATGCCAAAGGAGGGGCCTGCACTTTAATGAAGGAGATGCACCTCCGTCCTACTACTACATCTCCAGGATGATTTTTTTTTTTTGATGACTTAAAATATGATTCCATAATGGTACATCTGACAGTTCAGCCTCAGTACCTTTCGAATTCCCTTTGGCTTCCAGACCACTATGAAGCAGTTCCTAAAAGGTATCTTACATCTCAGGCTGCTGTTGCTTCAGCGTTGTGACTATGTATTGTACAATTTAGCCTTGAACCCCACTTAAACTATAGCTGCATTGGCATCAATATCAAATTTATTTTCTGGAAAACAATTTTTCTGGTTGAAGTTAACTAGTTAGAAGGGTTGTCTAACTTGCAGGCCCTTGTATAAGAAGCCTCTTCTCACATTTTACAGTGATAGGGTTCCCTTGCTTACTATCTGCTATTTTTGCCAAAAGTAGTCACTGAATTGGCAGTCAGCCAAGCCATCCAGTTACTAGAGTTCTTCCCTTCTCCTCAGACTAAGGAGGAGGGGATTGTGCATTTCCTAGATGTTTGTTTGTGCAGAACAAAATAATTCAGAAAAAATGGGACTTTTTCTAGTACTTGCTGAAAATAAAAAATGTTTGCCTATTTCAAAACTAGACCATTTATAATGGGATACCCCACACCATTTCTGTCTACTATAAACTCTGTGGGAGGAACCTACAGGCCAAAGCCATTCTGTTAGGGCCACAGCTTTCATAAAAGGGTTAAGTACGCAAGACATCCTGGTGGCAGGCACTTGGTCTTTGTCTACATTTTTAAACCTCATCCCTACGACTAGGACAGGGTTTTCTGCAGTCACCTTGAAGGGCATGCTTCCCTTTTCTAATTGAAATTTTTATCCACACTACTTCCTTAATGGTCAGATCTGGTAGTCCTCCCTGGTATGAGTTTTGCAGAGAACTACATGATGCACATTCGACAGTTTTGCAGTCAATTTACTGTAATTGTAGATACTAGGGTGTGGTCACTGAAATATGCCATTTCCTGCATATGATGCACTATGAATCTTGGCCGTGGGTACATACCCTTACCTCCTCCTCCCTTGTGTTCTGACCCTTTCACTCAGTTCTCTGGACCTATGTTTATAGAAGTGATGTAAGAAGGTGTGCAACCCTTAAGCAGGTAAGTGGTCTTCCTAGGAACCAGACTTCTCAACTATCCCAATTTTAGAGGAATCCTCCTATTTTCAGGCTTCAGTTACTTCTGTACAGGATGTCCTTATTTTTAGGTTTGATTTACCCCTTCACAAAATTTTCTGAATCCCACTCATCACATGCTTTTTGAAGCTGTATACCACATAGAAAACCACATTACACAGCCTTTTTTCTGAAGCAAACATAAATATCCTCGTGTGGTAGAAGTTTGCAATACAGTTTATTAAAAGTTACAGATTTTACACTGTCTCTCTGGTAATGTCCTTATATTTTCCCTGTCCCTCCACACTATTTTTTAAACATGTTTGAGTGGTATCCCACTTTCCACTGGAAGTGTGAAAAATTATGTGCAATTTGGTGTTCAAATTTTATACCAATTAGGTATCCAGATGTTTAGGATGATGATCTTGTTTTTCATGGTAAGTTAATGTAAAGCAAAATCATCTTGACTGTTAGACAAGAAGTAGAATGAAGACATTCTAAAAAGCTGAATAATGCTCCTTCGTATGCAACAGTGGTTTCTGTACTTGACTCACTCAATTCAGTTAATGCAGGTTGAGAGGTGTGTTAGGACCCCTAGGTTCTCTGGCTGAGCATTTCCAAACTGTACATTTGGAAAGCAAGAAAGAGCTGAATATGACCCTCATTCATATGCCTTTATACAAGAAGTATGGAGACATATAAGGTGAACGTGATGGTACACTAGCCTAGGGGAGGAGTGCTTGGATTTAAAAATCTGGCCAGTCCAGACCTTTTCATGTGGTAGAGTTCCCAGATTTTATGACTGCAACAGTGACTATGTTGAAGCATCTAAAGTTATGGCAAGTTCTTTACAAAACTGTTCTTTTTGCAACTCACTTCAGAATGATTTACAGTATTATTTTCAGAGACCCATTCCTCTATATATTCCACAAACTACATGTCTAGGAAATGTAGCTTTTTTAAAAGTACTATTTTTTTGCCCAAGAAGGAAATGATATATAACACCAGCTGTGGTTTCTACCTTTTCTTATGTCCAGTGTGGGACAAACCTTGTTAAAAATGTATTTTTACTGGGCAGACAGTACCATTCCAAAATAATTGTTGTCATTTTAATTTTTCAAATAAAGACTTACTGCTGCTATAGAGTTTGTCTCTGTTGCTTAATATCATATTAAGATGTTTCAAATAAAATATCTTTCTACATTGCAAGCATCTCTCTACTTTTTCCAGCCGTTGTCAAATGTGTGCATACCCCTTCCTACTTGAATGCCCATATTTGCTATTTGCATTCTACTGTTCCAACATGGGTGGCATGGTGAATTTATCAGTGTGGCTCAAAGCTTCCTACCTGGTTGTTCTATAGTTCGAGCATGGGGACTGTTTTCTGAGATGAATGAAGTCGTAGAGCTTCTCTGGCTCTTTGTAGGCCAGCATCTGTTTTAGGGAGGTTATTTTAGTATTCTTTTCATACCTGTAACTCTGAGTAGGTCCCAGTGCATTTTAGGTGCCATGATTCTCTCCCACCCAGGCCTTGAGGATCTCTTTCTCTTTCTCTTTGGCTGCTGCCCCAGGTGTGCAGATGTCCAGTGCCCTTTTCCAGCAGACTGGGGGAAGATATTCTCTTCCCATCTCAAGGCTGATTTTCTATAGTCTCTCTAGGTGGGGCTTTGTTGCCCAAATCTAATGCCCATCTTTTGCATAGCTGGCAGATAGTATTTTGCTCAGCCATATTGAGACGTGGACCCCTTATCTGCACATATCTCACTTGAACATTTGCCGCTGTCAGCAAGTGAATAAAGGTCAGAATATTTCTGATCATTTCTGGTCACATTTGATTGTATCAATCCTTGCCATGCTTCATTGGCTAAGACAGCCATGGATCTCCCATGTTCTAGAGATTACAGCTAAATTCCTAATCCTTTTTCTTATGGATGATCACACGAGTAAGAAAAGTAGTTAGGTGTTTTACCCTTTCCCCTCACTCTCTTTCTCTTAGAACCCTCATTCCTTCTTTTGTAGTTAAGATCCTACTAAGAAGATCCTGCCTTTTGAAATGAAAACTATTTTTTCTTTTGGCATAATGATAATATGGTCCACTTCAGATGTAACTCCCCACTTTGTCCAACTTCCCATCTCATTTAATTACTATTTATAGTGGATATAAAAAATGTACCCACCCCTGTTAAAATGCCCAGTTTTTGGGAAATAAAAAAATGAGACCACAATAAATTATTTTAAAACTTTTCCTACCTTTAATGTGACCTATAATCTGTACAATTCAATTGAAAAACACACATCTTTTAAGGGAAAAAATAAAAATGTACAATAAGCTGGTTGCATAAGTGTGCACACCCTTAAACTAATACTTTTGTTGAAGCACCTTTTGTTTTAATTACAGCATTCAGTCTTCTTAGGTAAGAGTCCTATGAGCATGGCACATCTTGACTTGGAAATATTTGTCCACTCTTCCTTGCAAAAGTGCTCCAAATCTGTCAGACTGCGAGAGCATCTGTTGTACACAGCCCTCTTCAGTTCACCCCACAGATTTTGTATTGGATTTAGGTCTGGGCTCTGGCTGGGCCATTCCAAAACTTTAATTTTCTTCTGGTGAAGCCAGTCTTTTGTTACTTTGGATGTATGCTTTGGTCGTTGTCATGTTGAAAGGTGAAATTCCTCTTCATCTTTAGCTTTCTAGCAGATGCCTGAAGGTTTTGGGCCAAAAGTGACTAATATTTGGAACTGTTTGTAATTCCCTCCACCTTGACTAAAGCCTCACTTCCAGCTGAAGAAAAGCAACCCAAATGCATGATACTGTCACCACCATGCTTCATCTTGGGGATGGTGTTCTTTTGGTGATGTGAAGTGCTATTTTTGTGCCAAACGTACCTTTTGCAATTGTGGCCAAAAAGTTCAACCTTGGTCTCATCAGACCATAACACATTTTCCCACATGCTTTTGGGAGACGTGATGTATTGTTTTGCAAATGTTAGCTGGGCCTGGATGTTTTTCTGTATAAGAAAAGCCTTACATCTTGCAACCTTACCCCATAGCCCAGACATGGAGAATATGGGAGATTGTTGTCACATGTAGTACACAACCAGTACTTGCCAGAAATTCCTGCAGCTCCTTTAGTGTTGCTATGTAGGTCTGTTGGCAGCCTGCCTGACCAGTTTTCATCAATTTTGGAGGATGTCCAGTTCTTTGCAATGTCACTATTGTCCCCACTTTTTGAGAACTGTCTTCACTGTGTTCCATGGTATATCCAATGCTGTGGAAATTTTTTTGTACCCTTCTCCTGACTGATACCTTTCAGCGATGAGATCCCTTTGTTGCTTTGTAAGCTCTCTGTGAACCATGGCTTTTGCTGTAGCAGGCAACTGAGTAAATGTCAGGAAATCCTAGTAGGACAGCTGAACTTTATTTGGGGTTAATCAGAGTCTCTTTAATTGATGGTAGGTGTGTATCCAAGAAGACTGAATGCAGTAATTATATCAAAAGGTGCTTCAACAAAGTATTAATTTAAGGGTGTGCGCACTTACACAACCAGCTTATTGTACGTATTTTTTCCCCTAACAGATTTGTTTGTTTTTCAATTGAATTGTACAGGTTATAGGTCACATTAAAAGTGGGAAAAGTTTTGAAATAATTTATTGTGGTCTCATTTTTTTAAATCACAAAAACCTGGCATATTAACAGGGGTGTGTACACTTTTTATATCCACTATATTTACTGAAATTTGTTTACCAGGTAATCCACTGGACCAGTAAGAGCCCATTGTCAGAGGAGGCCCAGGGAGAAAAGCTCCACAATCAATACAAAACCTAGATTTGTGTCAAGATTTAACAGTTGCAAGGGTCCATAAATGTAAATGAGAATGAGTAAAATAAGGTATAGTGGAAAAAAATAGGGTGAGGCAACAGTACAGTAAAAACAAACTTATAGTACACTGGATATAAATCAAATGTAAAGGCTAACAGTGTATAAAAAAATCAGGCTAACAAATCTAATTATTTTACAATATACAAAATATAATGGTTATTCAAAATATACGTATGAAGATGAAATGGGAAAAAGAGGAAGTGAATAAGTGAATATATACAGAGAGTAGGGTATGTCGAGTTTTAAAATGTGGTGGATTGGTGCAAGAACAGATCCAGCTAGAAGAGAGGTAATCTTGTAAAGAGGTTTTGAATGCTGTGAAGTTTTGTATTGATCTGATTGATAGTGGTATAGCATTCCAGGCTTTGGCAAGAAGTTGTCTTCATTCAGTGGCTTCATATTTTTCCTTGATCTTAATTTTGTGTCTCAGAAATTTAAACAGTGGTTTGACTTTTCTTCCTGTGAATCTGCACTGATATGATTTGACTTCAGTTAAAAACTGGGACTAAAAGCTTGTTTCATATCTGTCAGGTCCTTACAACAAATATGCTAATATGTGCAATTTTGTTGTTAAAAATTTAATTCTTCTGGATCTTTGACAGTACTTTCTAAACTCATTTCAGTGATTTCTGACTCTAGTACAGAAACCAATGTTGCATATGAAGGAGCATTATTCAGCTTTTTGGAATGTCTTCATTGGACACATCCAGTGACTTCCTGTCTAACAGTCAAGATTATTCTGCTTTACATTAATTTACCATAAAAAACAAAAAAATTACCATTGCAGAAATCAAACTTTGTGATAGAAGGGTAAAAAGATGCTCTGTCAGACAGATTTTCAGACCTTTGTGCCTAGGTTAAGCAGAAATTTCCCTGCCAAGACCTAGCCTTCATATCCCAAACAAGAGCCCACCAAATCAGACAAGGAGAAGGAAGAAAATTATAAAGGGGGGGGTATGCTAAACTTAGAGTGAAGCTTGAGGTCACAGGGCCAAGACCCCAAGAGAAGAGAGATCAGCTAGGCTGCCCATCCCCCTTCCTGTCCATTAAACCCACTCCAACCCCTGATATTCCTTCCTCCAACCCTGCCCCACTCTTCAAAAGATGGAGCGTGCTTATCCTAAGGAATTAAGTTACTCAGGACAAATAGATGTGATCATTTATAAGAAATGGTTACATCCTTCAGTTCCTAGAAAACCATCAGTGCGGTAAGCTTTCCAACAGTTCCTGAAGATCAGTTGCAGTTCATATCTCAAGTTCTGTTAAAAAAAACATGACAGGCATAGGGGTCATAGAAAAGGTTTCCCCCATGAAGAAAGACAAAATGTTTATCCTTCTTATAAGGAAGTATGATCCTTGGAGGCTAATTCTCATTCTTCATAAATAAGTTCCTAAAGGTGCCCAAGATCAAGATGCTTATTGTGCAAGGGTTTCTGTAACTCATTCCTCAAAGGGCCTCCATGGTGATGCTAGATATGACAGAACTCTATCTCCACATCTCCATAACTGTAAGCCACAGAGGGTACTTAAGGTTTGCAGCTTGGGGAGAATGCTATCAGTCCACTGCACACAGAGTGTTTACAAACATTTGGCTGCAGTGTTTGCCTTTTACAGCACAGTAGGAATTCAGATGTTCATCTACCTAGATGATTGCTTGATTTTGGTGGACTCCTCTTAGGCTCCCTCAAGTGTCCTGAATTGCTCCATGGACCAAGTGCTGTTATCAGAGAAAAAGTCATCTTCCATTCCCTCTGAGTGGTTTTAGCATGGCTAGACATGTTCATTTTATTCTCATTTTTCCAGAGAGACAAGCTGACTACAGGACTAGGCAATAGATAAAACATAATGTTTTCCAAAAGCTTACAAGCTGTTTTTCACATCTGGGAGGGGAATAAAAATAAGACAAGAACAAACACCAATTAGTATAAGTAGGAGCACAGCCTATTACATGTCTAAGCATGGATACCATTAATTTTAGGTTAGGTAGAACCTGTGTGTGAAGCCATCAGTTTGGGGCAGTTGTTCCTATCAGGAGAGATAAACTTCATTATTTAAAGATGTATATAGTTTTTGTGTTTAAGTTAATAGGTTATGGGGGTGTTCTATGTGTGTGTTTGTTTGAGGTGAGGGTTTTTATTAAAAAAAACTCCTGTAAAATGTAGCATAGGTTCAAATGGTGATGGCAAAAACAATTGTATAAAAGATCAACCTGCTAAACATTAGTGGGTACATGTAGCACAAAAAATGATAATAGACTTAAAAAGCTGTCATATATAATAGGTGGGAGTAATAACCTCTTATAATGGTAACACTATCCATATTTTGGAACATGACTGATTTCACAGATGTAGAAAAAAGGAAAGAGTATTGAATTATATTAAGAAATGCAAAGTACAAATCACAATGTTACAGGAGACACACTGGGAAAGAAGAGAGCATAAGAATTTGATGAAGGATTTCAGGATGGATAGTAAAGTATCAGGAACAAAGGAAAGGAGCGTATTTATACTAATAAAAAAGAGGAGAAAATAATGGAAAATTTAGTGTAATAAGAGTCAACTGGCATGGGAAGAAGATTGTGATAGCATGTATTTAATTCTTACTAAAACTGCAGTTATGGAGTTAAAAAAAAATTGGGGGGAAATAATCATCTTTCAGCAGTGAATATTACTTATAGGTAGAGAATGGAATTTGATTTGCAGCAGTGAGGTTATATGTGGGGGACCTAGAAGGGGAAATATAATAGAAGAGGGTAGATTTCTGAAAAATTAGTGAAAATACTTGGTATTGAAGACATGAATTTCGTAGTAGGAACTCTGAGAGAATTTACATATTATTCCCCAAGGTACAATACTTGGGCTTGACTTGACAGAAACTGTATTTCACAGGGGCATGTACAATTAATTGAAGGCTATGACACACATCTAATAACTATTTCAGATCATGCACCAGTAACAACTAAGATAAAAATGTAGGGTAATAAAAATGAAACACTGGCACTTCCCCACCTATTTTGTTAAAAAGAGAGGAATTTTAGGAATGGGTAGTGTAAATTATTTGAGAGTTATTAGGAAAGATAGAAATTTCTTCAGAAGTTATAGCCAGTGAATGAAATACAAAGAAAGTGGAGTTTAAAGATAGGGTAGACATAAATAAAACAGGTTAAGAAGTAACATGGATTCTTTAAAGGGGCTGACAAAAGTTAAAGTATCACAGAATAATGAAATCTCACAAAACAAGAAGAAGTGCAACTTAATTGGTATGGTAATTTAGAAAAGTTGATTTTATTTGCAAATGGCATTATTTTGTATCGGATAAAACAAAAAAAGAACATCTTAGTGTTGAGCATCTTGAGACAGTTTCGTGCCTTTTCAGGCTATAGAAGTAATGAAGATAAAACATATGTTTGCATATGTATATATATATATATATATATATATATACAGAGAGAGAGAGAGAGAGAGATCTATATAGATATATATCTATATATAGATACATATCTATATCTATAGATATCTATATATAAATACATATCTATAGATATCTATATATAGATACATATCTATAGCTATCTATATAGATATATATCTATATCTATAACTATCTATATATCTATAGCTATCTATATAGATATGTATCTATAGCTATCTGTATAGATATATATCTATAGCTATCTGTATAGATATATATCTATAGCTATCTGTATAGATATATATCTATAGCTATCTGTATAGATATATATCTATAGCTATCTGTATAGATATATATCTATAGCTATCTGTATAGATATATATCTATAGCTATCTGTATAGATATACATCTATAGCTATCTGTATAGATATACATCTATAGCTATCTGTATAGATATACATCTATAGCTATCTGTATAGATATACATCTATAGCTATCTGTATAGATATACATCTATAGCTATCTGTATAGATATACATCTATAGCTATCTGTATAGATATACATCTATAGCTATCTGTATAGATATACATCTATAGGTATCTGTGTAGATATACATCTATAGGTATCTGTGTAGATATACATCTATAGCTATCTGTATAGATATACATCTATAGCTATCTGTGTAGATATACATCTATAGCTATCTGTATAGATATACATCTATAGCTATCTGTATAGATATACATCTATAGCTATCTGTATAGATATACATCTATAGCTATCTGTATATCTATAGCTATCTGTATAGATATACATCTATAGCTATCTGTATAGATATACATCTATAGCTATCTGTGTAGATATACATCTATAGGTATCTGTGTAGATATACATCTATAGGTATCTGTGTAGATATACATCTATAGGTATCTGTGTAGATATACATCTATAGGTATCTGTGTAGATATACATCTATAGGTATCTGCGTAGATATACATCTATAGCTATCTGCGTAGATATACATCTATAGCTATCTGCGTAGATATACATCTATAGCTATCTGCGTAGATATACATCTATAGCTATCTGCGTAGATATACATCTATAGCTATCTGCGTAGATATACATCTATAGCTATCTGCGTAGATATACATCTATAGCTATCTGCGTAGATATACATCTATAGCTATCTGCGTAGATATACATCTATAGCTATCTGCGTAGATATACATCTATAGCTATCTGCGTAGATATACATCTATAGCTATCTGCGTAGATATACATCTATAGCTATCTGCGTAGATATACATCTATAGCTATCTGCGAGATATACATCTATAGCTATCTGCGTAGATATACATCTATAGCTATCTGCGTAGATATACATCTATAGCTATCTGCGTAGATATACATCTATAGCTATCTGCGTAGATATACATCTATAGCTATCTGCGATATACATCTATAGCTATCTGCGTAGATATACATCTATAGCTATCTGCGTAGATATACATCTATAGCTATCTGCGTAGATATACATCTATAGCTATCTGCGTAGATATACATCTATAGCTATCTGCGTAGATATACATCTATAGCTATCTGCGTGATATACATCTATAGCTATCTGCGTAGATATACATCTATAGCTATCTGCGTAGATATACATCTATAGCTATCTGCGTAGATATACATCTATAGCTATCTGCGTAGATATACATCTATAGCTATCTGCGTAGATATACATCTATAGCTATCTGCGTAGATATACATCTATAGCTATCTGCGTAGATATACATCTATAGCTATCTGCGTAGATATACATCTATAGCTATCTGCGTAGATATACATCTATAGCTATCTGCGTAGATATACATCTATAGCTATCTGCGTAGATATACATCTATAGCTATCTGCGTAGATATACATCTATAGCTATCTGCGTAGATATACATCTATAGCTATCTGCGTAGATATACATCTATAGCTATCTGCGTAGATATACATCTATAGCTATCTGCGTAGATATACATCTATAGCTATCTGCGTAGATATACATCTATAGCTATCTGCGTAGATATACATCTATAGCTATCTGCGTAGATATACATCTATAGCTATCTGCGTAGATATACATCTATAGCTATCTGCGTAGATATACATCTATAGCTATCTGCGTAGATATACATCTATAGCTATCTGCGTAGATATACATCTATAGCTATCTGCGTAGATATACATCTATAGCTATCTGTAGATATACATCTATAGCTATCTGTAGATATACATCTATAGCTATCTGCGTAGATATACATCTATAGCTATCTGCGTAGATATACATCTATAGCTATCTGCGTAGATATACATCTATAGCTATCTGCGTAGATATACATCTATAGCTATCTGCACAGATATACATCTATAGCTATCTGCACAGATATACATCTATAGCTATCTGCGTAGATATACATCTATAGCTATCTGCGTAGATATACATCTATAGCTATCTGCGTAGATATACATCTATAGCTATCTGCACAGACATACATCTATAGCTATCTGCACAGACATACATCTCTAGCTATCTGCGTAGATATACATCTATAGCTATATCCAGACATACATCTATAGCTATATCCAGACATACATCTATAGCTATATCCAGACATACATCTATAGCTATATCCAGACATACATCTATAGCTATCTGCACAGACATACATCTATAGCTATCTGCACAGACATACATCTATAGCTATCTGCACAGACATACATCTATAGCTATCTGCACAGACATACATCTATAGCTATCTGCACAGACATACATCTATAGCTATCTGCACAGACATACATCTATAGCTATCTGCACAGACATACATCTATAGCTATCTGCACAGACATACATCTATAGCTATCTGCACAGACATACATCTATAGCTATCTGCACAGACATACATCTATAGCTATCTGCACAGACATACATCTATAGCTATCTGCACAGACATACATCTATAGCTATCTGCACAGACATACATCTATAGCTATCTGCACAGACATACATCTATAGCTATCTGCACAGACATACATCTATAGCTATCTGCACAGACATACATCTATAGCTATCTGCACAGACATACATCTATAGCTATCTGCACAGACATACATCTATAGCTATCTGCACAGATATACATCTATAGCTATCTGCACAGATATACATCTATAGCTATCTGCACAGATATACATCTATAGCTATCTGCACAGATATACATCTATAGCTATCTGCACAGATATACATCTATAGCTATCTGCACAGATATACATCTATAGCTATCTGCACAGATATACATCTATAGCTATCTGCACAGATATACATCTATAGCTATCTGCACAGATATACATCTATAGCTATCTGCACAGATATACATCTATAGCTATCTGCACAGATATACATCTATAGCTATCTGCACAGATATACATCTATAGCTATCTGCACAGATATACATCTATAGCTATCTGCACAGATATACATCTATAGCTATCTGCACAGATATACATCTATAGCTATCTGCACAGATATACATCTATAGCTATCTGCACAGATATACATCTATAGCTATCTGCACAGATATACATCTATAGCTATCTGCACAGATATACATCTATAGCTATCTGCACAGATATACATCTATAGCTATCTGCACAGATATACATCTATAGCTATCTGCACAGATATACATCTATAGCTATCTGCACAGATATACATCTATAGCTATCTGCACAGATATACATCTATAGCTATCTGCACAGATATACATCTATAGCTATCTGCACAGATATACATCTATAGCTATCTGCACAGATATACATCTATAGCTATCTGCACAGATATACATCTATAGCTATCTGCACAGATATACATCTATAGCTATCTGCACAGATATACATCTATAGCTATCTGCACAGATATACATCTATAGCTATCTGCACAGATATACATCTATAGCTATCTGCACAGATATACATCTATAGCTATCTGCACAGATATACATCTATAGCTATCTGCACAGATATACATCTATAGCTATCTGCACAGATATACATCTATAGCTATCTGCACAGATATACATCTATAGCTATCTGCACAGATATACATCTATAGCTATCTGCACAGATATACATCTATAGCTATCTGCACAGATATACATCTATAGCTATCTGCACAGATATACATCTATAGCTATCTGCACAGATATACATCTATAGCTATCTGCACAGATATACATCTATAGCTATCTGCAGAGATATACATCTATAGCTATCTGCACAGATATACATCTATAGCTATCTGCACAGATATACATCTATAGCTATCTGCACAGATATACATCTATAGCTATCTGCACAGATATACATCTATAGCTATCTGCAGAGATATACATCTATAGCTATCTGCAGAGATATACATCTATAGCTATCTGCAGAGATATACATCTATAGCTATCTGCAGAGATATACATCTATAGCTATCTGCAGAGATATACATCTATAGCTATCTGCAGAGATATACATCTATAGCTATCTGCAGAGATATACATCTATAGCTATCTGCAGAGATATACATCTATAGCTATCTGCAGAGATATACATCTATAGCTATCTGCAGAGATATACATCTGTAGCTATCTGCAGAGATATACATCTGTAGCTATCTGCAGAGATATACATCTGTAGCTATCTGCAGAGATATACATCTGTAGCTATCTGCAGAGATATACATCTGTAGCTATCTGCAGAGATATACATCTATAGCTATCTGCAGAGATATACATCTATAGCTATCTGCAGAGATATACATCTATAGCTATCTGCACAGATATACATCTATAGCTATCTGCACAGATATACATCTATAGCTATCTGCACAGATATACATCTATAGCTATCTGCACAGATATACATCTATAGCTATCTGCACAGATATACATCTATAGCTATCTGCACAGATATACATCTATAGCTATCTGCACAGATATACATCTATAGCTATCTGCACAGATATACATCTATAGCTATCTGCACAGATATACATCTGTAGCTATCTGCACAGATATACATCTGTAGCTATCTGCACAGATATACATCTGTAGCTATCTGCACAGATATACATCTGTAGCTATCTGCACAGATATACATCTATAGCTATCTGTATAGATATATCTATAGCTATCTGTATAGATATATCTATAGCTATCTGTATAGATATATCTATAGCTATCTGTATAGATATATATATCTATAGCTATCTGTATAGATATATATCTATGATCTATAGCTATCTGTATAGATATATATCTATATCTATCTGTATAGATATCTATATCTATCTGTATAGATATCTATATCTATCTGTATAGATATCTATAGCTATCTGTATAGATATCTATAGCTATCTGTATAGATATCTATAGCTATCTGTATAGATATATCTATATCTATAGCTATCTGTATAGATATATCTATAGCTATCTGTATAGATATATCTATAGCTATCTGTATAGATATATCTATATATCTATAGCTATCTGTATAGATATATCTATATCTATAGCTATCTGTATAGATATATCTATATATCTATAGCTATCTGTATAGATATATCTATATATCTATAGCTATCTGTATAGATATATATATATATATATATATATATATAGCTATCTGTATAGATATATATATATCTATAGCTATCTGTATAGATATATCTATATCTATAGCTATCTGTATAGATATATCTATATCTATAGCTATCTGTATAGATATATCTATATCTATAGCTATCTGTATAGATATATCTATAGCTATCTGTATAGATATATCTATATCTATAGCTATCTGTATAGATATATCTATATCTATAGCTATCTGTATAGATATATCTATATCTATAGCTA
The DNA here is from genome assembly GCF_019279795.1 of Protopterus annectens. Taxonomy (NCBI): domain Eukaryota; kingdom Metazoa; phylum Chordata; order Ceratodontiformes; family Protopteridae; genus Protopterus; species Protopterus annectens. The sequence goes on along the minus strand of NC_056751.1, from coordinate 115,705,122 downwards.
TCTGTATAGATATATCTATATCTATAGCTATCTGTATAGATATATCTATATCTATAGCTATCTGTATAGATATATCTATATCTATCTGTATAGATATATATATATATATAGCTATCTATATAGATATATATATATATATATATATATATATAGCTATCTATGTAGATATATATATATATATATATATCTATAGCTATCTATGTAGATATATAGATATATATATATATATATATATATATATATATATATATATATATATATATATATATATATATATATATATATATATATATATATATATATAGCTATGTATATAGATATATATATCTCTCTATAGCTATCTATATATATATATATATATATATATATATATATATATATATATATATAGCTATATAGATATATATATCTCTCTATAGCTATCTATATAGATATATATATATATATATATATATATATATCTATAGCTATCTATATAGATATACATATATATATATATCTATAGCTATCTATATAGAGATATATATATCTATATCTATAGATATCTATATAGATATGTATCTATATCTATAGCTATCTATATAGATATATATCTATATCTATAGCTATCTGTATAGATATATATATAAAATCTTGCTTTTTTACCACTTTTCTGAGATTTAAAAAAGTTCAGTTATAGGCTTGCTGTTCTGAACTGTTTGTAAGTTTCTTAGAGGCCATTTTTTGCTTGGGCTAAAGGGAAGTCTCTCTGTTCATCAGTGGCAGTGATAAACATTGAGCAGCCTGCCTGCCCCTGTGGGAGTGGTTACTGCCTTGAAACTGTAGTTTTTTTGGCCATTTTGGGTCAGTTCCAAACTCCTTGATCTCCCTCTCTTAAAACCAGATTGCCTCGTGGTTTTGGCATCTTTTCAGACTTGTTGGCTGTTGGGGAAGCACCCACCAAGAGGAGAAAACGCTGAGAGAAGAAAGGAGCCACTTTTGAGATTTTAATATTTTTCTTCAGATTGTTTGCTAAGTTTTTCTGCATAGCCGCCTACTTTGAGCATTTTCTGGCTTGTTAAACTTGATTTCTGCATTGGTAGCTGTATGTAGAACACAACCTAGAGCTGTTTACTGAATTTCCTGTTTGCACTTATTTTTAAAATCGTTTTTTTCTTAAAACTTGCATTTTATCTGTCTCTGGCCTAGCACTCAAGTGTGGGGTCATTTCCTGCACTGTTATAACTTGTTGATACTTGTGAACCTCTGCTATCTTTAAAAAAACTTGCTTTTTTCCCACTTTTCTGAGATTTAAAAAAGTTCAGTTACAGGCTTGCTGTTCAGAACTGTTTGTAAGTTTCTTGGAGGCCATTTTTTGCTTGGGCTAAAGGGAAGTCTCTCTGTTCATCAGCAGCAGTGATAAACACTGAGCAGCCTGCCCGCCTGCCCCTGTGGGAGTGGTTACTGCCTTGAAACTGTAGTTTTATTGGCCATTTTGGGTCAATTCCAAACTCCTTGATCTCCCTCTCTTAAAACCCTCTTTTGTGTGGTTGTGCGCATTTTTGTGCATAGTGCAACAATGGGCAGCGCCGCCTAATTGGGTTTAAACTATTCCTGGCTCCACAAAGTCTGCTCTTCACTTTTTCCCATAGAACTGCTCTATCTCTCAAATTAAACACCATATTCTCATTCTAAGGCCCTTCACTGGTCCAAATAAGTAATCTTACAAGTTAGCACTATTAAACCATAAGCACTACTTACTCTTATACTCTCTACGATTACCTTGACCCCTATTGGTCTGTCTTAATTCAGTTTCCCTATATTACTCTAGCCTGTCCAAAGGTCAGTCAATGGTTTCCTCTCCAGTCCAGCTGGTGAATCTGGGAATTTTGAGGCAATGTTACAACTGTCTCATGTACACGGACAACCCTCTCCTCCTCCAAACAGGTTCAAATATATGTGAGAGATGCAACCATATAGCCAAACTGGAGGCTGAGCTCTCTCATCTCAAAACTGGTGAAACCAGTCAGGAGGAGAAGGTAACCTCACACAACACAATTCCAGTATCACATAGTCCCAGCACATCAGCGAACCAAACACATAAATACACAAAAAACATACTCAGAGGCTCTAAATAAAAATCTACTTAAGCAACAGAGACCTCCAAAGCAGACATCCAAGCAAATGCTACCCCAAAACAAAACACGCACAACACATAGCCCACAAAATCAGTGTGCCAAGCAGCCACAGCCCTTAAGGCTGAATAACATACCTGATACTCTTGTAATAGGTGACTCTATTGTCAGACACACTGACGTCCCGCTCACCAGGCTGAAAAAAGAGAAGGTCACAGTGAGCTGCCTGTCGGGTGCTAGGATCCGCCACATAACGCAAGCACTCAGGTCACTCCAAAGCAAATACAAATATGACTCGGTCATCGTACATGCTGGTGTGAATGACCTGAGATGTACCTCCCTGGACTACATGAAAAGAGACATAGAGGAGCTCTCTGATCATGTAGCCTAGGTCGGTATGACCCTGACCTTGAGCAGCATCTTACCCTCACCTAGAATGATGCCACAGTACAAAGACAAAATGATCGATTTTAACAATTGGCTAAAATTTTGGTGTCATTCAAAGGGGATCCAGTGTCTGTCAGCCTGGGATGACATGCTCGACAAGCCACGTTGCTTCGCTAGGGACGGCTTGCACCTGTCACCACTGGGCTTTTGGATATTGGCAAAGGCTCTTGCCACCCCTATAGTGCCTTTTTTAGGCAAGGCTCAAAAGTCAAACCCACCTCCATAGACAGCACAAGGAATAAGAAACTAAGGGTAATGCTGCTAAACGCCAGAAGTCTTAACCTCAAGATGCATGCACTCGAAGCTTTCCTCAGTATGGAGAACATTGATATCTGTGCAGTGACAGAAACCTGGTTCAAGGCTCCAGAGAGCACCCCAGCACTACCAGGTTATACCTCATATCATGCTTTTCGGCCCCAAAACCTGGACCGAACCACAAAAGGAGGGGGAGTTTCCATATTTATCAAGGATATCCACACCTCCAGGTTAGTGGCATTGCACAAAGTATCGGAGATCATCCATGTGCAACTAACAGTGGGCAAGACTGCTTTTCAGTTTATAGCATCCTACAGACCACCCTCTCAAAGTCAGGAATCCCACTCGGCTTTCCTGAAAACATTGGAGAACATGAAGATCTCTCCGAACACCATTATATTGGGCGACTTCAACTACCCAAACATAGACTGGGAGCACTACTCAAGCCCTAGCACCTTAGCCCAAAGGTTCCTGGAAATTATAAACTCAAATGCTATGGAACAACTAGTCACCACTCCCACAAGAGGGCATAACATACTACACCTGATCATTACCAACATGGGTACTCTATGCTCCATACCAGAAGTATATCCCTCATTGGTAAGATCAGACCATAAATGAATTTCACTGGATATCCACATCCCGACCCCACCCCCAACCCAGAAAACCACAGTGAAAAACTTCTCAAAAGCGAACTTCTCACTTCTCAAAACTGAAGTGGAATCCTTCAAGGCCCCAGGGCCAGTGGAAACTACGGCCCAAACTGCAGAATCCTATATAAACGCATTCTACGGACACCTCCAGGAATGCATGGATCATGCTATCCCAAACAAAACCAAGACCCAATCATCCAAAGGCAGGTGTCCAGTCTGGTGGACCCCATCCATAAATAAACTGTACAACAGAAGGAGGAAGCTACTACATGATAGAGCAAAATCCCTAATAGGGAAGGCAGCTCTGATCAGTACTAGCAAAAAATTACGATCCCTCATAAAATCCTCCAAGGCCAGCCTCGAGAGAAAAATTGCACAGGACACTAAAGACAATCATAAGGCTTTTTTCAGTTATGTTAGGAACCTGGGATGCAACTCCCAGACATGTTCTGAGTTGATTCTAAATGACAAAAAATACACTGAACCCACAGACATCGCCAATATCCTTGCAGACAGGTTCAGTTCAAACTTCTCCACCCCCTCCCCCCCAAAAGAGCAAGTATCTATCCCAGCAGAGGGCTGCCTCCCAAACATCTCTGATGCTCAGGTGAAGGCTGCCCTCTCCAAAGCAAAAAACACTGCTTCCATGGGACCAGATGGCATCTTGGGTTGCATCCTACATGAACTCCAAGAAGAACTATAACCCCTCAAATAAAACAGCTGTACAATCTCAGCCTCACTACAGGATATGTGCCTACAGAATGGCATACAGCAACAGTGGTCCCACTCCACAAAGCTGGAGCCTCTACGGACCCTGGAAACTATCGCCCCATAAGCCTGACTAGTCTAGTCTGCAAGGCTATGGAGAGAATCATCATGGAGCTCATAAACAAAGACATTGGGGACCTACAGACACTAGATCCTAATCAATTCGGCTTCGTCAAGGGCAGATCCTGCCTTTTGAACCTGGTCGACTTCTTTGAAACAGTCACCAAAGCCATAGATGAAGGGAAGGTAGTCCACACAGCCTATCTGGACCTAGCAAAGGCATTTGACACAATACCCCACTCAGACATCATAGATAAGCTATCCAGCTTAAATATAAACCCCTATGTCACAAGATGGGTCGCAAACTGGCTCAAAGACAGAACCCACAGAGTGAGAGTGCTGGCGTCCCACAAGGTACTGTCCTGGGACCGCTCTTGTTTGGTATATACTTTTCCAAGGTACAGTCCAACGTGGGAGGACTATGGCTCACCAAGTTCGCAGATGACTGCAAACTGGGCGCCATAATTGACTCTCCAGCTGACACAAACATCCTTCAAAAAGGTCTCACAGAGATGGATAACTGGTGCCAGAGCCATGGTCTAAAGCTAAATGCCAAAAAGTGTATAGTCATACCCTTTGGCAAAAACAATGTGCCCATAAATTACCACATAGGCGGTAACCCATTAAGTACAGAGAAAGTAATTAGGGATCTGGGGACCCAAGTTGATAGCAATCTTTCCTTTGACAACCATATTGGCAAAGTGGTTAGAAAGACCTTCTACATGGCCCACCTCATCATGAAAGGATTCACATCTAGATCAAGAGAGGTAATTGTGCCCCTTTATTCATCCCTCATCAGGCCTATCATAGAATATAATGCCCCTTTTGAGATGTACCTTACCCGACACCTGCAGCAATTAGAAAGACTCCAAAAGTACCTCACCAAGAGGATCAAGGGACTCAAGCAGATGCCATATGCTGCTCGGTTAAAAAAAACTCCAGCTATACTCAGTTGCATACCGCCTACTTCGAGGCGATCTATGCCTGACATATAAAGCTATGTCCAATCCAGAATTAATGGACATGCTCCACCTCAGTAAATCTAAATCCCTTAGAGCCACATGCTTGAGGGACTTGAACCTCAGCACAGAAATAAATAGAACTTGCTGGAGGGACAGATTCATAACCCAAAGGCTCCCTTCACTCTGGAATAGAATTCCAATTCGTGTTAGGCAGAGCACCTCACTGAATCTCTTCAAGAAGAATCTTGATGAGTGGATGGGGGATCGTAGGTTTGTCCAGGGGATTACTCCCATGTCACTATCTATATCTATATAGATATCTATATCTATATCTATATAGATATCTATATCTATATCTATATAGATATCTATATCTATATCTATAGAGATATCTATATCTATATCTATAGAGATATCTATATCTATATCTATATAGATATCTATATCTATATCTATATAGATATCTATATCTATATAGATATCTATATCTATATAGATATCTATATCTATATCTATGTAGATATCTATATCTATATAGATATCTATATATCTATATAGATATATCTATATCTATATAGATATATCTATATATCTATATAGATATATCTATATATCTATATAGATATATCTATATATCTATATAGATATATATCTATATCTATATCTATATATCTATATAGATATATTTATAGATATATCTATAGATATATCTCTCTCTATATATATATATATATCTATATAGATATATCTATAGATATATCTATAGATATATCTATATATATATATATATATCTATATAGATATATCTATATCTATATATCTATATAGATATATCTATATATCTATATAGATATATCTATATATCTATATAGATATATCTATATATCTATATAGATATATCTATATATCTATATAGATATATCTATATCTATATATCTATATAGATAGATCTATATATCTATATAGATAGATCTATATATCTATATCTATATATCTACATAGATATATCTATATCTATATATCTACATAGATATATCTATATCTATGTATCTACATAGATATATCTATATCTATATATCTACATAGATATATCTATATATATATATCTACATAGATATATATATATCTATATATCTATATAGATATATCTATATCTATATAGATATACCTATATCTATATAGATATACCTATATCTATATATCTATATAGATATATCTATATCTATATATCTATATAGATATATCTATATCTATATATCTATATAGATATATCTATATCTATATATCTATATAGATATATCTATATCTATATATCTATATAGATATATCTATATCTATATATCTATATAGATATATCTATATCTATATATCTATATAGATATATCTATATAGATATATAGATATATAGATATATCTATATAGATATATAGATATATAGATATATCTATATAGATATATAGATATATAGATATAACTATATCTATATAGATATATATAACTATATCTATATAGATATATATAACTATATCTATATAGATATATAGATATAACTATATATAGATATATAGATATAACTATATATAGATATATAGATATAACTATATCTATATATCTATATCGATATATCTATATCGATATATCTATATCTATATCGATATATCTATATCTATATCGATATATCTATATCTATATATCTATATCGATATATCTATATCGATATATCGATATATCTATATATCTATATAGATCTATATCTATATATCTATATAGATCTATATCTATATATCTATATAGATCTATATCTATATATCTATATAGATAGATCTATATCTATATATCTATATAGATAGATCTATATCTATATATCTATATAGATAGATCTATATCTATATATCTATATAGATAGATCTATATCTATATATCTATATAGATAGATCTATATCTATATATCTATATAGATAGATCTATATCTATATATCTATATAGATAGATCTATATCTATATATCTATATAGATAGATCTATATCTATATATCTATATAGATAGATCTATATCTGTATCTATATATCTATATATCTGTATCTATATATCTATATATCTGTATCTATATATCTATATAGATATATCTGTATCTATATCTCTGTATAGATATATCTATATCTATATCTCTGTATAGATATATCTATATCTATGTATAGATATATCTATATCTATGTATAGATATATCTATATCTATATCTCTGTATAGATATATCTATATATCTATATCTCTGTACAGATATATCTATATATCTATATCACTGTACAGATATATCTATATATCTATATCTCTGTATAGATATATCTATATCTATATCTCTGTATAGATATATCTATATCTCTGTATAGATATATCTATATCTCTATATAGATATATCTATATCTCTATACATATATAGATATATCTATATCTCTATACATATATAGATATATCTATATCTCTATATAGATATATCTATATCTCTATATAGATATATATCTATATCTCTATATAGATATATCTATATCTATATACCTATACAGATATATCTATATCTATATATCTATACAGATATATCTATATCTATATAGATATATAGATATATCTATATAGATATATAGATATATCTATATCTACATAGATATATAGATATATATCTATATCTACATAGATATATAGATATATATCTATATCTACATAGATATATATATCTACATAGATATATAGATATATATCTATATCTATATAGATATATAGATATATATCTATATCTATATAGATATATATCTATATCTATATAGATATATAGATATATATCTATATCTATATAGATATATATCTATATAAATATATAGATATATATCTATACCTATATAGATATATATCTATATAGATATATAGATATATATCTATATAGATATATAGATATATATCTATATAGATATATAGATATATATCTATATAGATATATAGATATATATCTATATAGATATATAGATATATATCTATAGATATATAGATATATATCTATATCTATATAGATATATATCTATATAGATATATATCTATATATCTATATAGATATATATCTATATATCTATATAGATATATATCTATATATCTATATAGATATATATCTATATATCTATATAGATATATATCTATATATAGATACATATCTATATATAGAACATATCTATATGTAGATATATATCTATGTATCTATATGTAGATATATATCTATGTATCTATATGTAGATATATCTCTATGTATCTATATGTAGATATATCTCTATGTATCTATATAGATATATATCTATGTATCTATATAGATATATATCTATGTATCTATATAGATATATATCTATCTATATAGATATATATCTATGTATCTATATATCTATGTATCTATATAGATATATATCTATATAGATATATATCTATATAGATATATATCTATGTATCTATATAGATATATATCCATGTATCTATATAGATATATATCTATGTATCTATATAGATATATATCTATGTATCTATATAGATATATATCTATGTATCTATATAGATATATATCTATGTATCTATATAGAAAAATATACACTGCTGTAATGCATAATAGTAAATGCAATCATGGCTTGACATTAGGTAGCAAATGTAACATTTATATAAGTTTCAGATAATGAATAGAAAAATATTATGGAATGCCCCCCACATGTTATATTAAATATCAAGAATGTAGCTGATATGAGAAAACTCATAATATGGTTAATAGTTGTCATAACCAAAGAGCAGTGTATATTTTTTGTGTTCTTTCTCTTTAACTACACATTGGTTGCATTTTCCACTTGTCTCTCAGGTGGGGTGTGTCTATAAATGGATTGTATTTTGTGTGAAATGTTCATACACTGAAGAAGGCATTGGCTGCCGAAACCGGCCTGTCTTACTAATAAAGGGCTATTTTCAGCTAGTTATATGTACTTGACTTAGTATTTTTATTTGGTGACTTCTGGATCATATACTGCTGGCCTTGTGTTGTACATTTGAATGGTTTTGGCCGTGCATCTACCTATCTGCATAGCATCATGTTGGGTTGTGTAATGGAGGAACCACAATTTGCAGTCATCTGTGAACTTGGTCAGCTGAAGTCCCTTGACATTCACCTTTACCTCCAAAAAGTAGATGCCAAATAGGAATGGTCTCAGCCCAGAACCCTGAGGTACCCTGCTGGTGACCAGTTTGTTACCGGAGGTGGGATAACCAATTATGACTTCCTGAGTCCTGCTTGTGAGCCAGCTGGCAATCCAGTGAGTTATGTAAAGGTTTATTCCCAGTTCATTGAGTGTGCCAGCATACCCGAGTGGGTTATTGTGTTGAATGCCTTAGCCAGGCACAGGTCGGCAATATGTACAATTTTCCTGTTGTCCATTGCCTTCATGACCTTCTCAAAGAAGTCCACCAGGTTTAGTATGCATGATCTTCCCTTGATAAAGCCAAACTGGTTGCCTATGTCTTCGTTGATCACTTCTATGGTAATTCGTTCCATGGCTTTGCATATTAGACTAGTCAGACTAATAGGTCTGTAGTTTCTAGAGTCAGTTGATGGTCCACCTTTATGAAGTGGGTTAATTGTTGCAGTCCTCCATTCTCATCGTACAAAGCTTGTTTTGAGGCAATAATTGACAAGTGACTCAATTGGTCCTGATAGGTTATATTTCCAGCTACTGAGGAGGCTTCCTGGTATATTGTCGGGGCCCATTGAGGTGAAATGTGATAAGATATTGTCACCTCTCTATATAAAATGGCACACATTATGAGTATGACTGTGTACATACAGTATAATGATAAAAATGTGTACGCATGCTTATACTGAAAATAAACTGACTGCATGTGAGTGTCATGGGATATTTTCTTGAGAATTTTACTGGTAATTTTCAAAGATTTAATCCTATATTAATAGATGCCATCAGGTGACTAATTTGGTCATTGCACTGCTCAGTTTTTGTGGTTTGCAATAAACATACAGACATATGATATATTCTGAATGATAAAGTGAGCATATATCTGAATCATGTGTTTCTTGTGTTGGTGTAATATCACATTTAAACAGAATTACTCAAAAAAGTAATATTTTCTTTAATTTTTTGTTATAGGAAAAAAAATCGGTTCAGGAAGTACAGACTGAGATTCAAACAATTGAGAGATGATTTCTTTGTGTTGAATACTATTGGCTTATGCAGTATGTAATTATAATTGACTATCATAAATATTTTCTAAGAAAATCTACATACATCAGAGACCCATTTGTAAGAGGTATTGAATGATGGTCCAATGGGCTAATACAAGTTAAACATACAGTGCTGCAAAATGTTTTAATAATTGTTTGAAAACAGAGTTGTAGCTATTGGTTGTCAGGATAAAAATAGAGTCATTCGGGTCTATATCAAATCAACGAAAATCCATTACATCGAATACCAAAACAGTGACAAGTATTACTCGAACTGCGAAAATACCGAATGCACTAAATTGCAAAATTTAAAATATCGAACGTTCATAGTTGGGCAACCCCACCACCCGCTACATACTACCTACCCAAACAAAATAAATAAACCACATACCTACACTAACCAAACTATACTCCTAACCCTAAAGTAAAGCACCAAAACTCAACTTTTAACCCTACACTAAACCCCACATACACAACTATCTATGCACTATCCTTAACCCCTCCCTAACCCTAAGGTCCGTAACTACAGCACACTTCCCCTATGTAGATATACCCAAACAAAATAAATAATACACATAAATGCATTTAACAAAACCCTACTTTTAACACTACACTAAATCTTACACACATTACCTATCTATACACTTACCTTAACCCACACACTAACCCTAAGATCTGTAACTATCACACACTTACCTTATGGAGCTATACCGCAGACAGGCCAACCAAAACACTTTGACATTTCGAATTTCGTGGTTTTGCACATTCGACGATTACATATTTCATGCAATACGTGTCGATGATTTCGTATTCGCGTAAACGGAGTTTTGACAATCTAATAGGAACCCAAGTTATTCTACATAAGCATGTACTGTAATTATATCATCAGTCCTGAATGACTGCCATTATTTTTGAAAGCAAGGTTTTCAATCTTTTTAAATGCATGAAAATGGTCTTTAAACATGGCATTTTTCAGTAAAATTCAGAATGTATGTGCTCCATTGCCTTTGAAGCTAGGATCATGGTCTAAGGATATATTAAAAGTAGATACTCTATTGTAGTTATACGAAAAAATGCACAATAATATTTTTTGGAGAAACATAAAGCAGAAATAACTCATAGTCAGTATTAGAGGCAAGAACTGAAAATGTTTCAATAATAAATTTAAATAATGCATTAGTTTTACATTGATTTTGGTGGCCCCAGAGTACACTGAATGACTGTAAAAATATAACTTGCATTCACTGTTCACATCTGCACTTTAAAGCACATCCTGGTATTGGTCCATTAATATTTTAAGGGTGACGTGACATTAGAGATCACAAAATGGAAAGGACTGAAAAGGATGTTAGCCTGTTAATTTGCTGACTTTTGGAATATGTTTTTAAAGAGGGTAGAGTTCTAACTTCAAGGCAACATTACTAAAATGTGACAGCGGCTGCTTTGGAATGAGTTTTAGAGAAATCTCTTATTGGCATCTATGTATGGTATGGTTAACGTGGAATTTTTTTAGAGAGATTCTGTAGTAGTACATGCATATTACTTCATAATAGCCACAATTCTTAAGACCTATGAGGTAGTTGGGGTATATAATATACTGGAAAGACCATACTTCACATACAGAATATTTCATGCTTTATTGAAAAGTTTTATTTAGAAAATTAAAAAAGTAGTACACAAGGAGCCTTTAAAAGCCTGCTTAATGGCAAGTCTAGCTCTTGGTTAGTTATTTCAGAGTTACAGTCGGATAAGAATCATGAAAAGAGGAATATCCTTGTAGATGCAGTTCTATGCCAGCTGGGAGATGTTTCTTTGTTAGCTATGTTTATCCAGCTTACATCCATATTCTTACATAGGCAATGAAAAAGTGTTTGCGCAAAAAAATGTTGATAGTGTGCCAAAATCACGCAACAGCAAAGGTTGCTCTAAATGGTTTGCAGAAGTTGATAGAAAATGATCTGAAGTCTCCATCTACAAAGGAGAAACATTCAGTTCCCTAATTTCCCTCTTGAAGACTCTGCCTGATGCCATGGATCACAGAACAGAGGACCTATGTCATGTGCGTCGGTTGCTTGTACATTTCATTTACTGCTGTTGGGATCACTTATTTGTAAGTGTAGTAAGTAGGCACATTGCAGTCAGTGAAAGTAGAAGAAAACCGTAAATGGTTTTAAAAGTTGTGCAAATGTGTTTCCATTGAATGAGGCAGTGAGAATCCACTTACTTTATGTGCCCCAATTGTTTGGATAGCAAATTGTTGAATTGAACACATTTATTGATTCTGACATTGCTTACAACTTTCTCTTACAATTAATCCCAAAACATGTTAAATTAATTTTGTAGGGCTTGAGTTTAAAGAGATATTTTCTCCTCATCCCAACATGATTTACTAATCCCAAGATATTACATAATAGTCAAATAAATATATGGACTGTTTTCTTACTGTGGTCATTAAAAGGAAAATGAACAGATGAAATGCGTTGTTTTGTAGTTTTATAGCTTCAACAAATTCAATGATTGTCATCAGAGCCTTAATCTTTAGATTCTGTTTTTAACTTTCAACCTTTGTTTCTTTTGTTATTATTGATAATGTTTCTTTTTTGTAATTCTTTTTTTCTGTAAGTTGCAATGATATTTTGTTCACTGATACATATGTAGTTTTGCATTTTTGTTTTATTTGTGTAAGTGGAAGAGTTGCAAATACCATTTGAAAACAAATTACAATTGGTATTCCACTAGATCATGACAAACAAATTCATGACAGTATGGTCTCTAAACCGTAATCTTCTAACTAAGTCACCTTGTTTAGTCCACAGTATATTTGTAAAGCAATAAGTGAAAAGGTCACACAGGAAAGTTGAAACACCCGATGCCCTTAAGGGGTAATTTGCATATATTGCATGTTGCCTCTAATTCAAGAGGTTTAAGGTATCACACAATTGAAAGTCTAGCTTTGCTAGATCTTCCAGTATACTTGTAGGAAAATGCTGTTTAGAATTACATAGAACACTGGTGCATTTAATAAGAATCTCTTAATGTTTAACATTGTTTAATTTGAAGCAGTAGACATAGCTCTTAAAAGTTTGTGCCAAATATGTATAAAAAGTATCACTGTTAAAGTTAATTAACTGTATTTGACCATGGCTAATCTAGCTTCTTAAAAGGACCAACATGTCCAGCTTTATCTTACACATTCATTTACTCATACAAATGTCATGCAGTATTCACTGTAAGAAGGTCCATATGACACCCAAAGGAATCGTACTGAGTTTCTGAAATATTTTTAAACTCCAGCTTGTAAGCAAGTAGTTTAAGGGTAGTGCTGTAACTCAAAGTATTGTGCAATTTCATGAACTTTGTCCTATGTGTGATACAAAAAGAACATTCTGTGTAGTAAAATGTACCACTAGCAAAATTAAATCTTAGCATTTTCTTCTTTTCTTACAAGGTAATTAGGTTTTGGTGAGCTGGATTTGAAATCATATGATGTCTGTTGCATCATATTTCCACTCTAAAGATAATAACTAAAGCAACTAGTGTAATACTTTTAACAAAGATCATGTCCAAAATACAGAGTAACAAGTATTGAAGTGTGACCTAAAATATGATTTGGCATCAGTCATAGATGAACTGTATTGAGCACTGACTATTTTCCTTGCTGAGTAGTGTTTCTTTCAAAATTTGTGCTGATGTAAAAAGGATAAAATTAAGTAGAACACTTGCCATTGCTACTGTTCATTAAGGGAAGTTTGTTTGTTAGATGTTTGTCTTCTTTTATATTTATTTCTATGGTATTTCCAAAACAGTTAAATTTATAATTAGATGTTTATTGAAATGACCTAATAATATCCAAATGCTTATGATTCTGCACAGTGGATGCTTATTCCCAATGAACATATTTGTCATACACCACTAAATATAAATAAATAAACAAAAGTGTAAAATTTCCTGTGGATAATCTGCATTACATAGGTTCATAGGTGTGTACTAGGCTAATGCCCCTGGGGCCTTTACAAGCCTAGCCATAGGATGACCCTGTTGTTTTTCTTGCATATAGTGCTGTGTAAGAATAATTAAATTTCCTTTTGATTTTGTACAATAGGATGCTTAGACATTTGTCAGGAAGTTTGCGCTATATATGAACTGCACAGCATCGTTAGGATCTTAATATGTAAATAAAGTAGTATTTAATTATTTTTTTCTAGTATGCCATCTAGTGCCACTTCTGTCTGCCTTACAGTCACTGAGTGCCAGGATAGATTCTGGCTCCCCACAAGTCTGAGTACGACAAAAGGTGTAACACAAAATGGAGGAATGGACAAGAAAAAGGTGTAACACAAAATGGAGGAATGGACAAGAAAAAGTTGTAACAAAATGGAGGAATGGACAAGAAAATGTTTTTGCAAAGGCTACTATAGTATGATTCAGCTGAAAACTGTACATTTTGGGAAATGATAGTGAATATTGTCTGGTAAATCTTTGCTTATTGTTGTAGTGATTTTTCAAACGTTGCTATACATGACATTTTAATTCATCAGGTGCTTGAATATATAAATTTAATTTAAAATGTAAAATGTTTAAATGAGTGCTTTTTTATGAATGTACTAGTGTCACTTCAATGATTATATGTACTGATGCCCAGACTTTGATGATGCAAACCTTGAAGGTGGTACCAAAGATTAAGAACCTAGGAAGATTGGTTCAATACTTTATACTCTTGCAATGTGGTGACATTACAATTTAATAATGTTAAATTTCTCTAGAACCAAGAAGATTAACTGTTGCTGCATGTGTGGACTGAAAGAGTTCTTTCATGCATACTAATGCAGCAGTATTTTCGGGGTGGGCATTACAAATTGTTCATTCCAAAATATGCTGTTAAAGATAATGTGCAAAGTTTTTTTTATTGATAAACTGTACATTAAATATACCTATAAAGCAGGTTACAACTTTGGGCACACAATCAGTTTTCTGTACTTTTAAAAACTTTTTTTATGGCATTCATTCAAAAATTAACTTTTACGTCCTACCAAATACAGAATATTTCCAAAATTGCCTGCTGTTGATGCAGTTGTAAAGGCAGTGATAGTTTCTATGAATGCAGGGGAGCCCTAAAGATAATTTTACTATTAATTATTATTATCAAAAATAATTATGCAACTGTCAGCAAAAATATCTGCAAGATGTAGAAAATAATTGTACAATTATATCCAGCATGTTGGCAATTAACAGATTACTTTACGGTTGTTCACTTATTCTATCTTCCAACTGCCCTATCAGATATTTCAGTATGCCCTGCAGGACATAAATAAGGCAGGACATCAGTACAAGTCTGCCAGGATTTAAAAAAAATCTTTTTGAAAGAATATTATAAGAAAAATTATTTCTAAAGCCAGAGAAGATTGATTGCATGCCTAAAGCAGACATGCTCTAATGCATGTTTAGTGTGAACCTCAATAGATGCTTTCTACTTTGTTTTTAAAGAGTGTCTGCAAAAGAAAAAATACTTAGTATGTCAGTATGTCTTTATCTGTTTGCCCAGCATGGGTTATTATATAGTACTCTGTGAATCCCTTAACTAAAGTTTTTTGCTTCTACCCTTGATTTCTATATGTTTTCTTGATAACTTCATGATTTGTGATTACACAGGTGGGTGATATATTTTAAAGTGTAGAAATTACTTCCATTTTATGTAGTGCATTTTCATTGTTTATGTGTTGCCCCCCCAGACACAGTTTTGTGGCCTTTTTTTTTCAAGCTCAAACCTCTTGGTCAGCTGAGAAAGGTATCCACAAGTGAGTTAACTTATATGCCCTAAACCCATAGCACAAGCCAAGTAACATGCCCAGGACTTGGCATGCAATGACGGTCAGTGAGGGCATGTCAGTCACTCCTGCTAATGGGATAATGTCTCAGGTCAATCTTGCCCACTTGAAGCCAGCACTCTTTGTGAGTCTGTGGGGTCTTCAGAGATTCATCCTTTGAAATGCATGCCTCAGGCATTTTTTCTCACACCATTCTTCACATGAGATGAGCTATCAAAGCTGCTTTCCTCTTTTCCTCTTACCTGCTCCAGCTGGTGCCTGAGGTGCTATCAAATTTGGGTTAACTGTTTTGTCATCAGGTCTTCAGCCCGCTAATGCCAGTGGAGCTGGCTGTGTATATGTCATCTTTGGGAGAACTTATCTGAAGGAGAGGATTGCATGGTCATTGTTATACCTGAAAAACACAAAACTCTGCATCTTCTTTTTTTAAGGATTCTATGGCAGCCATGAATGATGTATAATTTGTATAAATTTAGTACATCCAAGACAGCTGCCATGGTTTACATAACACACTTGGAGACTTGAATTATTCAACCTTGAACTACTGTATTATTTATTGAGATGAAGGGCTTGAATTTGTGCCAGAGGTGTAATCCTTGATGACAGACCCCCACTCTTTACAATAAATAGTGCTGACTGTACAACCTTTCACTAGCAGTGAGCAGCAGTTGAAAGACTTCCAGTAAAGATAACTTTTGATTGAAGAAACATACTTTGTGTTTCTTAAAAACATCTTGAGCTACAAACAATTTTTGGCTACCAGTGGTATTTTTCCAACTCAGATTTTGAACTAATACTTAATCTTTTACAGGTTAAGCATAATCTTTTACATGTTACACATAAGCAGGAAGTACCTAACTGGATAACTTTTTATGGAAGATACCGATTGGGAGACCTGCATCAAAGGAGGAGAGGTGAGGATAAGAGAGAGAAACTTCAAGCAAACGAGTATGATGTCCCCACCATAGGCCATCTCCAGAGATAAATTGCATCTTATTTGACTAATAGCACAAAAGGGATAACGTTTAAGCAACTAGTATATTTACTGTATCTGAGCAAATCTCAACTCTTAACTCTATTTTTTCCCAACATAAGGGCAAATTCGGGTATACCATCCCACAAAACCAGAAGGACTTTGAGCAATTTTTACTGTGCAATTATTTCTGTTATTCCCTATATTTCATAGGGCTAGACCCGCTGAACTGGTACACTGCTTTTTCTCCATTTTAAGATGTACATTTAAGAAAATATTCCTTTAGCTTAGTTGCTGGACTCAAAAATCAAGCATTAATATGCCCAAAAATTTGAGTCACCGACATCAAGGTTGGCTACCTGCAAAGTGAAATGGACTGCACTGTTACTTGTATCTATGGCAGACTCTCATAAAATTGTTTCCCAAGTGTAAAACCTTCCAAGTCAGCAAAGGGAAACTGAATATGTCAATACAGAAATCGATGAAAGAGTTTCTGAAGTATTACTGTTGAAGGAAGTAATTTTGTTACAGTCTTCAGTACCATGGTCCTAGTTAGAGCTTAGTTCCCCGCAGGTATTCAGCTGAGGGAAGTTTGCTGATGAATACTGTTGGTCTTTTAGTCTGTGATTTCCTAGAAGCCCTTGCAGGGCTTGTTTATATCTTCTTCTTTTTTTTTTTTTTAAAGAATATAAAAAATAATTAACCTTGCCATGTTTGTTAGGGAAAAGTAAAAGGAGGAGACAGACGTCCGTCTCTGCTTGTGTTGGCCACTGGGGGGGGGGAAGATGAAGGAGAAGAAGAAGAAAACCAGTAAGGAACAGATGTCTTTTCTAGACCGTTCAAGGTTCCAAATTCTGGAGATCTGTAGTAGACATTTCAAATATGAATAACTTCATTTTAAAAATGAAGTTCCGAATGGTAGCCTTAAGGACTGGGGTTGCTAATTTTCATAGTGCATAATTAATTTATGTAATTAGTAGACATAAAGAATATGTACTGTCAAATTGTAGTAAGAATGTCTCATACAAAATGTTTGAGTTTCCTAGTACCACAAGTTTCCTTTCAGTTTGCTGCTGCCTCATTTGGTTTATTTATAAACCAGAGTGTGTTTACAAATTTGTTGCTCCAGTGTTTGTGTGTTAACCAGGGTAGATCATTGATCCCACTGGACCTATTTCAGTTTCAGTCTTGCATAAACACAATAGATACATGACATTATATAGAAAGTGAATGACAAAATGTAATATCTACATGTATTATATACAAAGTGAACATCAGAGCTGGCTTGAAGGTATAAAGACAATAGATTTCCGACACTGTATACAAAGTGCCCGACAAAACACAATATATACATGCATTATATACAGAGTGGATATCACAGATGGCATGCTGAATACATCACAATGAAGAGTAGAGACACAGCAAGGTCAATGAATATTAAAGAATGGAATAAAGCTTCAAGCTGTACAGAAGGACTTCATCTAGTGGTAGAATTCTTGCTATTTATGCATGGGAATGACATTGTGGAGTCCATTTTCAGAGGGGACCCAATTGCAAACACACAGAATTGGCTTAAACGATACACAAAACACACACAGCTATTATAATATTCACACCAGCTTACTACATATATGTGTAGCACGAACAGTTCGGAAACAAATAATATAATATAGTCAGCCTGTAAAAATGCATGCAATGAAGACCACGCAGTTAAAGCAGTACATGATGCTACTAGTTCAGAAGGACATTCAAGTATTAATACGATATTAATAAGGTACATATAAACATTGCAGTGAGTACAAATAATAGTGTAACAAGAAAAAAATTCAAAAGAGGTAGCACCTCTCAGCAGGTGATATTACCTAGAAAATGTGTGATAGAAGGTAGTATGCCAAGGTGATGATGAGACCAATAGTTTGTCGGCATTGGGAGCTGTGGTAAAGGGGATAGAAAATTTAAAAAGTATGTCTGAAAAATTGAAGATGAGATTAAAAAAGTACTATAACCAAAAACAGAGATTAAAAAGGATGTGGGTAATAACATACAGAAGGCGATGTACCAAAATGTAAAACCTAATAAGTATAGGCAAACATCAGGTGAAAGTGGAAAGGTAATAGAGACTGAAAGATATAGGTAAATATAAAAAATAGCTGGGATAGACAATTTGGGGTGGCTTAGGAAAAGGTGACGAAAGAGTAAGAACAGTTCATAGGAAAAGAGAGAATCATAATCTCAACGGGAAAGCGCAGGATGTTTGGGGGTTAAGGCAAGACCTACACATTTTAAAATGATTGGATTTGTGATTCTTATCAGATGGCATTTAATTTGAGTCACTTTTTAGAGAGGTACTAGATGATACATCACCTGCATAGTGGAAGTTTTAGCTCTGTGTATTTGGTATTTGTTAGACACTTTGAAAGTCCTGCTGGCTGTATACTAAGTGAGCAAAACATTGGGTGCTTTACAGCTGTCTTTAAAAAGAAATTTGTATGAGAGTTAACTGCGGAAATTTGTTTTTGTTCTCAAATTCTATCCAAGTTAGTATGCTTTGCATTACGGTGATGAGTTAAGAAGGAAAATGAGCAGCAAATCCTGCAATATTGTGGAATGTAGCCGGACATTTATATTTTCTATGGCATTGATTCCACAGGAGTTTTGGCAAAAGTAGAGTGTTAGCTAAAGTTACACGAGTTTGTGGAGATGGGTGTCTTTGTATTCTGTAGACACACTTTTTTGTCTAACTCCTTTGTGGGTTTTCAGACATATTCTTCAAATGTTAGTCCATTATTATTGGTAAAACTTGAGCATTTGCAATTTTGTACAATTTTTTGAAGGAGTTTTCATTTCATGGAGTATTAATTCACTGTGTTTCAGCCAAGAGAGAAGGACATTTATGTTCACAGTTGATTAGGGTGTTACTATGGGTACTGTGCATAATTGTAGCATTGTCTGCATATTGAATTCATTTAGTCTTTCATTGTGGAGGTGCATATCATTAGTGAAAGAAGTGAACAGCAAATGCCTTAGAATAACTCCTTGAGGCACTTCAGTACTTAGGCGGACATTGTTCAGATATGCATTGTTCCAGGCTGCAGTACTTATGCGGACATTGTTCAGTTATGCATTGTTCCAGGCTGCAGTACTTATGCGGACATTGTTCAGATATGCATTATTCCAAACTGCAGTACTTATGTGGACTTCGTTCAGATATGCAGTGTTCCAAGCTGCATTACTTATGTGGACTTTGTTCAGATATACATTGTTCCAGGCTGCAGTACTTATGCGGACATTGTTCAGATATGCAGTGTTCCAGGCTGCTGCTTGAGTTCTTTTCAGGATTTCAGGTGCTTATCATAGAAGATTCTTTCTTGACTTGCATTCACTACATCTAGAAGAATTTTTGAATTGAAGGCCTTGTGCTAAGAACCATATTTAAGAGTTTCTCTCTCCTTTATGCATAAAGTGGTCTCTGATCTTTCTTTGACTCAATCTATGCAATTACATGTCTTATTTCCTTACAAGGAGGACATCTGATGACATAGCCTTGCATGCCATGAATGTACAGAGACAAAGGAGCCTGGTGCATGATCAAGGGATGTAACATTCTAGTCAGTAATACCCCTGTACTAACTGCAAGTGTAGTGTTAGCAGGAGCACTTGTGGCAGGTAAGTCACAATGGGCATGTAAGTGCAAAGTAATATATCTGAGGTGTTTCCCACAGTTGTGTGACCAATAAGTTAGTGTACTGAAGGAAGTAGTTGTGACAGTACAAAAGGACTTGCTTCACTGAAGAAAAAAATAACATGAGAAAGAATGTTTTCTTTCCTTTCATGTGTGTAGCTAGCTTTTTGTTTTATGCTGTATTTCGCTATTTTCTCTATTATGTTGTATGTTCACTGTTGAAAACTATGTCCCAACAATCTGGAAAAATTCATCCATAATCACTATCCATAGAAGCAGCAACTTAACAGACCTGAATATTTAACGACCCTGTCCCCCCTATCCAAAATTATGGAAAGATGCACACATTCTCAACTAATCAAATTCCATAGCTTGCTTTCTCCCACATGCCATGGTTTCAGGCCATATCGCAACTGACTAACCACAGCTTTACCAATACCATCAATCAACTCAGTAACAATGGGGATCTTGTCTCATTTATTTTTTCTTGACCTGTCAAAATCTTTTGACACTGTATTGCATCGGAAATTGTTATATGAACTAGAATTTCTTGGTCTAAATAAATAATTTCTAACCTAGTTCCATAGCTATCTGTTAAATAGGCACAAACACTCAAGTGGAAGCAAGATCTCTCAATTTTCCTGCCAGTTACAGTTGAGGTTTCCCAAGGGTCCATACGTGATTCTCTCCTTTTTAACATATTCTTCAACAAACTCCATACCACTTCTCAACAAGCAGCCCTCATTCAATATGTGGACGATGCACCACTCATCTTCTCTGTGCAATCGCTACATACCCTACAAGATATCACTCAGTAAGCTTTTCTGTCCATACAACCCTGGCTAAGCAATGCAAGTCTACTCCTCAACCTCAACAAGAGAAAACTAATGCCCTTTACCCAGAAAAGTATCAGAAAAAAAACCACAAATTCCTTATCCTGTCATCTGACAACACAAAATTGGAATGCATACCACAAACAAAGTTACTCAGAGTCTTACTTGATTGCAACCAGCACCTGCACCAGGCCATAAAAACACCCACTGGAAACTAGGATTACTCTACAAAACAAAGCATTTTCTCAGAGTCCACAAGAAAATCCATCCCCACCATTTACCTACTTCCATCCTTTCTATATGCATCCAATCTCTTTACAAATCTCAGTATTAGTTTTAAAATAAACGTGATGCATGTTACAATTAATTAGCCACATTTGCAGCAAATATCTCATTAAAAACATCATTGTGTAGCCTTTACAGATTTACACTGACTAGAACTCCCTCACTAACATACATATTTACAACTTATTCCCCCCCCCCCCCCCCCAAAATGCCCATGACTGAACAAATATGCATACTCCAATTCTACACTAAGGTCAAGTAAATATCTCCTGTCCATGTCCAAAACAAGCTGCTCAGCTGGAGATTGTCTATACTCCCACCAAGTCACTAAAAACGGGAACTCTGTCCCATTGCAAATAAATGGGCAAGAGACATACTTTCATAATAAATATGTAATCCAAATTTGTCTGTGTTCTTGCTCTGTGCCATGCTAGAATAAAAGTTTGTGGCTGCACCTGTTACCTTTTCCTCAAATACACATCTTTTCCACTTCCCCTTTTTTCCATCACAACAGAAGGATATTCAGTTAACCACAAGAAGTAACTTTAACCTAAATTAGATCAATCACAGGCTCTGACAAGACTCAGTTGCTTTTTCTCTATAATTTGATCAACCACTATCTCACTGTACCCCTCTATTACACTTTCACCACTCTCTCCTCTCATCAATCTAAAACTAACACTCCATTCCAAGTATCCCTCCTCATCAATCTAAAACTAACACTCCATTCCAAGTATCTCTCCTCATCAATCTAAAACTAACACTCCATTTCAAGTATCCCTCCTCATCAGTCTAAAACTAACACTCCATTCCAAGTATCCCTCCTCATCAGTCTTAAACTAACACTCCATTCCAAGTATCCCTCCTCATCAGTCTAAAACTAACACTCCATTCCAAGTATCCCTCCTCATCAGTCTAAAACTAACACTCCATTCCAAGTATCCTCCTCATCAGTCTAAAACTAACACTCCATTCCAAGTATCCCTCCTCATCAGTCTAAAACTAACACTCCATTCCAAGTATCCCTCCTCATCAGTCTAAAACTAACACTCCATTCCAAGTATCCCTCCTCATCAGTCTAAAACTAACACTCCATTCCAAGTATCCCTCCTCATCAGTCTAAAACTAACACTCCATTCCAAGTATCCCTCCTCATCAGTCTAAAACTAACACTCCATTCCAAGCATATTCCAACTTTCCTAATTACTTTACTGCTCAATCTTAAATGTAATGATATATTCATAGTTGCTCTTCAGCTCCCATATCATGCTGTACTATATCATCATCCACCTTCCCCTTCCTAATATTTCCACATTAAAACTGCTACTTTTCATTATTTTGTTAGAAATTGCAGTTAATATTTTACATTATCTTTTGCAATGTTGTATTTCTCTCTGCTATATACAAACTTCTATTATCTTTTGCAATGTTATATTCTTCTATACTATATACAGACCTCTATTTCTTTTTTAAACAAGAAACATCTTTATTGAATTATGACTTATGACATAGACAATCATACATTTATGTAAAAGAAAACAAACCAGTTTTCCATATTTTCAGTTGCAAACATTATACATCACATATAATCTTCTATACAAAATATTACATAGCTCAATCATTTCCTGTTTTCCTTTAGATTTTGATTTCCATTTTCTAATAATTGCTTTTTTGGCAGCCACCAAATTAAAGTTGGCAAGACCTTACTATGTCTAGACAATTCCTATTCTGCATCACAAATAATTTCTTTAGTTACACCAAATTGCTCGCCTAGTTTCTGACAGAGTAGTCTGCATGGATTTTTTAGTCTGCCAACTCATTACATTGCCAAAATATGTTTCCAATGAGCTCTCTCTCCCTTATCATGCCTCTGGACATTTGCAGTCTACTAGAGGAAAAATTCTTTGGAGCCTGCTTTGGGTATAAACATACATGTGCAAACACTTACAAGCAAATATCCTAAATTTTCTAGAATCTGTTGCATATTTAGGAGCTATACAAACATCCTTGCATTGTTTACTTCTAAATTGCTTATTCACTCTCTCTCTTCCCAATTCTTTCTAATCTCATCTGACTAATTCTTATAGATAGCATGCAATATTTTGTATGCTCTACTAATTATCCCTTTTTTAACAGCAGCGTCTGTGCTAGACTCTACCAAAAACTCTGCCAGTGCTGGTCTTTCACTTAGGATCCCTCCATTCCTTTCTCTTTGCCTATACTCTGATATCAATCCTTGATAGGGAAGGCAATCTCTAACCTGCAGTCCAAATAAATTCTTGCCTCTTCCCACTCTATTACCTTTCCCTCTCTAGCTATTTGTTCCCTTCTTTGCCAGTTTCTCCAGTAAATTCAAGCCTCCTCTTACCTATTCTATGTACCCCTATTTGTGGTCATCCCTACTGGCAGAATCTCCTTTCTCCATTCCTATTTACTTTCTGCTCCTTTATGAATAGAATATTCTGAATGGTTGTTATTGTTATTCTTAAAGATCTGCATCCAAAATCCCAGTCTCTCCTTCTTTCTTGAACTTCCCCCTTCCACTTTGAATTGCAGCTTTCCACTTGTGCTGTGTACAGGAGCGTTAACTGTGTAGCTCTAAAATATCCCTTCAAACCAGATAATCCCAAACCACCATGTACTATTGGAAGGATCAGCTTAGGCCTGTGTCTATTTCAACTGAATGATCAAGTCTATATGTACCTATATAAGTTATGTGCATGATCTCTTTCTAAATTATGCCTTATGTAAGGTATTGTAATGCATTTTTCGCTCATGTATCTACAGTGCAAAATGAAATGTTAACCTTCACTCCCTTTCCTGTATTTTGTATTCCTTCTGATATCATGTAATTGTATTTTTGTACGTGTGTGTGTGTATATATATATATATATATATATATACATACATAGGTTTACCATCATATATTCGAATGGAATATTACGACACAGTAAGTTGCGAAAGGAGTGCTGCAACAATTCAAATAATCGAATACAAAAGTTCCAAACCGTAAAATCGTGCCCCATTTTTGACCCATGTTAGCACTTGTTTTTCTGTGTAGAGCAGCCAGAAATGTCGAGTTCAGTGTTTTTGCAACATCTTGACCAATCAGCATTATGGGATTTGCTTAAAGGTGTCGCTGATATGCAGTGTCAAGCACTGTGCATGCAACATTTTGATGGTAAACCATATATATACATACATATATATATATATATATATATATATATATATATATATATATATATATATATATATATATACACACACACACACAGATATAGATTTAGATAAGTTTCACAATTAAGAGCAGTTTTCCTCCCCTGGCCTACACACACACACACAGATTTAGATAAGCTTCACAATTAACAGCAGTTTTCTTCTCCAGGCCTCCTCTGAAAAAGGATTTTATCTCAGATGGACTTTACTGGTAAACAAAGATAAATAAATAAAATAATATTTTGGTTTTGATGTTACCAGTTTACATTTTATTGGATTTGATTTTGAAAATTTGTGATGCTGTGGTTTTCACTAGTTCCCCCCCCCCCTTGTTTTGACATAAATCACATAGACAATTTGGCTATTGCACTGAGAGGATGAAACCAATGAGAACTCGGATCAGTTTTTTTGTGTCATTCATGAAGGGTAATCAGGTTTGCTGTCTTACTGCTTTGAATAGTACAAGTAATTGTATTATTTTTGCTGTGAAGAATACAAAGAATGCATTGTTTAAGGAGTTTATGGATTTTTCTAGTAGATCAACAGCTGTCATTGTAGCATTCTTTAGAATGTGTCTGCCCAAAGTATTTGTAAGGCTGCTTCTGGGAATTTATTCATATATTCTTTAAATACTGCAAATCATATATTCAGTCTAGAGGTAGGGTAGGGATTTACTATGCCATTTTGTAGTATATGCTTTTGGTCATGCTCCCATTTTGAATAGATGATCAGGTAGTGATTACATTCTCTCTGTTCTATAACAAGTCCATACTCCCCATAACAGTAGGTGTTGGAGTGCTATGACAATTGCTGCACAATGTTATCCCTTCCTCCATTCCAGTTATTGCACTTACATGAGATGTGGTGATGTATTGCACGTCGGGGTTTACCTACGTGCCATTGAATCACCATTTGCTGAAAAATTGCACACCTAAAATGGTGAGTTCAAAAGCCTATAAAACACACAAAAAAATCTTTCCTTGCAGGGGTAGAAACCCACTGTTTCTCCCATGTGGGGGGGGGGTCTTTGCTTCCCCTCCCCTAAATTATATATATACTAACTCCAAGGTCACACAGTACAGCACATTGCTATGAAACTCACAGCAATATTATTTTTTTTTGAACTAAAGCCACTCGCCACTACTGTTTTAACAACCTGTTGATAAGCTGTGTGTGCGTGTATGTGTTGTGTTTATTTAGTTGTATACCAGATAAAGTTTTATGAACTGGGTCTTTATTATATACTATTTTCTTCCCCTTAAGTTATATGAGGGTTTCTCCGAGGCCCAGCTGCCTCAGATTTTCACAGAGTTGTTGGTAAATTTTGAGTTTTACATTTACCTTTGTGTAACTTTGCTCTCCTTAATTGTAAGGCAGTTTAGACTTCCATGAGAGTATTTGCTGATAAAATAATTCTTTTTGCCTCTTCCTGGGCACTAAAAAGAAAAGGTATGCATAGCACTCTCTTTTACAGCAAGAAAAGTATTTTCTTCAGTTTTCTATGAAAATAGCATTAAACTTCCATAGTCCTGGATTGAATAGTAGAATAACATCCAGTTTCATGGAATTTGGTGTTTGGGCCAGAACGCTAATTCACCATAAATTGTATTTCTTGCATTTACTACTAGCAAAAAATTGACCCGCGGTGGTGGTGCTGCAGTAGCATTGTCGCCTCACAGTAAGACGCTGTCCGGTTCGATTCTTAGCTAGTGCGTCTTCTGCGTGGAGACATGCGTGAATGGGTGTACCTTCGTTGAAGATTGTGCGTCAGAGCTGGTAACTCGGTACGTAAAAATCAACTACCAATCATTAGTGGACCGGAGTTCCGCTGTGGCGACCCCTAACCGGGAAAAGCCAAAAGAGACAGACTACTAGCAAAATTGACAGAATCCTGGCAGTGACTGGAAACCACTTTAAATCCGTGCTACAATTTCTGAAATTTCAGCTCACAGAAACTGAATCCTATTTTTAAATAACTAAATCACAGTCCTGTTTAATAGCCTAGCTACCCACCAATATGCACAGCATGAGATTGCAGTCATGCACCCTTAGTGACTTCTAGTGCTATCAGGCCTGAAGACTGACACTCTTTGCTTAATTCCTCAAACTTGCAATGAATTCTTATAGCAAGTGAAGCCAGGATATGAACATGTGCTGTTATGATGAGTGCCCTCTGTTAACCATACTGTCTCACTTCTGCTCTTAGACTGAGACATCCATGGTTCACCCTCTTCTCAGAGACATTGGTCACCCAGCCTACAACTGACTCTTTACAGTAATCTCTTAAATTAAGAGGACAAATATTTAATTGCAGTCTCAGACATCAAATGGTCTGACAGACAGCATGAGTGATCTGGGATAGATTTCTACCCATCATTCCTTTTATGCACACATTCATTTCATTATGAAAGAAGGGGAGTGTCCTGCTTATAGGAAGTCTTAAATGCTGAGATGGAAGAAATTATAGCTGTAGAGAATATTAATACCACCTACTGTGTTCTACCACTATAGCAGAAGAAGAGACATTTTCACATAGTTTTACAAGGATGCATGTCAGGCAGAAGTGTAAGTATTATGGCTCCTACCTGCTGAATTTTCTGGGTAGGTACCCAACATTTACACTTGCAGAAGTTGCCTGATTTTGAAACCCTTAAGATATAAAATCACTTTTCTAAAATGGAATCACATTTTGTTTTACTAATAGTAATTTCTGAGGAACGAAAATTTGTCAGCACCTAATATGGTACATTCTAACCGTTATGCTTTAAAGAATCTTTCCTGTTATGTTAATACTTCATGCCGTCAGTGGATTTTTTCAAGTATGTGTGCATATGTGGGTGTGATGAAGGTGATACAATCAACACTTCTCTTTGAAATGAATGCATTTCATTGACTCCACCCAGAATGATAGAAATCATGCTAAATTCATCTTGAATTAAAACTTCTATTTTTGAAAAGATATGTATCTTGGAAACAAATTCCATTCATATTTTCTGGTAGTGTGCACTGTTTTCATACAGTGGGAACATGAATGATTGCAGACACATCTAATGTTTAATGTCTAATAGTGTTCGAAAGACATGCGTGTGTAAATGGGTGTGCCTTCGTTGAAGGTTGGGCATCGAGCTGGCTCCTCGGCGTTTCGTAAACATCTACTGTCAATCATTAGTGGACCGGAGTTCTGCTGTGGCGACCCCTTACCGGGAAAAAGCCGAAAGACAAACAACAACATGAGCCACATCTGCTGTTAGAAAACACATCCCTGTTTTAGTAGTAGAGTTTGTGTGTCACGGTTAAGCATCTGTTGCTTACATTATATCCTTGTGCTGTTCTGCTGAATATCAGGATTCGGTTGGTTGTAGCTATGAAGCCATCTTAAGCTGGCATCTTTCGTCATTTAAAACTGTAATTAGCTCATGAGTAAGTAGTCGAGCTGCATTATGGATGACAGATGGAACAAGCAGACTGTCGAGTTTCTAATATTGCTTAGAAGCTGCAGTGTGCGAAGTTTCACATTTCAGATTTTCCTGTAGATTATTGAGCCAGTTTTCACTGATATACTCACACACATGCATATATGTATATATCATTTTTTTAATAAATTTTCAAGCTGAAAACCTGATGGTCAGTTTGAGACTATTCTTTATAATTATCATAGTCTCATCAGTTTTTTATTCATGCGTTTATGGCAATAACTCAATCAGTTAAACTAAAACAGTAATGGTCTCACTCATTTATTTAACCAGTTAAGTGATTTTGTCTGTTACATCCCTTTTCTATAGTGATAGTCTGGAAAAGTCCATTATGCAGTATGTTTCTAGAAAGAAAGCAGAGCACAAAGAAATAAAAGCAGGCTTATGGACATGTATGTGCATGTGAGTAACAGCAGGAATGAGGCTGAATGAGTGTGTGTGTGTTGGGGAGATTCATGTCATATGATCGAAAGATTATAACATCAAACCTCACTTCAGCAAGATGAGAAAGCTGACATCAGCAAATCTCACCACATTGAATGGCTGCGATGTTAGCATCTTAGTTGTTAATTTTGCTATGTATAACATGATGAAGTAAATATATTTTCTTTCCAAATTATGCACAGCTGTTAGCCAACTATTGCTGTTCGATGTGGTGAGATTAACTGATGGCTTTCCATGATTAAGATATTCAAAGTTCTCATCTCACTGAAGTGTTTTAATCTTTTGATCGTATGATACGCATCTCTTGGGGGATATATACAAACTCCACACAGACAGTGACCAGAGGTCAGAACTGAACTTTCCACCCTGGAGTTTTGAGTTCTACATCTTACACACTGTGACACCTTGCTGCCCATCTACTCATCAATGGTCTGTAACAGTTTCTAATGATCTACAAGACATGTTTTTTTTAATCTGAGGTCTCCTAATGCATATTATACTAATATGCATCTACTCATCAATGGTCTGTAACAGTTTCTAATGATCTACAAGACATGTTTTTTTTAATCTGAGGTCTCCTAATGCATATTATACTAATATGCAAGTTTATGTAGATTAATGCCTTTAAAATCACATCTTACTGTAGTCTAAAATGTACATGCTTTTTGTATCGGCTCATAGCTCTATAGAGGAATGCTAAGTCCGTTATATATTTCTGATATATTTCAGAGCTCATTTTCAGTCATCTTTATTACTGCCCTTATGAAAATCTTAGAACCCCTGGTTGGGATTTGTGAACTCATTTGTCTGGGGGTGCATATGCATGTCAATCCTTTAGATCAGTCTGTACCATGTTGTACTGACAGAAGAGTGACAATGTGATTTTTAAATGGCACTTCACCATCAGTATTGCATAGTCTAAACTAGTGTAAAGAGTTCTTGCCACAATGCATAGCGATGCAGCTTGTTAATTCCTCTGTGTTATAAATATCTTCATCTTCTCGGATCATAAACTAGTGGAACACCATGAAACTGGGGTCAGCTGAATACAGCTAAGCTCACTTTTGCAACCCATCCCAAGGGCTCCTTTCTGAAAGTGGGACCATATTTAAAGTTAGTTGGTAGATAGTTTTGGAGGTACAGAGGCATTGTGGCTCTGGGTAGATCCTCAGTATTTGGCCCTTCCCTTCTCCTTGCAATGCATCCCAGTATTCTTTGCATGCTGGTAAGTAATGCCATGTGTGGTGTCATGTGGACCAAGAGGCATGCAGGTTGCTGCATACTAAAGAGCTGCATTAACAGCGTATATTAAAATTGATGTAGTAAGCCATATTTAAGTGTGCCATACTAGGCTGATACTGTGCCTGCATGGAAGGTGGGTGATCTAGGAGGGTCAGGGTTGGGAGGAATATGTTTTTGGACACTGAGCATTTCAACAGTAGCTTCAGCTTTATTTACAGGATTAAGCCTGAGCTTGGTTGTGTAAGTTTCAATTAAATAAAAATTATACAATAAAATGTAAATATAGTCTTGGAGACATAAGAGCTTAGTGCAATGTGGAAGCCTTATCTTGTGCAGTTTCTACAACACACTAAACCTTTCTGATTCTTAACTGCTCTACATCTGAGATTTTCCCCTCACAGGGGCTTAGCATGGAACAGAGCCTTGTGGGTGAAGCCACAGAGTAATGTGGTACTATGTGGGAGGAGCTAATGCTAATTAGCCATATGCTCTCACTCCGAAGTGTTCCCAAGTCACTTGCTCTGTCTAGTTATTCAGAGAACTGATCGGATGAGTAAGCATTTATCTCTTGATGGAAATGTGAATACTATCAAAAGGTATCAGTCACTCATTCACTGCAATAGGAGGATGTAAGGTAGAGATAAGTACAGCAGAGCTGTAGGAGTCCGGGTGTGTATGCATGTGAACATGTGTGCGTGTCTTTAATAGAATGAATGAGGTTGAATCATGAATATGTGTGTGTGTCTGTTTGGTGCACTGCAGGGGTTGGGAAGGGAGTTGTGAGTCTTGGATGTGTGTATGCATCTCTCTGAGTGGTCACAGTAAGGTAAGGGATGCCAAAACTAGATATGTGTGGTTAGGTAGTGGATCATGAGTTTGGATGTGTGTATATTTGTACATTTATGTTGGAGCATGCAGGCATACCTCTCAACTATCCATATTTCCACAGACTGTGCAGATTTTTGCCTCCTATTTTTTGTCTGTTCCTTTATAAAATTTGTGGTTTTCTGGCAAATCACTGAGTATTGTAGTCACTAAATAATGACATGCATTTGAGTTTTAGATTTTATTCCCTTCAGAAAATGCATGTGAACACAAATCCTGTTCTAGCATATTTCTAAGTTTATAAGAGCAGTATTTAAAATCTGTCCTATTTCTGGGTCTTTGTCCCCCTGTTATTTTAGGATTTTCCAGATTTATTCAGCTAAGAGGTTGAGAGGTATGCATGCAAGCATGTTGGTAGGTGTTTCTCTGAGTGTGAGCAAGTGTGAAGGAGGTTGTTTGCAGATGAGTGTGTGCACATACGTGTGTGTAGGTTGGTGCCTTAGCTCATATGATGCATGGACTGCTAGGGAGAGCATGGTAGTGTTCACTTCTGACAGCACATAGTTCAATTCAGATACATTGTAATGAGCCATTAATGAGATGCCTCTCTGTGCAGCTTCATCATGTATCTGAATCAGAATCTTGTTCTGTTAAGCTATTATTGCAAACCCGTGTTAGCATGGATGAAGAGAAATTCTCTGACTCCTAGGAGGTTTAGTAAATACTAATATATATATATATATATATATTGTCAAACATAAAATAGCCTGTTAAACATACAAGTATACTGAATAAAATAGAATTTAACATTTTAATAACATGAACAGAATAGGATTGAAATATAAAGTCAAAACAGCATATGTAGATAGCCTTCAAGGGAAAGGACAATAACCTCCTAAGATGCAATGTCTTGATAACAAAGTCTGCATTCTAATGGATCCATAACAAAGCACAATTCTAAACGTCAGTCTTCAGGCTTCAAATGCGGTAAAATCCCAAAATGCCATGGAACACAGCAGCAATGTTGTGACTTCCTCATGCTGGACCAGTAATCAAGCAGGAAAAACTAAATGAAAACTCCAGCCAAGCTAGAACTTCCAATGAGTGACCTCCCAAACCTCCTGTAACAGAGGCACATGGGATATATGCAAATGACCCTTATGAACATCAGGTGTTTCAGATATATGGCGATTCTGATTGGCCATGACTTTTACATCTGAAGTCGTTTTAATGGACAATTTCAGGCCAATAAAGCCAAACCCCTCTAGCTATGGATATGCATATTTCGGTCTTGTTATGACCTCATCAGCATAGCACACACACACACACACACGGGAAAGGCTGGCACAGATTACCCACTCTACCAACTTTGCCAAGACTATAAGGTAGATTCATTGCCACCAGTCAGTTACTATAAGGCTCTTAAAAGGGCATCCAGTTATACAGAGTAAATTTAATATTAATACAAATGGTAGTGTTAGCCAAACAGCCAGGCTTTCAGAAGTGGCTAGAGTTATCACCACATAAATATATGAAAATACTCTCAAAACTCAAATATTCTCTGAAAAGACAAGCTGCAATGAAAAGTTTAAATGTATTTAATAATAAATAATAAAAGAACAAGAAAATATGAAATATCTGTTTACTGTAAACACCAGAGTTTCAGCCACAGGGAATATTAAACATAACACTGATAGAAAGTTTCACACAATTATAGAAATATAGTATTTAGCTAGTCTCACTATCTATTCCTGATTGACTAAAATAATTACTGTTCCTACTCACTGAATTGAGCAAGGCAAGATGATGTGGGTTCGTTGTCAGATCCAAGGCAGAATGCTGCTGAGACTTCAGTCTCCTCTAATATTAAAACATTATTTCTGGACAGAATGACAACACATACATCTGGTTATCTGACTCTGTTTCCAGCACTAACCCCATCATTATAAGCTATCAAGGTTTAGCACCTATGTGCTACAATACATACAGACCTTTGCTCAGATGTGGTGCAACTGTGGGAAGTCATAAAACCATTTTACTCCTCCTACAGGAGCTACCAACTGTTCTCTAGCCCAGACACTGCTCTGGCTCCATTGAAAACTGTAGGATAACCTCTTTATGGCTTAACCCTAAAGTAATTTAATTTCAAGAATATTTTGCAAAGTCGGGTGGATTAAAATTAACCTCTTCACTTCCAATGTATACATTTAAACATTTACAATAGTGCATGTACATCTCTTTTCCCTCCAGAAGGGAACACCGATGATACTTTCCAACACAAGCAAACCTCACAAACACATTTTCAGCTCAAGCATCTGTACAAATCATTTTTATATACAAATGACAAAGAATTATTTACAAAATTCCAGTTAGCTGTGCTGGCATATGTCACAAATCCACTGCCCCATTTCTCCCAGCATGATTGTCAGTACCTCCTGTCATCACAAATGTGAACACAACAAGTTGAAAATGCCCCAAATTCCAGTAGAAAGAAGCAAGAATGACCACTGAAGCAGAAGAGACAGCATTCAGTCAGTCACATGCTGTAATAATTACAATGTTATAATAATGCAGTTCATTAATGTGGCCAATGCTTTGTAAAACAGAAGGCACAGCAATCATAAATTCAAACTTCCCTAATCAGTGAAGAGTATAAAAGCCTCATTTGTGGCACATCATTCTAACAGCTTCAGGACTACCTGGACAGGAAGACTTGCGGAATGTCACATCCCTTTTAAGATATAATGAACTATACATTACAAGATGCTTAGTTTACTATCCATTGTATGAGTAGGGCAATAGAAGCATTTATATTTCCTGATACAATGCTAAGGTTAATTAGAAGGATACATGAGAGATCAGAGGCAAAAATCAAAATGGGAGGGTTCCTTTCTGATTAGTTGTGTCTGAGCAGAGGACCCAGGCAGGGGTGTTCTCTTTCCTGTTTGTTATATACATTATATTTAGAACCTCTAGCAGAGTAAATAAGAAATGCAATGATATAATTGGTATGCTGTTCAAGAAAAGTTGGTTTTATTTGCAGATTATATTATTTTATACCTAGTGATACCAGAAAAGAACATCACAGTGTTGTGGAATATTCTGAGATAGTTCCAGTTTTTTTGGGGGGGTATCAAATTTATGAAAATAAAAACAAAGGCTATAGTTATAAACTGTGTATCCACAGATGAATTAGTCCAGCAATACACATATTTATCGGGACATAATAAAATGAAGTATTTAGGAGTATGGGTTTAAAAGGATTCAGTTATAGCAGCTAAGGGTATGTGGAAAGAAACTAGACAAATGATAATATAAACACTGATAAACTGGAAGCTCTTGTGAATGGATATGGATAGCAATAATGTTTTTAGTCCCTTTAGTTTTATACACAGGTCAGGCCTATTTTTTAACCACCATAGGAGAAGGTGTGGACAGTAAAAGAGCTGAAGGATTTTATTTATTTGGGAGGGGAAAAATGCAAGAGTCAAATGGAATAAGTTGATCCTCCCAACAGATCAATATTAAGGCTCTTATACACAACATAAGCAGAAAGTTACTATTCAATGTGGAAATAGATGATGATGAAGCAGGGTGGTAATTCAAGAAATAAGGAAAGAATGGACTTTTAGATGCAGATCCTTGAGGAGAATAACAATAGTCATATAGAATATTATATTCATAAAGTAGTAGAACGTGAACTAAGAACGAAGTCAACACCGGAATGGAGAAAGGAGATTCTGCCAGTAGGGATGACTGCAATTCAGAGTATAGAGAATAGACAACAGGAGTCTGGCATTTACTGGAGGAAGCTGGCAAAGGACCCAAGGTGCTGAGAACAAATAATTAGACAAGGAAAGGTAACAGAATGGGAAGAGGCCAAGAAGACATTTGGATTGCAGGCTAGTGATTGTCTTCCATATCAGGGATTGATATCAGAGTATAGACATAGACAAAGAAAAAGCGGTAGGGAGTCCTTAATGAAAAACCTGCACTAGTTGATTTTTAATTGAACCTTTGAACAGAAGCTGTTGTTAAAACTAATTAGTGGGGCATATAAAATATTGCAACAATAACTACATAAATCAATCTGAAGAGGTCAGAAAAGATTGGGAAGAAAGATTAGATATGCAGTTGAAACAGAAACAATAGGAGGACATATGTATGGCTCCCAAATATGCAATAAAGTCTAGAAGATTTGGAATGCTTATACTCCAAGTAGACTTCAAAGGATTTTTCCTCAGGTAGATGGCAAATGGTGGCGATGTGATGGGGAAGAAAGAAGTAACTGGGAATATATGTTTAGGGAATGTAATAAGTTGACAGACTTTAACAATTCCCTACAGAGTACTCTGTCGGAAATATTGGGTGAGCAAATGATTGTATCCAAGGAAATTATTTTTCTGAGCTGGAGTACAGGATCTGAATTGCCTAGACATAATAAGGCCTTATCAAGTTTAATTCTGGTGGCTGCCAAAAAAACAATTACTAGAAAATGGAAATCAAAGTCTAAACCAGTTATACTTGAAGTAGAGAATAATGTAACAGAGATAAAAAATCAAGAAGTATGAACTTTAGAAAAGGGTAGGAGTAAATTTCATAAAAAATGGAAATTGTGGGAACAATACATGAAGAAAATATTTTGGAGAAGAAATGGGAATTAAGAGGAGGCAGAAAGGAATAATTCATGTAATGTTTCTTAGAATATAAGATATATAAGAATATATGTGATGTATAATGTTTGCAAATGTGAACTTGTTAATATGGTTTGATTGCTTTTATATAAATGTAAGTTTGCCCATGTCATAAGTAATAATAAAGGTGTTTAAAATAGAAGATGCTTAATATCCAAATATCCACTCAGAAAACTGGAGTGAAGTTTTAGAATTGTAGACTAGAAACATGACATTCAAAAAAGTAATAAACAGAATAATAGCAGCAGATTAGTTGAATCCAAAAGAGCCAAACATTATTCATAAAGGAAATCAGTAAAATAACATAAAAAAATGTCTTAGACAGTCCTGTGCAACCATCTTTGGACTACCTGCCGTCTTTTTTGATGCAGGATTGAGTTGTCCCTTGACAGCAATACTTATTTTACTGTTATAGGAGGTGGGAGTGCCCCTGTACAATGAACATTTAATGTACTATTATTGCAGCTGGGGGATGCTTTGGCAATGAGCACTGCATTACCAGTCATGAGGTGGGACAGAGCCCCTAGTCAAGAGAATTGATGTACATTATGTGGGAGGATATTTATTCCTTGTGCATCTCTGTGCAAAGACAGTATTGCTATGTGCTGTGTTTTGAGCAGCCATTGGAATGTATAGCTGAGGCTGCTAATCTATTCATTGCATTCAATCTCATGTAGTGCAGGCTGGGTTGTGTATTAAATAAATCTATAAGGATTAAAAATGTATGTAAAACTATCAAACAGCCAACACAGCATAGCATAAAAATATATATCTTTTATTCAAAAAAACTAAAAGAAAAGGGAAGAGCTTTCACTTCAAAAACCTGGCCATTCTTCAGACCCAAATTTATAAGGATCCCCGCCTATTCTTTAATATACATCAAGTATCAGTTTGTGCAGCTGACTGTACCATTGGAATTAAGTGCCAAATTCACCATGAGATGGTGCTTTTTACATCAAGGCAACACAGAGTGCGAGGAAATATTTCCCTGCGTTGCACTAATTTATAATTTTCTACAAGCAGCATCAAGTGCAAACCCTGTGGATAGGCTTTGGATAATCCACACTCGGCACTGATGAGAATGCTGCCTGTTATGCTGTCTAGTCCCATGGAAGTATTATTTTTAGCCTTTTACAGCGATTTTAAGACATAGTCCATGGTGATTTCTAGGGAAACTGAATTTTCACATACTGGGAATCACAATGTTTGTAGATGGGATAAAGTTAGCACTGAATTTACTTGCTAAAATATTGGTGATATTCTTGAGGTTAAAATATGTGATATAATTGTAGAGGAGCTCAGTGCATTGTGCTTTTTAACACCTTTATGAAATGTTCAAATTTTAAACATTGATATAGGTACACATACAGTAATAGAAAATAAAACAACCGTATAAACATTCTTCGCTATTTTCATGCATTCTACATGTATGTTTTCTTTTTAACAATTAGCATTTATTACAACATTGCATAAAATTCCTGAATTCCTCCCTCCTCCTGAACATTATTCTGCAAAGATTGTTCCCACCATACCTCTCAACCTCTTAGTGCAAGAAATCTGGATAAAACCTTATCTAATGGTGGGACAACTGTCCAAAAATATGGACACATTTTAAAAATTGCACTTATAAACTTAGAACGTTGCTAGAATAAGAGTTTGTGTTAATATGCATTTTCTGAAAGATTTTGAAGTCTGAAACTCAAATGCATGCCATTATTTAGTGATTTCAATCCTCAAATCACCCCAATGGTTTCACAGAAAACCCACAAATTTTGTAAGGAACAGACCAAAAATATGAGGTGAAAATCTGGACAGTTGAGAGATATGGTTCCCACAAATACCATGTATTTCTGTGTAATTTCCTCCTTCCCTTTTCTAAAGATCCCACCTCCACTTTTGTAACTCCTTTACAATATTCAGCCCTTCAGTTGCAGGTGGTTCAGAATATGTTTTTGGCAACATGTAGCATTAAACTTAGTAAGGCACTACTTTGTTTGGGACAATCAAATTCTATATCCCAGCTCAAAGGAATAATATCCTTAGTTGTATATACTTGCCCTCCAATATTTCTGACAAAGTGCTCTGTAAGGAATGTTTAAAAACCGCAAACACATAACATTCCCAAGAATGTGTTCCCAATTGCCTTCCATCTCATCTTCAGTATATTTTATCTACTTGAGGAAACAATCTTTGATCTGCTCTGACTATAAAAATACCTATACAAACAAGCAAAACTAATAAACCTGCTAATCTTTGTTTTATATGTGAGAAGGGGCCATATAGATGTCCTCTCATTGTTCTTTTGCAAATTCTCTTTCCAATCTTCCTTACCAATCTTCTTTAACCTCCTCTGATTGATTCTTATAGTTATCATGCAATATTTTATATGCCCTACTACTTATCCCTTTTTAGTAGCAGCCTTTGTTCTAGACTCAACTAAAAATTCTACCAAAACTTGTTCTAACTCAAAATTCCCTTATCCCTTTCTCTTCATCTTTTAGCTTTTATTACTCCTTGGTAGGGAAGTTGGTCTCTAACCTGCAGTTCAAACTTCTGCTTGATCTTTATCCCACTCTATTACCTTTCCTTCTCTTGCTATTTTCTCCCAGTACCTTGATTCTTTGCTAATTATCTCCAGTAAATTCCAGCCCCTGCTTTTCTATTTTCTATACCTCTACTTACAGTCATCAATACTGGAAAAATCTCCTTTCTCCATTCCCATGTTGGCTTAGTTCTTAGAATACTTTCTGTTACTTTATGAATATAATATCCTGTACGGTTATTTTCTTTAAAGACCTGAATCCAAAAATCCTAGACTCTCCTTATTCCCCCTCCCCATTCCATTATCATCCCTTTCACTTTGATTTATAGCCTTCTGCTTGTGTTGTGTGTATGAACAAGCCTTAACTGCATAGCTCTAAAGTAGCTTGTGAAGGCTGCCAGTCTAGCTACATAGAATTTTGTAGATAATTCTATGTCATTGTAAATATTAATATAATCCACAGGCTTGTTTTTACAAATGTAAGAAAACTGTGTTATATGCTGAACTTCAAAAATGTAACCACAGTGCACCCTGCTGGAAGAAAGCTGTTAAGTAAAGAATCACAACTGTGTTTCATCTCAAGCTCAGAGACAGGATGTCTGGGCTAGCAAATTATTTCTATTGTTATTAAGACAGATATAACTACTAGATTTTACATGTAAAAGTGTCTTTTATTGCTGTGGCTTCCTGGCCAGGTGCAGCTTACAAAGAAATGTAAAATTTGAGTTGCTGATAGCCTGGGAACCAAAGGAGAAGTGATTAAAATTATGTAATATGAAATGACTCAGCAGTACTGTGTATTATCAATTTAAGACTTTCTCGGAGAGAAAGACAGAGCATTTTGCATTTTCTTCTGGAGCTGACAACAACTCACCAGCACTTGCATGTTTTGTTCATAGGTAGGTACTAGGCTATCAGCCCTTGGGCCTATACAAGCCCAGCCAAAAAGGTACCCTGGCTTTTGCCACCCAACAAAATTATTTTCCTGTGCCACTGTCGAGCAGAGACACAGAGGTGATCCCCGGGGTGAATTTCCTATTTCCCATCCAATCATCAAGATTTTTCTTGAAGAGTGCTAATGAGGAGCTTTGTTTGATATAGATAGGTAGTTTATTCCAGAGTATGGGAAGTCTCTGGGACAGGAATCTATCCCTCTGGCATGTTCTGTTTATTGTGGTCACAAGGTTTAGGTCCCTAGAGTGTGTAGCTCGGCGGGATTGGGATTTCTTTAAGTGGAGCATGTCCAACAGCTCTGGGTTTGACATAGCTTTGTATGTTAGGCAGAGATCACCTCTGACTAGGTGATATGCGACGGAGTAAAGCTGGAGTTTTTTGAGACGGTCTGCATAGGGCATCTGTTTGAGGCCGGTAATCCTCTTTGTGAGGTATTTCTGCGGCCTTTCCAGTTGTTGTAGATGTCTTGTGAAGTACATACCAAAAGGGGTGTTGTACTCTATAATGGGTCTAATGAGTGATGAGTAGAGAGGAATAATGACCTCTTTTTTTCTGGATGAGAAACCTTTTGTGATGAGGTGTGCCATGTAGAAGGATTTCCTGACTACTGTGGCAATGTGATTATCAAAGGAGAGACTACTGTCCACCTGTGTCCCAAAGTCTCTTATCACACTTTCGGTGTTAAGTATACTACCGCCTATGTTGTAGTTCATGGGTACAGAGTTTTTACCAAAGGGGATGACAATGCACTTTTTGGCATTGAGCTTGAGGCCATGGCTTTGACACCAGGCATCTGTCTCATTGAGGCCCTTTTGTAGGATGTCCACATCGTTAGGAGTTTTGATTATGGCTCCTAGTTTGCAGTCATCTGCAAACTTCATTAGCCAAAGACCTTCTGTGTTAGCCTGTACTTCAGAGAAGTAGATACCAAACAGGAGAGGACCCAGGACTGAACCCTGTGGTACTCCACTTGTCACTGGTCTGAAGTCGGATTTGGAGTCTGCTACTTTCACTGTGTGTGTTCTGTCAGTGAACCAGTTGGCAACCCATCTTGTGACATAGGGATTTATACCTAGTTTAGTGAGTTTATCTATAATTCCAGCATGGGGGATGGTACTGAAAGCCTTGGCAAGATCTAGATAGGCTGTGTGAACCACCTTACCCTTGTCTATGGCTTTGGTGACTGCTTCAAAGAAGTCTATCAGGTTTAGGAGACATGATCTGCCTTTTACAAACCCAAACTGGGTGGGGTCCAGAGTTTGGAGATTACCAATGTCTTTGTTTATAAGTTCCATGATGATACATTCCATGGTCTTGCAGACCAGGCTCATCAGGCTAATGGGGCGGTAGTTCCCGGGGTCTGTGGTGGCTCCTCCCTTGTGGAGTGGGATAACCGTCGCTGTGCGCCATTCAGCAGGCACAAAGCCTGAGGTGAGGCTATGATTGAACATGGTACTTAGGTGGGGTGCCAGTTTGTTCTGTAGTACGTGTAAAACACAGCCTGTGATGTTGTCTTGTCCCATAGATGCTGTGTTCTTGGCTTTGGAGAGTGTGGTTTTTACCTGTGCAGCCATGATTACAGGAACTTTGCATTCTTCCGGTGTAGAGATGGGCTCTTTAGGGGGTGAAAGGGGGGTAAAGTTAGCACTGAACCTATCTGCCAGGATGTTGGCAATATCAGTTGGGTCTGTATATTTAGTGCCATTGTGCTGTAACCCAGAGCAGATCTGAGTATTGCCATTGATATTCTTGACATAGCTATAGAATGTTTTGTGGCTGTCTTTAGAATCAGTGGCGATTTTGTTTTTGTACCTAGCTTTGGAGGATTTTATCAGGGATCGCAGCTTCTTACTGAGGCTGACCAGGGAGCTCCTCCACTCATGGGATTTTACTCTCTTTTGCAAGTTTCTTCCTTCTTTTGTACAGTTTGTTTATGGCAGGGGACCACCAGATTGGCTTCCTTTTTTTAGAGGATAGTGTCTTGGTTCTGTTTGGGATAGCATAATCCATGCACTCATGTAAGTGCTTATAAAGTGCAATTGTGTAAGATTCAGTAGTTGTAACTGTATTGTATGTAAGCAGTATTTAGAATAGTGATTTCACTTGGAGTTAGATAGGACTTTAGCCAGATTAGTCTAGCTGTTTTCTATATTTATGTCAGACTATCCTACAATATTGTTTTAACTTTTCCTGTGATTTCTGAACTCTTTAATGTCATTGTGTTGAAGTAATAAGTATTGTCTTGTGTTTTTATTTATTATTAAATATTTTTAAACTTTTTTAATTGTGGCTGTTTTGTGTAGAGATAATTTAAGCTCTTAAGGGTACTTGCATGTATTTTGTGGTACTGTACTAAGCCACTCCAGAATAGCCGTAGCCCTGGGTCACACGTACTATTTGGATAACAGTAATATTACACACTGTAATTGGTCTCCCTTTGGTAAGGGCCTTATTAGTAGCTGATAAGTAGTGGTTGGTGGCAGTGATTTATACCTTATAGTCTGGGCAAGAAGGGGGCATAGCTGGAGAACCTGTGCCAGCCTTCCCCAGAAGTGTCTGTGTGTTTGTATATAACTCAAATCTCAAAGTGTTTGTGTGTCAGCTACTTGGGCAGGGACACAAAGCACTGGTTGGACAGAGAGGGTGCTGGATGTTTGGCTTGATCACTCGGCTGAGATCTTACCCCTATAGCTGTGCCAATGGGGAGTCATATTGGGGATCTGGAGAGAAAGGGAGAAACCAGCCCCAGACTGTGATCTCTGTGTGCTCTTATGGGAAATTATACTTTAGTGTGTGTGTACTTGTTATGCCCCCCAATATGCATGTCCCTCACTGGTGCTAGTGGTGAGGATTGGGGCTCTTTGATTACTGGGCCAGTGCACGGGCATCACATATTAATTGCTTGGCAGTGGTGGGATATCCACACCACATATTAATTTTTTGTCAGTGGTGGGATATCCACATCAAATGTTAATTGTTTGATAGTGGTGAGTTAGCCACATCACATACTAATTGGCTTGTAGTGGTGTGGACACTGAATTCCTGTAGCTTGTGTACAGTGATCACTGAAGGTGATTTTGTATTCTAAATCAGCTATGCAGTGAACATTCAGAGTTCAGATCACAATTGTTTTATTTCTTTGGTTAGCTTAGTTAGTGAGGGAGAGCAAACAAGCATGTCAGCAGAGGAGTATGGCAAGCTGACAAAGGGCCAGCTGGCTGAGATGTGTCAGGCTAAAGGACTGGTGCATGGAAACCTGGATAAAATAGACATGATTGCAGATTTGCTCACAGCTGCATCAGGAAATAGCAAGCAGGAGGATGTTCAGACTGGCCAGGGAGATGTACAACATTCAGAGAATGGACAGCTCAACCTTTATACAGAGAACTTAAAAATCCATCTGGAGCTAAAGAAATTTGAGTTGGAGGCCAGTCATTTGGAAATAGAAGCTGAGGAGAAGGACAGGCAGAGACAACATGAAAAGGAGATGCTGACTCTTCTCCAGAGTCATGGAGATCATGGGGAAGGGAGTAATTGGACCCCAGAAGCACAAAAGGTCACTAAATTTCTTCTACAGTCTACAGAGGGGGATAATTTTGATAGTTTCCTTCATATGTTAGGGTTTGTAAACAGTATGATGTTAACCAAAGGCTCTGGTTACAGTTCTTGACCCACCTTACTCCATGGTAAAGCTGTAACTGTGCTGTCTAAACTATCTGATTGTGATTTTTTTAATTATACTACTGTTAAGAATTGTTTGCTAGAATTTTTTAAGCTAACAACTGAAGCTTTTAGGAAAAAGTTTTGTGAGCGTAGACGCAAGATAGATGAAAGTGTGTGTGAATATGTTGCTGAACTAAGCACTTATTTTCATGGGGGGGGGGGGGTGAGTGGATGCCAGGTCACCACTTTTGAAG
This sequence comes from Protopterus annectens, assembly GCF_019279795.1. Classification (NCBI taxonomy): domain Eukaryota; kingdom Metazoa; phylum Chordata; order Ceratodontiformes; family Protopteridae; genus Protopterus; species Protopterus annectens. Next base: position 115,661,709 of record NC_056751.1, on the reverse strand, counting down.
AGCTGGCAGACTTTTTGGTGAGGGGACCAAGCCCTTAACACTTTGCCTGAGGACATGAGGATCTGGTTAGCTAATAGACAATGTGCTGATTCAGATGATTTGGGGAAGAAGGGAGACCTATACCTAGCAAGCAGGGCATCACTGCACAGGAACGGGGCACTTAGTGCTTGCTGCTCATGGGTCTTAAGGAATCCATGGTAGGCAGCCCAGACTGCCCCAACAGAATCTGTCAGTAGCAGGGGAAGCCACTAGTCCAGGTACACATCCAGGACCTAGAGTTAAATGTTTTGAATGTAATCAGTGGGGCCATGTAGCATATAGATGTCCAAGGAGGCAAGGTGGTGAACAAAAGGTGAGAGAGCCAGTAAGTGGGAAGGACAAAATGCCAACAGTAGGTTGTCTTGAGACAACAAGGGTACCAAACTACCACAAGAAGTTATATCCTTTCATAGACAATGGCAAAGAGGACATTGCTAAGAGAGACGCAACCTCTGACATATCCATTATGAAGCCTGCAATGGTTACAGAGGAGCACTACTTGCCTGGGCAGTCTACTCCAGTCAGAGCTTTAGGGGGGACCCTATTCCAAATACCTTTGGCTAGGGTTCACCTTGACTAGGAGGGTGGAAAAGGAAACAAGCAAGTAGGTGTGTTTGAGAATATCCCTGCAGATGTCTTGATAGGGAATGATTTTGACAATGCAGTGCCATGTGCTCATGGAGTTACATTCAGTCAGGCTTGGAGACAAGCATGTGGGTCAGGTAGCCTGGGGGAAACCCAGACAAACAGCACCCTTGCAGCCAGGACTGGTGAGGTGGTTACTTCAGGGAGGGAGCTACCCTGTAGCAGTGAGACTGAAGGTGAGCCACAGCTGCTTGTGGGTACTGATGTTCACTTGGACAGAGTGACTGCAATGGCAGAGGTGAGTAGTATTTCCCAGGCTGACAGTGAGGCACCCCTGTGAGAAGATACCAGACTTCCTGTGGAAGGGGAGCTGGGAAGGGTTACAAAGAGAGAGAGTTGAGACAGGGTCAGCTCTCAGACCCTACATTACAAGGCCTGAGGCAGGTAGCTAGTGAGGCACCTGATTCTCAAGGGAAAGGGGAATCTGTATACTGGGAAAAAGGGTTACTGTATAGAGAGTGGACCCCTGAGGGAGGGCTAGAAGGTGAGAGGATACAGCAGTTGGTAGTGCCCAAAGCCTATCATCTGGCACTTCTAGCCATAGTACATCAAATGAATGGCCAGCACCAAATGGGGAATAAACACCTTTTATTTTGAACAAATCTGTTTCAGCCCAAAAGAACCTTTATCAATGTAAAAAAGAAATGAGTCAAGACTTCCCACTTATAAGTAACTGAAACACCCCCAAATACCCAATGACATACAATCACTCATTAATAATTCATTAGATTCACCAGAACTACTGAAAAAATCTTAGACAAATACCCTCCACCAGTATTAAATAACCCCATCAAAACAAATATACATACAAAAAATATACATGCAAAAAGCAAAATTGATGCATAAAATATTAAAGATTTTTACAGATGTTCATTTAAACCTGGCGGGAATAATCCACCAAGTTTAATTATCCAACTTTTTTCCTTCCTAGTTAACATCTCATGCCATCTGGCTTTATTGAATTTGGGTCCACCTACTTTGTCAATAATAGTGAAACTAAAACAAGCAGTACTATGCACAAGGGTGTGCTTATATAAAGCATTGGTAATAACTTTATTCCTTATATTGCTGAGGTGTTCCGAAATACATAGCTTCATTGGTCTGGACGTTTGCCCAATATAGAATGCAGAGCAGAGGAATGCTGTAGAAAATGAATGTCTAGCCATAGTGTGGGCACTGCAGAAACTTCAGCCTTATCTGTATGGAAGGAAAGTCTTTGTAGTTACAGATCACAATCCCCTAACATGGTTACATCAAGCCAGCCAGCAAAATGCCAAGTTGCTAAGATGGAGCCTAGGGTTGCAAGCATATATGTCAGTGCAGCACTGCAGTGGGATTAGCAATGCCAATGCAGATTTGCTCTCCATGCAGGAAATGGGGTAAGGTATACCCAGACAGACCTAACCCTCTCAAGCAATGTTTCTCAAGGGGCACTTGAAAAATTAGCTTGAATTATCTGGGGGGGGGGGGGTTGTGAAGGCTGACAGCCTAGCTAGATAGAATTTTGTAGATAATTATATGTCACTGTAAATATTAATATAATCCACAGGCTTGCTTTTTACAAATGTAAGAAAACTAAATGTAAGAAAACTGTGTTATATGCTGAACATCAAAAATGTAACCATAGTGCACCCTGCTGGAAGAAAGCTGTTAAGTAAAGAATTACAACTGTGTTTGATCTCAAGTTTGGAGACAGGATGTATGGGCTAGGAAATTATTTCTATTGTTATTAAGACAGAGATAGGGTGGCCACACTGTTGCAGTGGTTAACGTTGCTGCCTCACAGCAAGAGGTTCTCCTGTTTGATCCTCGGCTGGGGTGCCTTCTGTGTGGAGTCTGCATATCCTCCCTTTGGTCGCATGGGTTTCCTCTGGGTGCTCCGGTTTCCTCCCACATCCCAAAAACATGCTGTAGGAGGATTGGACACACTAAATTAGCCCTAGGCATGAGTGCATGCATGTGCGTGCCTTCTGTGGAAGGTTGCACATTGGGCTGGCAACTGGACACCGTAAAACTCCACTGCCAATCATGAGCAGGTGGTGTTCTGCTGTGATGACCCCCAACCGGGAAAAGCCGAAAGAAGAAGAAGTTATTAAGACAGAGATAATTACTAGATTTATATGTCAAAGTGTCTTTTATTGCTGTGGCTTCCTGGCCAGGTGCAGCTTACATAGAAATGTAAATTGTGAGTTTCTGTTAGCCTGTGAACTAAAGGAGAAGTGATAAAAATGATGTAATGTGAAATGACTCAACAGCACTGTATATTATCAATTTAAGACTTTCTCAGAAAGAAAGATAGAGCATTTTATTTTGTGTCTTGGAGCTGACAACTCACAGCACATGCTCTGTGTATAAGTAGTATTTAGAACAGTGATTTCTCTTAGAGTTAGATAGGAATTTAGCCAGATTAGTCTAGCGGTGTACTATATTTATGTGACTATCCTACAATATTGTTTTAAAGTTTCCTGTGATTTCTGAACTCTTTAATGTCATTGTGTTGAAGTAATAAGTATTGTCTTGTGTTTTTATTCTTCATTATTAAATATTTTTAAACCTTTTAATTGTGGCTAGTTTATGTAGAAATAATTTAAGCTCTTAAGAGTACTTGCATGTATTTGGTGATACTGTACTAAGCCACTCCAGTATAGCCTTAGCTCTGGGTCACACTTAGTATTTGGATAACAGTAATATTACACAGTGTAATTGTTCTCCCTTTGGGAAGGGCCTTATTAGTAGCTGATAAGTAGTGGTTGGTGGCAGTGATTTCTACCTTATAGTCTGGTCAAGAAGGGGGCATGGCTGGAGAACATGTGCCAGCTTTCTCCTGGAGTGTCTGCGTGTTTGTATTTAACTCAAATCTCAAAGGGGTTGTGTGTGTGTGTGTGTGTGTGTGTGTGTGTGTGTGTGTGTGTGTGTGTGTGTGTCAGCTACCTGGACAGGGACACGAAGCACTGGTTGGACAGAGGGGGTGCTGGAGGTTTTGGCTTGACCACTTGGCTGAGATCTTACCCATATAGCTGTGCCAGTGGGGAGTCATATTGGGGATCTGGAGAGAAAGGGAGAAACCAGCCCCAGACTGTCTGTGTGCTCTTAAGGGAAATTATACTTTACTGTCTGTATACTTGTTATCCCCTTTCAATGTGCTGTTGAGTCATTTCACATTACATCATTTTCAATGTGCAGGACCCTCACTGGTGCTAGTTATGAGGATTGAGGCTCCTTGATTACTGGGCCATAATCGCATAGCTCATTAAATAAAGTAATCATAAACCACCTTGTTCTTTGGGAAGAATTTACTTATTCCTTTTAACTTTTGCCATCTTCCCATCTCCAGAAAATTCCTTAAACTCTTAATTAATTATTGTCCACAATTTCTCCTGTGGTTGATAAAAATATCCCTGACCTGTATATAAAACTAAAGAGACCAAATATTTCCACTGCTTGTAACTTATCCGTATCCATAATCAAGACCTTCCAGCATCTCAATTAATGGGTATCTTTTGTTTAGCCTCTTTGCACATACCCTTAGCTGCCATAATAGAATATTTTTCAATTCATGCATCTACATACTTCACCTTATGTCCCTGTAAATATGGATATTGCTAAAGTAATCCATGTGTGGATATAGTTTACTGCTATAATCTTTGTTTTATTTTCATTTATTTTATATCCTGAAAAGAGATGAAACTGTGATAAAACCCTTCACAAACTGAAATGTCTTTTTCTAGATGTATTAGTTTTAGAAACAATATAATCTACAAATAACACTTTTTTCTTATTGCCATATCATTTATATCATTGAATTTGTAAGTCACTTATTTTCTTTGCTAATGGCTCTAAATATAAAGCAAATAACAAAAGAGAAAAAGGACACCCCTGCCTGATTTCACTGTTCAAACACAGCTCAGAGAGGAACCCCCTTTACTTAATTCTTGCCTCATGACCTTTCATATATCCTTTTAATTAACCCTATCATTCTATCATGGAATGCAAATTTTCCCATTACCCTACTCATAAAATCTCAACTGATGTTATTAAATGCTATCTCTGCATCAAGATCCACCAACAATAGCAGTGTTTTCTTGATCATCATTGCTCTGTTAGTGGTGTCAAATATTTACCCCAAACTCAAAACTATATATATATATATATATATATATATATCAATTTTGGCAGCATCATTGCCATTCTTTTAGCTAGTATAGACATATATACTATAATCATGGTTTAAAATTTTAATTTGTATAAATGAAGCCGGGTCTAGAGAAAAACGAGCACTGGACACCATCTCCTGCACCAAGGCTATAACTTGAACTGAGTTTTGCTGAACAGTTGCAAAATCCTTCCCATCCAGAGTTTCTTTTTCTTTTTTGTTGATTTTATCTTACATTCTCCAAATTTCTTCTTTGCTGGCATCCAGGCTGTGTAATTACTAGCCAGTAACTGAATTTTACTAACTTGATATCTTTTACTAAATTTTCTCAGTTTCTGATTTCACACTGTGATAGCTTTAATCAACATATTTATCAGCTGTGTGACCATCTTGGAAGGTGTTGAGCAGTTTTCCTTAACTTTCTGAGATCTCTGAAGAAAATTTTAAAGCTTTCTTTGGTAACTGTAGCAACATTAAGCTTGTACTCTTCTTTACATTTTCTAATAGTACACTTCAAGTTCCTTGCTGGCATTTTTCAGGGTGGTCCTGAGATAAGGAGATGGGGGATTACTTACAAATTATTTTCCTTCTTTTGTTTACAGTTTATTAATTTAGGAGTTCCATCAGAGAGACTTATTCCTGAATGTATCATTATATTTAATGTTAATGGGCAGTGAATTTTCTATGCAGCTGTTTAGGTAAAAGTTGGATGTGAATGTGGCATCCCCCTCAGTTAGTTTCATTTGCAGGGTATTGTTGGGAATTTCACAGAGGTTTTCTAAAAGATGAAGTAAGTTTACCATGGTGAAGTCCCTAAAGAGGGTATCATTTGATAGTGGGGTAGTACCATGAAATCTGACAGAGAAAATGACTGATTTCTCATCAGATTTAACCAGGGATTAGGAGATGCAGGTTGAGGTGCAACCAGGGGCTGAGTTGCTAAGGACTATGTCAAAAATATTAAAGCCTCTAATGGATAGTTTTACAGTTTGCTCTAGTGCACTGGTATTAACAAGGTCTAGGAAATAGCTCTCAATTGAAATGTCGGCATTCAAAATAACCCCCTCCCAAAGACAGAAAATGCAATAGAAGGGTGAATCTCAAAAATTACTCTTCTCCTTAAATCGTCTTTTTACAGCGGTGGTGGGGGGCCTTCTTAACTCCACACACCTGAACTTATATATACCATGGTGGACATCACCATACCTCAGGGAAAAGGGATTATTCCAAGAAATGGTATATTGGACTTTGAATGGTTGTATGTCTGTTCTTTTCACCATTCAATCTCAATATTTTGATAGTCGCTGTAGCGGTTCCTGACATTTCATGTGGTTAGCCTATAGCTGATCATATACATTTGGAGAGATGTAAGTGTGCAAATTAATGCTTCAGTAATTGGAGTTCCTTAACAAGAAGTTATTTAGTTTGATATGTAACCCCTCAATGTTGTTAAGGTAATTTCCATGATCTTTGGGAGACACTGATGGGGATCTGTAGCTAACAATGAAGTAATAGTTTGATTTGTGAATGTTGATTTGGATCTCCAGGAGCTGCATGCTAGGGCTGTGGGTAATCTGACATGAAGTGCTGATGTTTCTCACTAATATAGGTACTCTACTGCAGCTATCCACATTGACGAAAGTGTGATGGGTGTTAAATCCAGGCTTTGCTGAACTCTGGACTGTGGTATAGTTTCCTGTGTTGCCCATATCCTTACTTGGATAGGAGGAAGCTTCTCTGTTCACCAGTGAGAGTGGGGAGCTTTGAGCAGCCTATCTGTCCCTGGAGGAGTGGTCTCAGCCCTGAAACTAGTAGCTTATTGGCCGTTTTGGGTCAATTCCTATCTCTTTCAGTTTCCCTGCTTTAAAACCCACATTTGTGTGGTTTTGCGCCAGTCTACAACTCTGCACAGCTCCTTGTGGTGTCCTGCAGAGTGATAGAGGCAACAAAGAGACCCAAGAGAGACTTTCCCAGATTTAAGTATTTTTTCTCTGTTTTTTTACTCCGACTGCCTTTTCCCGCCTAAAAAGCGAGCTTGTAACTGATCTGTGCTTTAAAAAGTTTAAATTGCTTTTGCCTTTCTACTTTTTACAGTTTTTGCACTTGTTTTATATCATTTAAGTCATTTTTGTATTGTATAACCGTTGTAGGCTACACACTAAAGTGTGCTAGCCTGTTTATAGCATTTACAGTGTCTTCTGTGTACTTTTCTGCTGTTTCCTGAAAAAAACCAAAAAAAATATATTCTCTTTTCCCGCCTTGCTGAACTAGGTTAGTCCAGATTTCAAGCTTTGCTGAACTCCGGACTGTGGTATAGTTTCCTGTGTTGCCCATATCCTTACTTGGATAGGAGGAAGCTTCTCTGTTCACCAGTGAGAGTGGAGAGCTTTGAGCAGCCTATCGGTCCCTGGAGGAGTGGTCTCAGCCCTGAAACTAGTAGCTTATTGGCCGTTTTGGGTCAATTCCTATCTCTTTCAGTTTCCCTGCTTTAAAACCCACATTTGTGTGGTTTTGCGCCAGTATACAACTCCGCACAGCTCCTCGTGGTGTCCTGCAGAGTGATACAGGCAACAGAGGGACCCAAGAGAGACTTTTCCAGATTTATGTATTTTTTCCTCCGTTTTTTTGCTCTGACTGCCTTTTCCCACCTAAAAAGCGAGCTTGTAACTGATCTGTGCTTTAAAAAGTTTAAATTGCATTTGCCTTTCTGCTTTTCACAGTTTTTGCACTTGTTTTATATCATTTAAGTCATTTTTGTATTGTATAACTGTTGTAGGCTACACACTAAAGTGTGCTAGCCTGTTTATAGCATTTACAGTGTCTTCTGTGTACTTTTCTGCTGTTTCCTGAAAAAAAACAAACAAAAAAAAAAAAAATTCTGGCATGTCCAAAAGTCACTTTCGGGTTTACTCTCCAGTCCAACTGGTGAATCTGGGAATCTTGAGGCAATGTTACAACTGCCTTATGTACACAGACCACCCTCTCCTCCTCCCAACAAGCTCAAATATATGTGAGAGATGCAACTATATAGCCAAACTGGAGGCTGAGCTCTCACAACCCAGTACTAGCACAGTCAGTCAGGAGGAGAAGGTAACCACACACACCACAAATCCAGTCTCACACAGACATATCGCATCAGCAAACCAAACACATAAACACACAAAAACATACTCGGTGGCTCTAAATAAAAATCAGCCCAAGCAGCAGAGACCTCCAAAGCAGACATCCAAGCAACTGCTACCCCACAACAATACCCACGTATCACATAATTCACAAAGTCAGTGTACCACACACTTACAGCCCTTAAGGCTAAACAACACACCTAATACACTTATAATAGGTGACTCTATTGTCAGACACACTGATGTCCCACTCACCAGACTAAACAAGGAGAAGGTCACTGTAAGCTGCCTGTCGGCTGCCAGGATCTGCCACATAATACAAACACTCAAGTCACTCCAAAGCAGGTACAAATATGACTCCATCATTGTCCATGCTGGTGCGAATGACCTGAGACATACCTCCCTGTACTACATGAAAAGAGACATAGAGGAGCTCTCTGATCATGTAGCTCAGGCCGGTATGACCCTGACCTTGAGTAGCATCTTACCCTCACCAAGAATGATGCCACAGTATAAAGGCAAAATGATCAATTTTAACAATTGGCTAAAGTATTGGTGTCATTCAAAGGGGATCCAGTGTCTGTCAGCCTGGGATGACATGCTCAACAAGCCACGTAGGGACAGCTTGCACCTGTCACCTCTGGGCTTTCAAATACTGGCTAAGGCTCTTGCCACCCCCATAGAGCCTTTTTTAGGCAAGGCTCAAAAGACAAACCACCTCCACAGACAACACAAGGAAAAAGAAACTAAGGGTAATGCTGCTCAACACCAGAAATCTAAACCTCAAGATGCGTGCACTCGAGGCTCTCTTCAGTATGGAGAATATCGATATCTGTGCAGTAACAGAAACCTGGTTCAAGGCTCCTGAGAGCACCCCAGCACTACCAGGTTATACCTCATACCATGCTTTTCAGCCCCAAAACTCGGACCGAACCACAAAAGGTGGGGGAGTATCCATATTCATCAAAGATACCCACACCTCTAGGTTAGTGGCACTGCACAAAGCATCAGTGACCATCCATGTGCAACTAACAGTGGGCAAAACTGCGTTTCAGTTTGTAGCCTGCTACAGGCCACCCACCCAAACTCAGGAACCCCACTCGGCTTTCCTGAGAACACTGGAAAATAGGAAGGTCTCTCCAAACACCATTATATTGGGTGACTTCAACTACCCAAACATAGACTGGGAGAACTACTCAAGCCCCAACACCCTCGCCCAACGGTTCCTAAAATTTATAAACTCAAATGCTATGGAACAACTGGTCACCACTCCCACAAGAGGGGAAAACATATTGGACCTGATCATCACCAACATGGGGACTCTGTGTTCCATACCAGAGGTATACCCCTCATTGGTAAGATCTGACCATAAATTAATCTAACTGGACGTCCATATCCCATCCCCACCCCCAGCCAAGGAAACCACGGTGAAGAACTTCTCAAAAGCAAACTTCACACTTCTCAAAACTGAGGTGGAATCCTTCAAAGCCCCCGGGCCAGTGGAAAATATGGCCCAAACCGCAGAATCCTTTACAAATGCATTCTATGGACACCTACGGGAATGCATGGATCGTGCTATCCCAAATAAAACCAAGACTCACTCCTGCAAAGGCAGGAGACCTGTCTGGTGGACCCCAGCCATAAATAAGCTATACAACAGAAGGAGGAAGCTACTACATGATAGAGCAAAATCCCAAAAAGGGAAGGCATCTCTGATCAGTACTAGCAAGAAACTACGATCCCTCATAAAATCATCTAAGGCCAGCTTCGAAAGAAAAATTGCACAAGACGCTAAAGACAATCACAAGGCCTTCTTTAGTTATGTCAGGAACCTGGGTGGCAACTCCCAGATATGCTCTGAGTTAGTGCAAAATGACAAAAAAATACACTGAACCCACAGACATTGCCAACATCCTGGAGACAGGTTCAGTGCAAACTTCTCCCCCCTTCCCCCCCCAAAAGAGCAAATGTCTATCCTGACAGAGTGTAGCCTCCCTGACATCACAGATGCACAGGTGAGAGCTGCCCTCTCCAAAGCAAAAAGCACAGCATCAATGAGACTGGACGGTGTCCCGGGCTGCATCTTACACGAGCTCCAAGAAGAACTGAACCCTCACATAAAGTCACTGTTCAATCTCAGCCTTACTACAGGATATGTACCCAAGGAATGGTGAACAGCAACAGTAGTCCCACTCCACAAAGGTGGTGCCACAATGGACCCCGGAAACTTTCACCCTATAAGCCTGACTAGCCTGGTCTGCAAAGCTATGGAGCGTATCATCATGGAACTCATAAACAAAGACATTGGGAACTTCCAGACACTGGATCCTACCCAATTCGGCTTTGTTAAGGGCAGATCTTGCCTCTTGAACCTGGTTGACTTCTTTGAAACAGTCACCAAGGCCATAGATGAAGGGAAGGTAGTCCATACAGCCTACCTGGACCTCGCAAAAGCCTTCGACACAATACCCCACTTGGGCATCATAAATAAGCTCACCAGCTTAAATATCAACCCCTATGTCACAAGATGGGTTGCAAACTGGCTCGGGGATAGAACTCACATGGTCAGAATTGCAGGTGCCATGTCAGACTCTAAACCAGTTACAAGTGGCGTCCCACAAGGCTCAGTCCTGGGACCTCTCTTGTTTGGTATATATTTCTCTGAGGTACAGACTAACACAGGAGGGCTATGGCTGACCAAGTTCGCAGATGACTGCAAACTGGGTGCTATAATCGACTCTCCGACTGACACAAGCATCCTCCAAAAGGGTCTCACAGAGATGGATAACTGGTGCCAGAGCCATGGCCTAAAGCTAAATGCCAAAACGTGCATAGTCATCCCCTTTGGGAAAAACAAAGTGCCCACAAATTACCACATAGGTGGTAATCCATTAAGTACAGAAGAAGTAATTAAGGATTTGGGGACCCAAGTAGATAGTAATCTCTCCTTTGACAAACACTTTGCCAAAGTTGTTAGAAAGACCTTCTATATAGCCCACCTTATCACAAAAGGGTTCACATCTAGATCAAGAGAGGTCATTGTGCCTCTCTACTCATCAGTCATCAGGCCCATAATTGAATACAATGCCTCATTTGGGATGTACCTTACCCGACACCTGCAGCAACCGGAAAGACCCCAAAAGTACCTCACCAAGAGGATAATGGGACTCAAACAGATGCCCTATGCAGTTTGGCTAAAGAAACTCCAGCTCTACTCAGTTGCTGACCGCCTACTCAGCGGCGATCTGTGCCTAACGTATAAAGCCATGTCCAACCCAGAATTAATGGACATTCTCCACCTCATGAAATCCAAATCACTTAGAGCTACACGCTCCAGGGACTTAAACCTCAGCACAGAAATAAATAGGACATGCTGGAGGGACAGATTCATATCCCAGAGGCTTCCCTCACTCTGGAACAAAATCCCAATCCATGTTAGGCAGAGCCCCTCACTGATCCTCTTCAAGAGAAATCTTGATGAGTGGATGGGAGATTGTAAGTTTACCCCTGGGATCTCTTCTGTGTCCCTGCTAGACAGAGGCACAGTAAACTAACCTTAAAAGGGCTATCTTCTGTGACCTACTATACAGAGGCACAGTCAACTAATCTAAAAGGGTGGCGAAAGCCAAACACACTCTGGCTAGGCTTATAAATGCCCTAGGGCAGATAGCCTAGTATCAACCTATGAACCTATGGAAAAAAATGAATTTGTTTGAATTGCCTGAGAGCCTCATGTTCAGGCATTTGTCTGTTTACACTCATAGCATTGAGTAGTATTACCATGTTGTTGTCTGAATGTGAGTTTGAGTGTACATAGTATGGGACAGCAAAGCCTTTAGCCAGCATGTGGAAGCCCTGGTATAAGCCATCTGTGGTGAGAAAGGAAGTCTTATCTGCCATCTCATCCCAGGCTGACATACTGAATTCCCTTTAAATGACACTGACTACTTAACCATTAGTTGAAGCCAATTGTCTTTTCATGGTATCTAAGACAACTGTGTTGTCATGGTATCCATGCATCATTCTTGATGAAGGCAGGATACTATTCAATAACAGTATTTGCTTCCTGTAACACATGCATATTAACTTCCATCATGTTTTTCTGGGTTCAGTGTCTCAGGTCATTTATTCCCACATTGACCACAACTAGGTTGTAGTCATTTCTGTCTGGGCTCTTGCTGTGGAGGTATTGATGCTTATTGATTGTGGGTTGATGTGAGAGATGGTAGCAGTGAACAACTGGAAAGCATAAAGCAGTTGCTAACTGCTTTAGAATACCTAATGTGATCAGACTGACCAAAGATGAGTTGAGACCAGGCTGTTGAGCCATTTTGTCAGAGGGTGGAGAACTAAGTCTGGTCACAGTATTCAAAGGTTGGAGAGAGACTACAGAAATAGACCCTGAAGATTTATGAATGAAGTATTTAGGGTGACACTTGGAAGTCAGGTTACATGATAGCTAATCTAGAAGTACTTTGTGATGAGACAGAACTAGGTCTACCAACTATAATAAGTTATGGTGATTTACCTAGTGCTGCTACCTGGGCTCACCACAGCTACAGTCAGCTATAAATAAATGTCATTTTCAGCCTACTATCACCAGAAGCAAAGCAGTAGCACTAATCCTAAGCCGGTTCCTGAGAAGCAGATCACAACTCACTTGCATTCAGCAGTATTGTCCCAGATGCCACGGGGATCAGTATACTTGTTATTGCCTTCACTTGGTAGATGCCCTGGATAGCATGTACAGTGATTTAACACAGCAAAAAGCCAAGCTGCAAAGAGATCCAAAATAAAAACTGTTGATTTTATGTATTTATTTATTTGTGGTCATAAGTGCAAGACTGTTTTACTTGTATTTCTGATTGAATGTTGGGTTTGCTTTCTGTTGAGTCAAATGTTGGATAATTTATGTCTTTTGGCTATATGACTATCAATTATGGTGGTGTTTGAGAACTGCTGATATACTCATAGATAGATGAATAGATATCTCTCTCCCTCACTGTGAATGTGTGTGCATGTGTGTGTGTGTATGTATATATGCATTTATATATATCTATATCTATCTATCTATCTGTCTATCTATATCTATCTATCTATCTATCTATATATATATATATATATATATATATATATATATATATATATATATATATATATATATATATATATATATGGGTCCTAGTTGTTACATTGAAAGTACGGTTTATCGGTTCATCGAACCGTACTTTTGTGGACCCACTTTAGCGAAAGTGCATTTTATCTCTCTCCTCCAAAAAAAGGAAGCCAATCTGGTGGTCCCCTGCCATTAATAAACTCTACAACAGAAGTAAGAAACTGTTGCAGAAAAAGGTGAAGTTCCAAGATTGGAAAAACTCCCTTATTAGCCTCAACAAAAAGTTGAGATCCCTTATCAAAACCTCTAAAGCCAGCAATGAACGCAGAATTGTGGCAGACACTAAAAACAACCACAAAGTCTTCTATAGTTATATCACAAATCTCCACAGCATTACCCAGGTTTGCTCTGAGTTACTGCACAATGATACCTCCTATACTGAGCCAACAGAAATTACCAACATACTGGCCGTCAGATTCAGTGCCAACTTTACTCCCCCCAAAAGGTCAAATCACAAAACCGGAGGAATGCCAGGCACCCAGCATCACTGCAGCACAGGTTAAAGCTGCATTGTCTAAGGCCAAGAATACAGTTTCCATGGGACCTGACAATATCACTGGATGTGTTCTATATGAACTACAAACTGAAATGGCAACACATCTGTGTGCCCTGTTCAATCACACCCTCACCTCAGGTTTTGTCCCTACCGAATGGCGCACTGCTATATTCATCCCTCTCCATAAAGGGGGAGCGATGACAGACCCTGGGAATTATCGCCCCATTAGCCTGATGAGTCTGATATGTAAGGCTGTGGACCACATCATCATGGACCTAATTAACAAGGATATAGGGAATCTCCAAACTCTAAATCCCACGCAATTTGGTTTTGTGAAAGGTAGATCATGCCTATTCAACCTAGTTGACTTCTTTGAGTCAGTCACCAGAGCTGTGGATGAGAGCAAGGCAGTTCATACAGCCTACCTCAATCTGGCCAAGGCCTTTGATACCATTCCCCACTCAGGAATTATTGATAAACTCACAAAACTAGGCATCAACCCCTATATCACTAGGTGGGTTGCAAATTGACTCACAGATAGAACCCCAGTGTGAAAGTAGTGGACTCCAAGTCAGACTGCTGACCAGTCATGAGTGGAGTCCCACAAGGATTGGTCCTGGGTCCCCTTCTGTTTGGCATCTACTTCTCAGAAGTCCAGGCCCACACAGAGGGACTCTGGTTGACCAGGTTTGCCATTATTAACTCCCCAAGTGATGTAGACATCCTACAGAAAGGCCTCACTGAGACCAATGACTGGTATCAAAACCATGGCCTTAAGCTTAATGCCAAAAAATGCGTCATTATCCCCTTTGGGAAAAACTCACTTCCCACTAATTACCACATCGATGGGAGCCCACTGAACACTGAAGGGGTTATTAGAGATCTGGGGACACAAGTTGACAGCAATCGCTCCTTCGACCACCACATTGTCACTGTGGTCAGAAAGTCCTTCTATGTAGCACATCTCATTACCAAGGGTTTGGCATCCAGGAAGAAAGAGGTCATTGTCTCCCTCTACTCTTCCCTCATTAGGCCAATCATCGAGTATAATGCCTCATTTGGCATGTAACTCACTAGACACATGAAACAGCTGGAAAGGCCACAAAAGTACCTCACAAAGAGGATCCTAGGCCTTAAACACATCTTACACGGACAGACTCAAAAAACTCCAGCTATTCTCTGTCTCATATCGTCTACTAAGAGGCAATCTCTGCTTGATATACAAAGCCATGTCTGATCCAGCTTGTAGAAATGCTACATCTAAAGAAATCCCAATCCCTCCGCACCACACGCTCCAGAGACCTCAACCTCCTTACCACAATCAACAGAACATGCTGGAAGGACAGGTTTATAACTCAGAGACTGCCCATGCTCTGGAATAGACTTCCCATACTGACATTTATACCTATGAGAAGAGCTGACGTATCTAAAACATTAATAGACTTGAAATTATATGTGAGAAAGCTGAACTTGTTTGTTTATTTTAACAACAGTTATTCTGTACCAACAAATTTACTCATCCCCAGTACCTTCAACCCTGACCTGCATCCTATGTTAAAAACCTTTGAGGATGCATGTGAACTGGATTTGAGACATTTGCTTGAAAATAATACCCTACCTATTTCCTTTAACTTAACATCTGTGCAACATAATTTAATAGAGGACATTAAAAAATCAGGCTCTCTTTGATTTATGCAGCCTGATAAAGGAGGGGGTATCATCATTATAGACTGGGTGGACTATAACCAATGCATGCTCCAACTGTTATTTGAGGACTCTTATGTTGAGGCATCCCTGAATGAAGTCAATATTTCATATAATAGAGTAGATTTTTTTATATGATATGTTAACTCAGGGTCAGATGTCTGTGGAACAATATAATTATGTTTATAATACAGTGGGACACAGCAACAACTGCAAAATAAGTGGCCTAAACATGGGCACCAGTCAATGACTGGCAGTCCAGTAGTATTATACATATGAACCAGTAGTATTATATATGTGAACCAGTAGTACACTACAGAGTAAGTGAAAGGGAATCATGCTCAGGGTATTCCATGTAAAAGTGGCATCACCATGGGGCTTGGAGGGGCAGTGCTTGCAATATGCTGGTCAACCTGATGGGTACAGCCTATAGGAATGGCGGGGCTATAGCAGTGGATATAGCAAAGTAAGGAGCCAAATCCACAGGTGTGCAATAGAGAATGACACATGGCATGCTGAAAAGAGAAGTGGAAGGTGTTTGATTCTATACACTAATAGTGTGAGCACTTCACATATGTTGGGTGGGTGGGATAGCAAGGTAGCCTACTTGTACACTGACGTCTGTTATCCTGCTGGGAGTGGATGCCATTACTACCTACAATAGACTATTACACAAATCCTCGGTCATGGTACCTATATACAGGTATACTAGTACATGTACATACTTAACCCTCTGCTTGGAGGGCCAGTTCATATTCATTTAAAAGAGGAATGTATTTTCCTATGTCGGTTTAGGAGCTAGAAAATATGAAAGAAAATGTAAATGCACATGAGTCATATGTCCTGTAGTTGTCCCAGAAAGTATTTATTATAAATACTGTGAAATACATTTATCATGTGTGCTTGTTGAAGATGTCAGAAGCAGTTTCCCCGGCCTCTTCTTCCTATTGGAGAAGAAAGTCAAGGTAGTTCTTCTTCAGGCCACAGTAGTGCTGCTTGGACTGCTCACCTGTGTAAGTGACACCTACTGCAGCAGTCAGTACACTGACAAGACGGTGCCAGGTATCCACCTTACATTGAGTATCCCCATAAAAAGTCCCAAGCATGTAGTTCTGGTGGTCTCTGCGCAATAAGTACAAAAATATTCTTGACTCTTTGGAGCTCCACTTGGGAGCCCTGCCACACCTAGTGCCTCAGAAGCCATGGCCACTTCACAGGTCACAGTTTAAAGGAATATAGCATCACTTTTGTGATGGTGTAGATTGCAGGCTTAATGTGATGAGTAGCTGCCACTAAGGCATATGATGGCATGTAAATGCATGGCATCCAAGAGTGTTGCTTGTGTGTATCCCTCAGAGCCTACATTTCCTACCATTATTTGCTGTTTAACATCTCTTGGGGGTGTGAAAGACGTTTAATATGTTCACATGTCTGGGGTACCTTTTGGGGTCAGTGATCGACTCAGACACATGCACTGTGTGTTGTGACTATTCATGTACATGCTTTGTAGTGCAGCCTTGGTCCACTATGTATTAAGTAAAAAATACATTTCACAGACATTTGCCCTTAATTGGCTCATCAAAACAATTATTGCACTGTCATCCTCAAGACTGCATGATAATATTGCCACAGCCACAGCCATTGCAGTCTACATTGTGCTATGGAATGTGCTGACTAGTAGAAAAGGAAGTGGTGTTAAAAGGAATACTTTTTGGGATAACCATATCTATAAAATAACCACAAGAACAGTAAAATTGTAATGCAAAACCACAATCTTGACCAGGAAAAGAAAACGTCAGGAAACACTGATTTTTAAATAAGTGAACAAAAACTATTTTACATATTTTTATTGCACTGTATTATTGTTTCTTTTTATCATGGGACATTTAGGTTTTTAAAGTTTTTAATGGTGTTATAAATATGTATAAATTGACTTAAAATGATTGGTGTGTTAAACATATAATTGTACGGCATTTCTGTTTGGATGTATACTCTGAAGAGGTCACTATTAAGTTATTTGAGATGAAAGCACTTAGTATACATAGTTTGTTTTTA
This sequence comes from Protopterus annectens, assembly GCF_019279795.1. Lineage (NCBI taxonomy): Eukaryota > Metazoa > Chordata > Ceratodontiformes > Protopteridae > Protopterus > Protopterus annectens. The sequence continues at coordinate 115,644,319 of NC_056751.1, read as the reverse complement.
TTTTTTAATAAACTGGTTAAAACTGCAGTCTGATTGCAATAACCATGTCTATAACATCTAGAGTAATTATTCATGGGATACTGACTAGACATTATTGGGAAAGATTTGGATAACTTTTCTGCTCCTCTACTGGTGCTGTTTGAGTTATAGGGTTAGGGTTTGTCAACGGTTGATTGTGGATTGTTGAAGGCTTTGAAGTGTATTGTCACAATACTTTACTTATGACAGCCTAATAAGTTTGATGAAGGTAGGTCATGCATGCATTCTGCAGATGCCACGGGCTTAGGGGTGGCATTGCTGAATAATGTCTATCATCCAGGTTATTGTGTAGGTGAAACTAATTTTCATCTTTTTTCTCTCTGATGTGTGTTCTTAGGGGGTTGGGAAGCTGATAGTGTTTCTCCATGCTGTTGGGTGGTACTGAGGGGCCACCTTTCAGAACGCCTCTCTCTGTTGTGCATTTCTTTTTCAGTTGATATTTGGGGGGTGGTACTTGTATTTATGAATGTGCTTTCCTGATGTTTTGTTTTTGGGGAGGTGTCTTTTCAAACTTATATGAACAGTGGTATTATAAATCTGCAACATGTATGGTTGGGGGTAGGTTCTTGTTGACATGTGCATGTACCCCTCTACCTGGTGGACATCACCAGGGATATTAGCAACATACTCAGGGGTGGCTTGCTGTGGTCTTCTACTTTATGTTGTATTGCACACACCAATGATCAATGGCCATGCTACAAGCATACCTGTTGTCTGATTAACTCCATTGTCCTAAAGAGGGTGGGTGACATTAAAAGCCATACAGGTTTATAGGTAATGTATGTTGCAATTCAACACCAAGGGATCATTAAAGGTACAGGGGCACACAAATGTAGTCATCCACATGTGTGGCGGAGGTCATTTGTGTGATTTTATGGGGTCATGATACAGGGACACATCAATATGCAGAAATAAGATTAGACTGCAGTGTCAGATTTCACATGTAGATACTGCATAGTGTAATGTGATAGGGGTACATCTATGAATGGTTACAGATCACTGCACAGTGAAAAGTACCTTTAGGTGTAGCCTGTACCTCTGTGTGGGTCAAATATTGCACAGTTTTCATGTGGTTTCTTGTGTGGTGGAGTACTGTAATGAGGGCATGGTAGACCTCACAGGTCACCAGCTTACCATATGTTTATCCTCACATTTCCATAGCAGGGTGGCTCCAAAGATGAGGAGAGAATGGCATCATGCTGCAGGACCTTAGTGAACATGGCCAGTGGATAGTCCTTAGAGTCAAGCGACCCTACCTTCCGTGTACATGTCTGATGTGACCTTGTTGCAAACATAAACACTGCCAGTAGCCATAAACAAGATCAAGTGCAATGCAGAGCTGCTGGCATGATCAATGATGCCTGTAGAAGGCAAGACATCTTGCACAGAAATGGATGGCAAGAGCTGAGGGGGTGGAAGTTCTATCTACACAAACATCCCTAACAGACAATGATGATTTCCTGGCACCTCTGGATTCAAGGGTGCTCCTTCATACTCAGTTGAGGACTTGACATTGGAACAGAACTTTACCCATTAACATGGGTGTCTGGAGCAATATTCTGGATTAGTATCCCCTTACATATGTATATCATGTAGTGCAAAGTGGTTGAACCAGAACCAGGCCCATACTGAATACAGTCATTTATATATATATATATATATATATATATATATATATATATATATATATATATACACACACATATATTAGTTCTTTAGCTACAATGTCATTCTGCATAGGGTATGATTTTTTTTGCATGCAACTGTACTATACAGCTACAGGCTCACTGCTATCTGGGAATGTCACAAAATAGTACTGATGCACTTGGGTGTGGAAGTCAGTTTGCAAAGGTTCTTCATTGTCTGGGTCCTACACTGTAGATATTGGGATGTGTGCTGTTGGGAAAACATCTTAGCCTGGTGATGATGGCTGCCACAGCCTGTACAGTCAGTAGCCACAGTGGCATGGGTAATGTGGTGGGCATATCGCCCCACTTCTACAGAGACTGGACCATTCTCTGTGCATCCTAACTCTGAGTCACAGGATACCATAGTAGGACAGGAGTTGGCTGACATACCAGCCCAGGATGCACCCTCACCTCCTACATCTCAAACAACAGTGAATGCTGGTAGCCCCCAAGAGCATTGGGAGGAAAATAGGAAGGTGATGTACTGAGGGGTGCCAGTGCCTTAGTGCTCATTGCACATTGCACATGTGAGCAGAGTGTCTCTATAGCTGTCACACAAAGGCTGTGCAGGGCAGTCATCCAGGGCTTGATGTCCCCATGGCCACAGTTGACCTGATTGGTGTGGTACTTGGTCTGCTTTACCCAGTTTTGATAGACAAAATGGACAGTCTGTTTCCTCAAGGTGCCTGTGTGTGGATGAGCATCACTGACATCCCTGTTCTCATGGCTGATTATCTTCCATCTCTGGTGGGAAACCCTCTGTGGGATCATCAGAAGACAGTCTAAGTCTCATAATGCCACTATGACCAGTGTCAAGGCTGCTGTGGCCAATCATGGATACACACAGATGGGGTGTACATGTTGAGCCTATGTGTGACCTGTCCCACCATTCTTGCTCATGGAGTACACCATTCTATCTGTTGTCTAAGAATTGCTCAGGAGGAGGGTGCACTGGAGTAGAGACATGCATCATAACTGAACATTCCTCCTAAGGGTGAGGTGCACAGTGAGGTGACTTCTGCAGGAGCTGTGTCCACATACACATATATGCATTCGTCAGAACACAAACACATGCATACACTTATATGACTACAGATACATACACACACACACTATCAGAACAAACACCACCACCTACCTCTATCTACTACCACAGTGGAACCACCATCCTCTTCCTTTAATGGCTTCCCAGCTCACCATACTCAGCAGACAATTGTTCTCATACACACAAATCATAAGCCTTCCAGCCCACATAGTGTCCATTGCCAACGTCTGTTACAGTGTCCCTTCCCATTTGTGCATATGATTACAACTGCGCCGTGCTCTCAGCGATCTGTTAATAGGGAAGCCAGTCTCTGATGCACAGCATGACCAGTGTGCATAAGGTGTAGCATGGCCTGTTTGTAGTATAGCATGCGTCAAAGTTGTGTTATGCTTAATCTGGCCCATAGTTGTGAACCAGATGTTGCCTCTGAGCTAGTGCCTTGGTGTACAGCACCCACCTCCACCTTACACGGTCATCTCCTGTAGCTGGGTCCTCTGCAAACTCCTCACTTGGCACATCTTCTACTCTGATGTCAATACCCTGCTGTATCTGTGTACAACATTTTGTGTAACACTGCACACACAATATATCTTGCTGTATGTATCTGAAATATACTGCAGGATGTATCTGCAGACATCTAAACAGCATAAGTGCTGTTTGGAGTTTGTATCAGTATCATGAGCCATGGCATATCTTTTATCACCAATACAATACCCCTGGGGGAATTCACCCTGCACAAATCGCTTATGTAAGTTGCATATATATTATATGTGTTAATCTTGGGCACTGACAGGGTAGTACACTGGCAAATTTTATAGTATATCCTGTGAATTGCACACCACCTGGCAGCTGATGGAGTGGAATACCTTATGGTTGATATATCAGTGTCCCTGTGTCTCACTTGGCAGCAGTGTGGGTGCAATAATTGGTGCCATTTACCACAGAGAAATGGGATGGTCAATAAAATGCCCACATGGAGTTGTTTCTCTCCTCTGTGGTACAAGGGAACCACATATTCTCCTCCAAATGCTATAGCACGACATTGAGAAACTGGTGTAATAGGCATAGGGCAGATGCCAGGGATGTAACCACTGTTTCCCTACTTGGTCTCTAGAAGGTCCCAGTAACCAGGTTTGTCAATTCTACATATACCTTATTGTCCACAGGAATGTGTGTGCCCCTCATTTCATGAGCTTGCATATCATAGCATCTTGGTTTAATTTCTCCACATATTTTGGATTTTTAATACAGTGATGGTAATTGACCCCTTTCCTAAGTCAGGGTACAATTAAAGTTCATGAACTTGTTATTGTTTCAGTCTTTGATGTTAGCCAAATGTGATCTTCTCAGCACCTGCAATTTGCCCAGAACTGACTCCTTCAGTAAATCATGTACTGTTACATCTATTGGTAGCATATATAGGTACAACTGTAAATTATTTTTATTAGGCCTGTTGCTCCTACTTCTATTGGAACTGTCTGGGTTTCTTTCTTCCACATTGCTTTTGTTTCTGCCTGCATATTCTGGTATTTTATGATTTATGTATCTCTCTGTACATAAGACACTGTGACAACTAGCTGTAGGAGTTTCAATGATCAATGCCACTTTTTTTGCTACTTTTTTTCGTGCACAACTTCATCTGTTTTTTTTCACAAGTTCTTTTTGAACTGTTGGTAATGGATGATGCCATGTGATATAAACTTCACCATTCTCTATAATGTTTTGTGGTTCATGTTTACAATGCTTCTAGCTACTTCTATACTATAATGTTTGCACAATCCCCAGTGCAACAGTCGTGCTACATTATTGTGCCTTTCAGCATACAGGCTTACTGCCATGAGTGTGTCATATCCAGCAACAAGATGTGTGAGTGTTTCCAGCTCTTTTTATAGAACCTGCATTTGTCTGTTTCTTCCACATGTTCAATATCTTGGATTGCCATTATTAGCCTTTCATCATTTGGTTTCAGTTCACCACTCCTTAACCATTCCTGTGTCAAATCTTGGTCAACATGAGGTTGTTCAAGGAGATCTGTATACTTGCCATTACATTTATGGATTTTTTCCAATTTTCTTTCCTTCTCAACTGATCTTTTTACTTATATTCTTTCTTTTGTTTTACTGTTGGTTTTTGTCTTATTCTGGATTAATTTCCATTCCTACTTCAATAAAACACTTCTAAGTTATGTAAGGATGTCATCTTAGACTTCTTTTCCTCACATTTTAAGTCTGGTGAGATTAGAAGATATGTATGCAGTCCCACACCTGCAGATCTATACATGTAATCATAGGTTAATAGGTGTGTACTAGGCTAATGGCCCTGGAGCCTTTACAAGCCTAGCCCATAGGATTACCCTGGCATCATGCCACTCAGCCTTAGTTCCCAGTGCCTCTATCGAGTAGAGCCAGTGGAGTGATCTCCAGGGTGAATTTTCTATTTCCTATCCACTCATCAAGATTTCTCTTGAAGAGGGCCAGTGAGGTGCTCCGCTTGACAAGTATGGGAAGTCTATTCCATAGCATGGGCAGTCTTTGGGTTATGAACCTGTCCCTCCAGCTTGTTCTATTGATTGTGGTAATGAGGTTGAGGTCTCTGGAGCATGTAGTGTGGAGGGATTGGGATTTCTTTAGATGTAGCATTTCTAACAGAGCTGGGTCAGACATGGCTTTGTATGTCAAGCAGAGATTGCCTCTAAGTAGGCAATATGAGACGGATAATAGTTGGACTTTTTTGAGTCTGTCCATATAGGACAAGTTTTTAAGGCCTAGGATCCTCTTTGTGAGATACTTTTGTGGTCTCTCCAGTTGTTGCAGGTGTCTATTTTATTTTATTTATATATTTTATTTTATATTTGTTTACTGGGAAAGTCCGACTGGAACGAAGTCCATTTACAGCGGAGGCCTGGGGAGATATTTCACAAGATATAATAATTTGCAAATAGTAGGCCCTGTATGGGAGTATTGAGTACTGTATATTAGAGATAGTAAGTAGTGAAGAGAGGAGGGGAGCAAGAATTGGAGGAGAGCAGAAAAGCATTTATGTGATGCAAGGACAGAGCCAGGACTGCAAGAGGTGCAAATTAAGTGCCTTTTTGAACAGTGAGATAGATGGTGCTAATGAGATATTTTGGGGGAGGTTATTCAATTCCCTGGCAATGGTATGAGAGAAAAGAGCTTTTCATGCAGTATTGTTGGCTGTGGATATACAGAGCAAGGTTTTGTTGGATGAGCGTAGAAGACGTTATGCTGAATATTGGTTTAGTAGTTGGTTTAGGGCTGGAGTTTTGTGGGGATTTTTTATTATGTTGAAGATGAGCACTAGTTGGTGGTAACTAATTAGCTGAGAGAGTTCTAACCACTTTAGTTCATTTAGGGCAAGACAGTGATGACTTCTAAAAGTGGAGTTACTGGCAAATTTTGAAATTTTATTGTAACATGATTCTAGTTTGTCTAGGTCTGTTTTCCGGATTTGAATTAGGATTGGTGATGCATACATTAGGGTAGACAAGAGGTGGGTTTGGGCTAGGGTGATTTGTGCTTGGTCTGATAGGAACTGTTTCTATTTGTATAAAGTTCCTAATTTTTTATGTACCTTTTTAATGGTTGCGAGATGTGGACATCAAAGTGAAGATCCTTATCTATTTCAACACCGAGGAGCTTAGTATGGGTGGAGGGGGAGATTGTGGTGCCGTTTTTGGAGTTGATAGTGAAGGAAGGAGGTGTGGTTCTGGATTTTTTGGGGGTAAAAAGAAGTAATTTGGTCATGTTGGGGTTTAGAATAAGTTGGATATCGGTAATCCATTTTTCCACGGAGGAGAAGGATTCTTGGGTAAGCTTTTGAATAGTGGTTATGGATGAGTCTGAGCAGATTAAGGATGAGTCATCTGCGTACTGTATAAGTGATGCATGCAGGGTGGAGGTATGTAGTTTGTTGGTGAAAATGGAGAATAGTAGAGGACCTAGTATTGATCCTTGAGGAACGCCTATAGTACTTGGTAGTAGAGGTGATACTACACCTTGCCATTTGACTGACTGTATTCTGTCAGAGAGAGAGCTTTTGAACCAGGAAGTAGCAGAGGGGGAAAAGAACATGGTGGATAGAGTGTCTAAAAGTAGGTTATGGGAGACCATGTCAGATGCTTTAGATAGATCTAAGAATATAGCTGATACAAAGCTGTAGTTGTTTCTAAGTTATTTAACCTGGTTAGTAAAGGAGAGAAGAGCAGTAGTTGTACTGTGGTTTGGGCGGAAGCCATGCTGTGTGAGGGAGAGGAGATTATGTGAGATTAAGAAGTGCATTACCTGGGTGTGAATACATTTCTCCAGGAGCTTGGAAAGGGGGGATAGGATAGCAATGGAGAGGTAGTTTGATAGTTCATAGGAGATGCCACCTTTGTGTAGGGGAATAATATATGACACTTTCCATAGTTGTGGGATGTAAGCTTCTTGTATAGTGCAGTTTATAAGAACTGAGACAGAGAAGGCTAGGGACTCTGCAGCTAATTTTAGGAAATTAGTGGGTAGACCATCTGCCGTGAGAGTGGTGAGTTTTAGTTGTGAGAGAAGTTTTTTAACTGTGGAGGTTGGTACAGGTGAGAGTGTGACGGAGGGTCTATTGTTGTGATCTATAGTTGGGGTGAATTTAGAGTTATTGTTGGATAGCTACGTAGATAATGAGAGAATAGATTCTGTGAAGTGATGGCTAAATTGAGAAGCTATGCTGTCATTGTCAGTATTGGTGTGGGGAGCTGGGGTGGTAGTTTTGCTGGGTTTTAAAAGGGAATTGATAGCCTGCCAGAACTTTTGGGGGTTTTGGAATGTTTGTTTTGGATGTCTAGGAAGTATCTTTGTTTATCCATTTTTGTTTGTTTTTTTGGCCTGATTCCGAAGTTGTTGATATTTTTGTCTATCTTGGCTAGTGTTATTCTTTTTCCAGTTCTTCCAGACATTGTCTCTGGCTTTTAGTAAGGCTTTTGTTGTCCTATTTAGCCAAGGGGTATAGTTAACTTTAGTCTGAAGTTTCCTGATGGGAGCTAATATATTTAGAACATTCATAAAAGTACTATTGAAAAACTCAACTACCTGGTCAAAGGCTAGAGTTTGTACTGGGTGCCAGTTACATTGTTGTAACATGCTGTTAAGAATTTGTGGATTTACCTTGTGCTCATCTCTAGTTTCCTTATACAGTATGCATTTGGGTATGTTTACTTGTTTACAAAGGAGGAGTGTGGGGCAGTGGTCACTCAGTTCATCAGGTAGGCAGCCCACATGATAATTTTCTTTGGGGAGATTAACTAAAGTCCAGTCGAGAATGGAGGTTCTTTTGGATTTGTTTGTCAACTCTGGTGGGTTCTTGGATTAATTGTGAGAATCCAAATAAGTTTGAGGGATTGTTGGAGTTGCAGGCTAGCCAGTCTAGGTTTAGGTCACCTAGCAGGATGGTTTCTTGGGGCAGGTTGATTGTAGCCCATTGTAACATTTCCTCTTATAGGTGGGTTATTTCCTGGAGGAATATAACTGCAGAGGATGTTGATAGCAGGATGGTTTCTTGGGGTAGGTTGATTGTGGCCCATTGTAGTATCTCTTCTATTATAGGTGAGTTATTTCCTGGAGGAATATAACTACAGAGGATGTTGATATCAGGATGGTTTCTTGGGGTAGGTTGATTGTGGCCCATTGTAGTATATCTTCTATTATAGGTGAGTTATTTCCTGGAGGAATATAACTACAGAGGATGTTCATAGCAGGATGGTTTCTTGGGGTAGGTTGATTGGGGCCCATTGTAGTATCTCTTCTATTACAGGTGAGTTATTTCCTGGAGGAATATAACTACAGAGGATGTTGATAGCAGGATGGTTTCTTGGGGTAGGTTGATTGTACCCCATTGTAACATTTCCTCTATTATAGGTGGGTTATTTCCTGGAGGAACGTAACTGCAGTGGATGTTGATTCTCTTTGTGTTTTTCAGGGACATAACGGGGCCTAATGTCTCTGCATTCTGAAATTTGGGAAGTGGGGTTTTCAGAGGCTGGAGGTTAACTGTGTTTTTAAATAAAATTGCAACTCCGCCTCCCTTTTTGGTATCTCTGTCTTGCCTTAGGATGTTATAACCTGGAGAGAGAATTTCTTCATTTTTGGGTGGTGGGTTTTAGCCAGGTCTCAGTAATGGTTAGTATATCTGGGGAGTAGTGGGCTATGAAGGCATGTAGATCATGTAGTTTGTTGGATATACTTCTTGAGTTTAGGTTAATAATAAGTAGGTCTGATTTCTGTTTGTGTGAGAGAATTTTGTTGCATGGACCTGGGTCGGGGTGTATGTCTCCTGAGATTAGTAGCCATTTTTTGAGGAATAGTTTGAGTTTTATGGTGTGAACTAGGTCTGTATTTACTCTAGATGCTGTTTGTCTATTGAGAAGTAGTGTGGTAAGTGTTTTGTGTATATAAAATAATGAGCTATTGTTAAATAGTGTGGAGCAGATTACAATGTTTTTATGTGTGTGTGTGTGTGTGTGTGTGTGTGTGTGTGTGTGTGTGTGTGTGTGTGTGTGTGTGTGTGTGTGTGTGTGTGTGTGTAGGTATTTGTTAGTGTTTAATGGTATGTTAGAGTGTATGGATGTAGTGTAGGCTAGAGTAGTGACAGTTAGTAGTAGTAGTGGTAGTATGCCTTGCATGATTTATCTGGGGTTAGGAGAGGGGAGGGTTGTAAGCAGGAGAGTGTGGTATGGAAGTGGGAGTGGACTTGATACCTGAGGGATGGTGATAGGCTGTTGTAGGAGGGGTGTGACTATTTGGACTATAAGTTTAGGAGCACTGGGGGCAGGTGAGATTTGGGGACAGAGTAGGGGAGCGGAGTGAGCCCGAAGGGCGAACGGAGCGGGCAAGAGCAATAGAACTGATTACAGCAGAAAAGTATCAGTAACTGCAGACATATTAACTACAGCAAGAAGGTATTTTTAACTTTATATTAAGGGAAAGTATTGTTTATTAATTGTAAATGTGGGCAGTTTCACAAGGAGGGAGTGGATATTTAATAGCTGTAGAAATGGGGAGGAGGACTTATCGAAATCTACCAGCTTTTGGTAAAAAGGGAAAAATGTCTGGAGATAAATGTTATTACTACCTTTACGTGATAAATGCTGCCACCTAGTGGCAAAAAGAGATAGTGTAAATGAGAGATAAGCAATCCCTCTAATATAGCAATTTATTCTAGGGTTAAGAAAACCAGAGGGGGGAGAGTGGCAAGCTAGATCCAGTGTCTATTGAGGTACATGCCAAATGGGACATTGTACTCGATGATTCGCCTAACGAGGGAAGAGTAGAGGGAGATAGTGGCCTCTTTCTTCCTGGATACAAAACCCTTAGTAATGAGATGTGCCACATAGAAGGACTTTCTGACCATAGTAGCAAAAGAGAGGTTACTGTCAACCTGTGTTCCCAGATTTCTTATGATGTCTTCTGCATTCAGTGAACTACCATCAGTGTGGTAATTCTTGGGAACCTTTTTTTCCCAAAGGGGATGACAACACATTTTTGGCATTGAGCTTAAGGCCATGGTTCTGATACCAGTCATTGGTCTCAGTGAGGCCTTTCTGTAGGATGTCGATATCACTTGGGGAGTTAATTATGGCTCCCAACTTGCAATCGTCTGTGAACTTTGTCAGCCAGAGTTCATTCGTGTTGGCCTGGACTTCAGAGAAGTAGATACCAAACAGGAGAGGACCCAGGACAGAACCCTGTGGAACACCACTCGTGACCGGTTGGCAGTCTGACTTGGAGTCAGCTACTTTCACAGTGTGGGTTCTATCTGTGAGCCAGTTTGCAACTCACCTTGTGATGTAGGAGTTGATGCCTAGCTTAGTGAGTTTTTCTATGATTCCTGATTGGTCAGAGGCACATGGGATATATGCAAATGATCCTTATGTACATCAGGTGTTTTAGCTAATTGGCGATTCTGAATGACCATGACTTGTTTCATCGGTTTACTGGGCAATTTCAGGCCAATAAAGCCAAACCCCACTAGCTGTGGATATGCATATTTCGGCCTTGTTATGACCTCGTCAGTACAGCACAAGCAGAGTGTTTGACTAAGCATTAGAAACACAGGGCTGTTACACCCAGCTGATGTCCATTATAATTAGGTTCACTGCAGAAATATCCCAAACAACAAACTAAAACAATGAGTGAGAAGATCACTGAAAAACCAATCAGTAAAAACAAAATGAAAACTCCAGCAGAACTAGAACTTCCACAGCTAGTGGGGTCTGGCTTTATTGGCTTGAAATTGCCCAGTAAAATGATGAAACAAGTCATGGGCATTCAGAATCACCAATTAGCTGAAACACCTGATGTTCATAAGGATCATTTGCATATATCCCATGTGCCTCTGACACAAGAGGTTTGGGAGGTCACTCAGTGGAAGTTCTAGCTCTGCTGGAGTTTTCATTTTGTTTTGCTGATTGTTTTTTCAGTGACCTTCTCACTCATTGTTTTATGATTCCTGATTGGGTAATGTTATCAAAGGCCTTGGCCAGATCAAGGTAGGCTGTATGAACCACCTTGCCTTCATCCACAGCTCTGGTTACTGACTCAAAGAAGTCAACCCGGTTGAGCAGGCATGATCTACCCTTCACAAAACCAAACTGTTTGGAATCCAAAGTTTGGAGATTCCCTATATCCTTGTTTATTAGGTCCATGATGATGCGTTCCATAGCTTTGCATATCAGACTTGTCAGGCTAATGGGGCAATAGTTCCCAGGGTCTGTAGTCACTCCTCCTTTGTGGAGAGGGATGACTGTAGCAGTGCACCATTCAGTAGGGACAAAGCCTGAGGTGAGGCTGTGATTAAACAGGGCACACAGGTGAGGTGCCAGTTCACTCTGTAGTTAATGTAGAACACAGCCAGGGATATTGTCAGGTCCCATAGAAGCTGTATTCTTGGCCTTGGACATTGCTGTTTTAACCTGTGTAGCAGTAATACTGAGTGCCTGGCAATCTACTGGTATTGTGATTTATCCTTGGGGGGGAGGGGTAAAGTTGGCACTGAATTTGTTGCTCAGTATATTGGCAATATCCTTTGGCTCGATATAGGAGGTGCCATTGTGCAACAGCTCTGAGCAAATCTGGGTATTGCCATAGAGATTCTTTACATAACTATAGAGGCCCTGTGGTAGTCTTTACTATTTGCTGCAATTCTGTTTTCATAGCTAGCTTTAGAGGATTTGATAAGGGATCTCAGATTTTTTGTTGAGGCTGATAAGGGAGTTTTTCCAGACCTGGGACTTCACCTTATTTCACATCAGTTTCCTCCTTCTGTTGTAGAGTTTGTTTATGGCAGGGGAGCACCAGATTGGCTTCATTATTTTGGAGGAGAGCATCTTGGTTCTATTGGGTATGGTGAGATCCATGCATTTGTGTACGTGTTTGTTCAGGGCATTAGTGTATGATTTGGCAGTCATACTGCTGTTCTCCAATTGCATGGGTGCAGTGAAGTTAGCCATCTCTGTTTTTAGGAGCCCAAAGTTAGCTTTGGAGAAGTTTTTCATGGTGGTTACCTTTACGGGGGTGCAGGGGGTGGGTGGGATGTGGATTTCCAAGCTGATTAGTTTGTGGTCGGATCTAACCAGGGAGGAGTTGACTATTGGAGTAGAGCAACGCTCGCCCATGTTAGTAATAACCAGATGAAGGATGTTGCTACCTCTAGTGGGGTTAAGAATGAGTTGGTCTAGGTCATTGGAATTAATGAATTCTAGGAAATGTTGGGCAAGTGTATTGGTATATGAGTAGTTTTCCCAGTTAATGGAGGGGTAGATGAATTTGCCAAGTATGAGAGTGTTAGGTTGGACCCTAATATTCTCCAGGGTGCTTAGGAATGTGGTGTGGAAGTCTTGGGTCATAGTTGGGGACCTATAGCAGGCTATGATCTGAATTGCTGTCTTACCCAATGTTAACTGCACCTGAAGTATCTCTGATGCGTTATGTTGTCTACCAGTCTGGAGGTGTGTACATCCTTTATGAATATCGAAACACCACCGCCTTTGGAGCTTTGGTCCAAGTTCTGGGGCTTAAACGTGTGGAATGAGTTATAACCTGGTAGTGCAAGGGTGCTTTCTGCTGCCTTGATCCAGGTATCTGCTACAGCACAAATGTCGATGTTCTCCATTTTAAGGAGTACTTCAAGCGAGTGCATTTTGAGATTTAGACTTCTAGCATTGAGCAGCATGACCCTCAGATTGCATTTGTTTGTAGCTGTTACGGTGGTGATTTGGTCTTTGGAACACCGCCAAAAAAAGGCACTATAGTGGTGGCAAGAGCCTTGACCAGTGTCTGGAAGCCCAGGGGTGACAGATGCAGGCCATCTCTGGCAAAGCATCGATGTCTGTAAATCATGTCATCCCAGGCAGACAGATACTGGATCTCCTTAGAATGACACCCAAAACTTAGCCAATTGTTGAAATCAATCATTTTCTACTTGTACTGTGGTATCATTCTGGTTGATGGTAGGAGGCTGCCCAGGGCTAGGGTCATATTCGCCTGGGCTACATAATCTGAGAGCTCCTCCATGTCTCTTTTCATGTAGTCCAGGGAGGTACGTCTCAGGTCATTCACACCCACATGTACAATGACAGAGTCATGTTTGTACCTGTTGTTGAGGGACCTGAATGCATGCATTATGTGGTGGATCCTAGCACCTGACAGGCAGCTGACTGTTACTTTCTCCTTATTCAACCTAGTGAGTGGGACATCAATGTGCCTCACTATTGAGTCACATATGACTAGTGTGTTGGGCATGCTGTTTTGCCTTAGGGGCTTTGGTTGAGTGTCACACTGTTTAGGAGAGTTATGTGTCTCGTGATTAGTGTTGTGTTGTGGTGGTCGAGGACGTTTCTGCCTTGGAGGCAGTTTCAAGAAGGCCTCTACCTTCCTTAGAGTTGGGAATATATATATATATTCTTGGTATACACAGATTTTGTTATATATCATCTGACAAGCATGAAGCATTTTTCTTGTTTTCCTGTCCAACTGATTCAACACTTCTCTGGGCCATTCAGTCACCCCTAAACTGTAAGTTAGAACAGGAAGATCAAATTGGTTTATAGTTTGGACTTTTCTACTAAATGTCAAGGCAGTTTCCAGTGCTAGTTTTAGTCTTCAGATGTATTCTTTACTGAGTTTTATTTTCAATTCATATTTTTATCATTATTCCTAAATATGTATGCACTCACCCCTGCTCAAGCTCTTTTGTATTATGTTCCTGTCCCAGAGTAACATTTTCTTGATACTGAAGCTTTACTGATTTAAATGTTGCTTTTGCATATTTTTCAGGACCAAATGCCAATGTTATATCACCTGAGAAAGTTTTAACCATTTGGAGATGTGCTTTCAACTCCTTATCTGATGAACTATACAGTTTTAAGTCATCCACAAAAAAGTAGATGAGATGTCTTTAAATAAGGTTGTTTTCCAGGAATCCAGTTGTGATCATAGTCTAATCGGCTTAGTAAATAGCATAACGGGTTAAAGGCAAGGCATAAGAGCAGCAGTGACAGAGAATCACTTGGAATATCCTTTGGAATTTGTTATCCCGAGGAAATAATTTGACCTTTGTCATGCCTCATCTGGAAAGTGGTTTGCCATTATTTCTTAGTCACTGTTAGATAATTGATCAGTGTACGGGTTATCTTATACATCTGTAAGCATTCCTTTGTCCATGAATGTGGAATGCTGTCAAATGCTTTTTTGCTATCTATCTATGCCATACTTCTATTATGATTTTATTTGGCAATAAATGATCCTTTATTCCACATGACTTTCTTTTGTTACCCTTTTGATATACTGCCATAAGTGAGTTTTTTTTTTTCTAAATGACTATAAACTCTGTCTGCATAAATTCCAGTATATAGCCTGTATACTGTCAGGCAGAGGTATAGCTGGCTCACCCAGTGCTCTGTCCGACTCCATGAACTAGTGCCCCACCCTATCGCTCAAAGTGAAGAAAAAAAAAAAAGAAACAGAAATGCACTCAGATAGGCAGGTCGTGGCAGTCTGAAGCATGAAGCATGGCCACTTCCAGGCATGCCCCCTCCCTACCAGCTCTTCACTGGAAGAGAAAAATAAAAAAAGCAAACACTGCAATAGACTGCTCATGGCAGTCAGAAATGCATGCCCCCTTCGTACCAGCAACATCACACAAAAGTTAATTTCTGTATAGGCATTTCTGAAATGCTGGTACAAAAAGAATGCAGGAACTGCACTCAGATTGCTCCCTGTAACAGGTTGTAGCCAGGGCACATGCCACACTTTGCCCCACCCTTGCTATGCTACTGTTGTCGGGTGTCAAGTTATTGTTCTATAGTTGTTAAGATGGCTTGCAGATGGGTCTATGTTAAAACAACGAACGGAAGAAATTACAAACGCTCCGTTGAGCGAAAACTCATATACTCAAAATCGTTATTGTGAGATCGCGGTACAGTGAAGATTGGAAAATTTGCCCTTTCCTCACTGTAGTGCGATCTCGGAGTTGGAATATATTTTTTAGGGGGGGTGGCCCCCCACAATAGCGATTTCGAGTATATGAGCTTTCTCTCAATGGAGCGTTTGAAATTTCTTCCGTTCATTGTTTTAACATAGACCCTTGCAGATTCACTCTTCAGGAAGAGTGTTATTTTTTCCTGTTGTTAACCAGTTTGGTGCATGTTCAGGATGTGCATATAGATAATTCTTACTTAGGGCTAAACCTTTGTGTAATAATGTTAATGCTTTTAGCCAGACGTAAGTTACTGCTTCTGGGTCTGGAGTTTTCCAGTTAGCAGCTTTTCTTTTGTCTCAATTTCTCTGGCTGTTACTTCATCCCATTTCGTATGCTCTACATTACAGCTCCTTACTGTTTCTTTTAATTTTTCTATCCATTTAGCATCTTTGTTATGTTCAACAGGATCTTTATAAATACTTCTCCAAAATGTGTCTATCTCTTCTTTTCTGATGCTGTTTTTAATCCTTTTTCTTTGTTTCCCAATTCTTTATAAACTCTTTTTAGATCATTCATACATTGCTTATTTTGTACTTTCATTTATATTTATTTATATGTCTTCCAAGATTTTCTGCCTGTGCTGATATTTTCATTTTATTGTTAGGAACATTATGTGGTAAATCTTGATGTGTTTTGCTGCTGTGCTTTCCTTTTATCACTTCTATCTTTCTAGGTATTTTTGATGATCTGTTCCCATTTCCATATTCTTCTGACAGCGATGCTTCTTGCCTTAACTGGTTTATAGTTTCTCTATTTGATGATTCCGTGGTTACTTGCTCCCTTCCTGTCCTTTGATTTCAATCTTCTAACATTTTATTTACTTTCTGTAATCTGTTTTTTTCATCTGTCTTTACTATGCCTGTCAGGTCCTGCATGTTCTCTCTTTCTACATGGTGGTGGTCTGCTATTCCTGTGTCAAGAAACTGGTGACATATTGGAGGTGCGGTCAGATCCTTCTGCAACTTAGGAGGCCTCAGCTCACATCCATGGCTGTGAGGATGGTTTCAGACACATACCTTACTGACAGTCTGTCTGCTATCCCCAAGATCTTTGAGCAGTCCAGTCTCTGCTCATCAGGATTTTATGGCATACAGCTGTGCTGGCACTTGTAGTTCACAGTGTAATTTTTATGTTTCTGAATTTCTCCATGATATTGTTTACCCTCATCAATGCCAAAAAGTGCATGGTCATCCCCTTTGGTAAAAACTCTGAACCCATGAACTGCAACATAGGTGGTAGTATACTTAACACCGAAACTGTGATAAGAGACCTTGGGGCACAGGTGGACAGTAGTCTCTCCTTTGATAATCACATCACCACAGTAGTCAGGAAATCCTTCTACGTGGCACACATCATCACAAAAGGTTTCTCATCCAGAAAAAAAGAGGTCATTGTACCCCTCTACTCATCACTCATTAGACCCATTATAGAGTACAACGCCCCTTTTGGTATGTACCTCACAAGACATCTACAACAACTGGAAAGGCCTCAGAAATACCTCACAAAGAGGATTACCAGCCTCAAACAGATGCCCTACACAGACTGTCTCAAAAAACTCCAGCTTTAGTCCGTTGCATATCGCCTACTCAGAGGTGATCTCTGCCTAACATACAAAGCTATGTCAAACCCAGAGCTGTTGGACATGCTCCACTTAAAGAAATTCCAATCCCTCCAAGCTACACGCTCTAGGGACCTAAACCTTGTCACCACAATAAACAGAACATGCCAGAGGGATAGATTCCTGTCCCAGAGACTTCCCATACTCTGGAATAAACTACCTATCTATATCAAACAAAGCTCCTCATTAGCACTCTTCAAGAAAAATCTTGATGACTGGATGGGAAATAGGAAATTCACCCCGGGGATCACCTCTGTGGCTCTGCTCGACAGTGGCACAGGAAAATAATTTTCTTGGGTGGCAAAAGCCAGGGTACCTTTTTGGCTGGGCTTGTATAGGCCCCAGGGACGATAGCCTAGTACTTACCTATGAACCTATGAACCTATGAATCTGTATTTCCCATCACATTCATTATAACAATATTACTAAATTCCATCTCATAATAAACTCATTTGCATGGTATGCTAGCTGCGATATTTCATGGCATTGCATGACTCTAGTAGGTGTGTCTCTGAATACCCTCCACCCTGCACACTGCCACTCATTTCTCAGTTTTACTTTTCATACTGCACTATTTGTTTCACTGGGTATGTTGTCAGTGGCACACTATCTGATGTCAATTCCCATTCCACTAGAAACGTTCTTGTCAATGGTCCATCATTTGATAGCATTGGTCAGACACTAGTCTGAGCAGTAAAATTCAAATGGAGATGCTTGTCCTTCTTTGTTGCATATAATTTATAGATATAATAGAGAAGAGTAGTTCTGCCACACAATGCAGAAACAGAGATTTGTTGGCTGTCTATCCAGGTAAAGACCAGCTTGTATGTGCGAACTTTAGAATATTATTGGTTTGTTTGTTTCTATCTGTGATGTGCTGGGCCAGGGGCCCTTTTCAGCCATGACTCAGACCAGAAAGCAGTAGTGTTTAATGAGTTATGCTTGACATAATTTTCAGTAAACATGAGATATAAATGTTTAATATTTATAGATTGACAGCTATATTTTTAACATTAGTTCCAATAAACAAGTCATACCAAACAACTTATTATGTGTACTGCGGTGGTGGTGCTGCGGTAGCGTTGTCACCTCACAGTAAGACGTTGTCCTGTTCAATTCTCAGCTAGTGCATCTTCTGTGTGGAGACATGCATGAATGGGCATACCTTCGTTGAAGGTTGTGCGTCAGGGCCGGCAACTCGGCACGTAAAATTCTACTGCCAATAATTAGCGGACCGGAGTTCTGCTGTGGCGACCCCTAACCGGGAAAAGCCATAAGACGCAACAACCAAATGACTTATTATCTGCAATATTTAGAGTTTTACTTTTAGACCCCTTTACTGTACAAAAAAAACATAACTGACAGCATTGGAAGAGAATAATAAATGTCTTGATAGGTTAAATTTGGCATACTAATGCATATGGTGTAGACTAATATAATTTAGTTAATATAAAGGATGTAACTAAGACAAATTACATCAGTAATTCCACTTCTAGAATATATTGATTAAAGAGAACAGAAAAGTCAGTGAGGGAAGATATAGTTTAAATTAGACGGATAAAGTTACCAATCATTCTAGCTTTGGTTATTGATTTATACTTTTTTAAAATTTCTGAGAGTAGTACTTGCTAATCATGTCTATATATGCAAATAATTTGCTCCTGAAAGTAGTGTAGCCTTTTCTTTCTGGTAGCCACATAAAAATTTACCGGGGCAGTTTTTCTATTGCCCTTTTCTCATATTACTAACAAAAGATGTTCTGTACAGTGTCAAAGATTCTTTTGTATCTGGCCTAATATTATAAGGTGGGGTTCTTGTTTTTATTATTTCAGAGAGGGGGTAGGAGCAGGTGAAAGTTCAGTCTGTATAATGCCAATGGCTCTTTGTGAAAGCATTGCATGCACTCCCCTGCTTCCAGTGTTTGCCTACTTCCCAACCTTGTAATTAAGCCAGCCCTTAGTTTTTTCCCAAGCTTCTAGACATTTTAGACTGATTGTGAGTACCTGGCATTATTGCTTTTAGAAGTTCACGTAACTCATCTTGTTGCAGCTTCTGTTTTAATGTTAGCAGTTCATTGGCATCATTATCAGGGTTATCTAACCTTTATACATCCATCTCCCTGACATCACACAGATGCACACCTAGACCATTATTGTCAGCCGGTGTATTTCTGTAAAAGGTGGAAACACATCTTCAATCTGCTCCTCAGATTTGTCATATGTAGGCTGAGGTATGACATTTTGGTCTGGGACATTTAGCAGGCATGCCAAGAAAGGACTGCTTATCCTACCAATTTCATCCTGAATAAGCAAAAAGAAATGTCCCTTTCACTGTCCTTTGTTCTTTAGACTCTGCTATAAACTAAAGCTGTTTTAGACCACATTTCTCCTATGTTCAGTGATCTCCCTTGGAAGAATCTTCTTTTGGAATGTTTTTATAGATGCTGCACAAATTGATAATTCTCACTCCTTTGAACTGAAGAAGAATGGACTACAACACATCAAATTGCCTTTGGATGAAGACTAAGCAAACATTATGAGTGAATGGGATTTTACTGTCCAGAAGCAATCAGGCCTTTATTTGTTTAAAGTGAACATTTTCACTCTAGCAGCAGTGCAATCCATATGAGCTGAAGTGCCCTAACAATAAGCAATGCTGTACAATCTCATGTGCAGCATACTTCTCAACCTCTTAGCATAAGAATTGTGGGCAAAGCTAAAATGATTGGGGGACAAGACCCAGAGGGCAAATTTTAAATAGTGCCCTTATTAACTGACAAAGTTGTTTGGAAAACATGTTTTGCATTAACATGCACTTTGTGAATGAGATGAAGTTTGAAAGTCAAATGGCTGTCAGTATTTAATGATTGCAATTCTCAATGATTTGCCAGAAAACAAGTTTTATGAGTTACAGACCAAAAATATGAGGCCAAAATCTTGGCATTCTGTGAAAATCTGGACATTTGAGTGGTATGGTGTGCAGCACATGTGCATTGTGCTGCAGTTGCCGAAAAACTGTGAAGCAGACCCTCACCTGAAATTCATGCAATGGCTTGAAAATGTCTAAGGCAAAGCAAACCAAGCCTGAACTGGCTGAAGTATCCAGAAAGTATGACCTCACAAATTCACCAGCTTATTACAAGAGTCGTATCTTGTGAGTATGACCAGCAGTATGCAGATATCTCTGAGTGTCGTGTCATATCAGCCACAACTTAACCCTGTAATTTAGGCACACCATAAACAATCTTATCATTACAGATACATGGTCCTGTTCCTAGTGGATAACACTCAGCAATTCTGGAAGTCCCACTCTGTTCCCCAGTAGCAGTGAATGTAGGCAGCAGTGCCAGATCTAAGCCTAGTTTCTGCTCTAGGAAGATTAATGAGAGTTATGTCATGTTGTGACTCAAAGGATAGCTGAAGGAGAAAGGACAGGTGGTGTTTATTAAGCTTTGATTCCATAATGAAGTACTCTTCCTAGTATATAGTTGTCCAGAGGCCATATCTTCCAGCTAAAATACTGAACATTTCTCCATACAGTTCATGGAATACCTTGCAGATGTCAGTTGTAAGGAGGAAAGCCAAAGCTGGCAACTTCTTTACTTTTTACTGATACACTGGATATATGTAACACTTGAGAAGCAGGACACATTTTTGCTGTTTGTTCCAAACGGTTTGGGAATAGTCAGGGACACACTTGGAAAATACTCCCCAGCAACATGTCTGTGTCAGATGGTATGAGATCCATGGAGTGTACGTTATTCAAAAAAATAATTAAGTCCCATAGTTACGAAGCTTAAAATTAATATAGTTACATAAAATGTGCACATCTTTTACAATATTAGAATTGGATGAGACAATACATAAGAAAGAGGAAATGCAGAATAAGATACATGGGTTAACTTTGTGTCTAGAAGTTGCATTGTTTTTACTTTATACAGTTGGAATGTGTGCAAGTTAGACATAGTCAGGTGTATAGCAGCAGGTGAAACAACAGAGTTAAGTGGTAGGCTATAAAGATTAAGTAAGAGAGCAAGGAAAAGCAGGTGCAAAGATGTAGAAAGAAAGAACATTATAAAAGGTTTGTAAAAGCATGTCCTAGCAGTGCTTTAGTGCCACTATCTGTAGAGGTACTAGCTAAAAAAAAATTTTGCCTGAATCTCCTTGTGTCCTGACTGTGCTTCTCAAACATTTTGGAAATATAGAGTATATTTTAGTGCATTTATTAAAACTGTATTTGCCTTAATATTGCTGCAACTCAAGTGCTCTAGATTGCACTGCATCTGAATTAATTGTGTTTTAGCTGCTTTTCTGTATATATAGACTTCTATGCATATGTAGACTAGCTACTTATTCTACTGTATTACTGCCTCTTAAATCGTTTTCCAGTTGTGCACTTGCCTTGCTTCATTTAAAAAGTTTTAAATTGCTAATATTGTAGAGTTTTAATTGCATTTACTGTTTAGGACTACACACTCAAGTGCATTAGCCTTTTCTGTGTTTATTTACTGTATTATTGCATTGTTTAGCCTGTTTTAACCAAAATAAATACTATCGTGTTCGCTCTTTCCCCCATTTCCTAGCCAGTATAGTCCAGATCCCAGGCTTTGCTTGTCTCAGGACTTTATTTTCAGTGTTCAGAGCTATCCAGACTTTGCTGTGGTAGAGGGAAGTCCTGCTGCTTACCAGTGGGAGTGGTGAGCATTGTACTGTCTATCTAACGCTAGAGGAGTGGTTTCCAGCTTTGAAATTGTAATTTTATTAGCCATTTTGGGTTGATTTCTATCCCTTTCAATGTGCTGGCTTAAAAATGCATGTGTTTGCACATTTTTCACATCATGCAGCACCACGGGGGGGGGCTATGGTTAAACTATTCCAGGTGCCAGAAAGTGTGCTCTTCAAATTTTCCCTTAGAACTAGCTGGTTTCTCAGTAGTAGCACTAAAATCTGAACCCCTGTGACTAGCACTTGCTCTAGATCCTGCTGGAAAGCACTAGGAAGCTTGAAACTGATACAAGCACTCAACTCTCCTTGTCAATAAGGAGAAATTAATTATAGGCACTAAACAGCCTATAAGTGCAAAGTACCTTGCAAAGGTAAGGGAAAACAGCTCTTCTACTTTACAAAAAAAAGCACCTAAACAGGCATATCCAAGGGTCAGCTTCCGGTGATTTCTCCTGTCCACCTGGTGATTCTGGGCATACTGGGGCAATGCGGCAACTGCCTCATGTACACAGACAACCCTCTTCTCCTACCAACCAACACTACAACCTGCGAGAGATGCACTTACATAGCCAAACTGGAAGCAAAGCTCTCTCCAGCCAAGATTGTGCTAGACAGTCAAGAGGAGAAGGTTAACACCTGCACTACACCTCAAGCAACACATAGCCCTTCAAAACCCACACCAACACCCACACATAGCAACACTAAACCCACATATGAGGTGGCCCTTAACATTAACCTCCCCAAGCAACAAGGACTTCCGAAGCTGAAATGCAAACAAACACAAGTCACAACCAAAGTGACACATAGCTCACAACACCAATGTGCCACCCAACAACAGCCCCTAAGGAAAGACAATGTACCCAACACTTTAGTCATAGGTGACTGTATAGTCAGGCACACTGATGTCCCACTCACCAGGCTGAACAAGGAGAAAATTACAGTCAGCTGCCTGTCGGGTGCCAGGATCCGCCACATAACGCATGCACTCAAGTCACTCCAGAACAAGTACAAATACGACTCTGTCATTGTCCATGTTGGAGTGAATGACTTGAGACATACCTCCCTGGACTACATGAAAAGAGAAATGGAAGAGCTCTCGGATCATGTGGCCCAGGCAGGTATGACTGTAGCCCTGAGTAGCATCCTGCCTTCGCCCAGAATGATACCACAGTATAAGGACAAAATTACTGCCTTCAACAATTGGCTAAGCTTCTGGTGTCATTCAAAGTGGATCCAGTATCTGTCTGCCTGGGAAGACATGATCGACAAACCAAAATGCTTTGACAGAGATGGTCTGCATCTGTCACCACTAGGATTCAGGTTACTGGCTAAAGCTCTTGCTACCTCTATAGTGCCTTTTTTAGACAAGGTTCAAAGGACAAAACCACCACCATAACAGATACAAGCATGCAAAATCTGAAGGTAATGCTACTCAATGCTAGAAGTCTAAACCTAAAAATGCACTCTCTCGAGGCACTCCCAAAAATGGAGAACATCGATATCTGTGCAGCAACTGAGACCTGGTTCAAAGCTCCAGAGAGCACCCCTGCAAAACCAGGCTACAACTCTTACCACACTTTTTGGCCATCAAACCAAGATCAAAACACTAAAGGTGGAGGAGTGTCCATATTCACCAGGGATATTCACACCTCCAGGCTAGTTGCTCAACACAATGCATCTGAAATTCTCCAGGTGCAACTAACAGTAGGTAAGACTGCAGTCCAAACTGTAGCTTGCTACAGATCCCCCACCATGCCCCAAGATTCTCACTACAGCTTTCTAAACATACTGGAAGATATTAAGATATAACCAAACATCCTAATACTGGGTGATTTCAACTACCCTGCCATTAACTGGGAAAACTACTCAGGTACCAACACCTTTTCCCAATGGTTCTTGGAATTCATAAATTCCAATGCCCTGGATCAACTAATCCATTGTCCCACCAGGGGCTCCAATATTCTAGACCTGGTCATTACCAACATGGGAGATAGATGCTCTACACCAGCGATCACTCCCTCATTGGTCAGGTCTGACCATAAGCAAATCACCCTTGACATCCACATCCCACTCCCACCCCCCAGTAATGAAATCTCTGTAAAAAACTTCTCCAAAGCCAACTTCATGCTACTCAAGTCAGAAGTGACAAACTTCATGACACCCATGCAGATGGGATCTAAAAGTTTGACTGCTGAATCCTACACTAAGTCACTGTATGAGCACATCCACTCGTGCATGAATTGTTCCATCCCAAATATAACCAAGATGCTCGCCTCCAAAAAAAGGAAGCCAATCTGGTGGTCCCCTGCCATAAACAAACTATACAACAGAAGGAAGAAACTGTTGCAGAAAAGAGGAAAATCCCAGGATGCAAAAAACTCCCTTACCAGCCTCATTAAGAAGCTGAGATTCCTCATAAAATCCTCAAAAGCTAGTTATGAAAATAAAATTGCCAAAGATTCCAAAGACAATCACAAGGCATTCTATAATTATGTCAAGAATCTAAATGGCAATGCTCAGATCTGCTCTGAGCTACAACAGAATGGCATTAAATATACTGATCCCAAAGATATTGCCAATATCCTGGCAGATTGATTTAGTGCCAACTTCACCCCCCTCTCACCCCCTAAAGGGCCCATCTCAATACCAAAAGATTGCCAAATTCCAGTAATCACGGGCACGCAGGTAGAAACTACACTCTCCAAAGCTAAGAATACAGCATCCATGGGAACAGATGACATCCCGGGCTGTGTACTACATGAACTACAAAATGAATTGGCACCTCACCTAAGTGTCATGTTTAATCATAGCCTCACCTCAGGCTTCGTGCCCACTGAGTGGCACACAGCTACAGTTATCCCACTCCACAAGGGGTGATCGACCTTGGATCCTGGGAACTACCATCTCATCAGTCTGATGAGCCTGATCTGCTAGGGCATGGAATGCATTATTATGGAACTTATAAACAAAGACACTGGCAACCTTTAAACACTGGACCCCACCCAGTTTGGGTTTGTGAAGGGCCGATCTTGTCTCCTGAACCTGATTGACTTCTTTGAATCAGTCTCCAGAGCTGTGGATGATAGTAAGGCGGTCCACACAGCCTATCTGGACCTTGCCAAGGCCTTCAACACCATCCCCCACTCTGGAATCATAGATAAACTTACTAAGCTGGGCATAAATCCCTACATAACTCCATGGGTTGCCAAATGGCTTACTGACAGAACCCACACTGTAAAAGTAGCATACTCCAAATCCAGCTCTAGACAAGTGACAAGTGGAGTACCTCAGGGTTCAGTCCTGGGACTGCTCTTGTTTGGCATCTACTTCTTTGAAGAACAGGCCAACACTAAGGAACTCTGGCTAACAAAGTTTGCAGATGGCTGAAAACTGGGAGCCATTATTGAATCCCCAAATGATGTGGATATTCTGCAAAAGGGCCTTACAGAAACAGATGTTTGGTGCCAGAGCCATGGGCTCAAAATTAATGCCATGAAATGTATAGTTATCCCCTTTGGGAAAAAATAAACATGTACCCATGAATTACCACATAGCTGGCAGTACACTAAACACTAAAAGTGTGATGAGAGACTTAGAGACACAGGTGGACAGTGGTTTCACCTTCGATATCCACATCGCTACAACAGTCAGGAAATCCTTCTATGTGGCACACCTCATCACCAAGAACGTTTCATCCAGTAAAAAGGAGGTCATTGTCCCATTGTACTCATTCCTCATTTGACCCATTATAGAGTATAACGCCCCATTTGGTATGTACCGCACAAGACATCTGCAACAGCTGGAAAGGCCACAGAGATACTTCACTAAAAGAATCACAGGCCTAAAGCAGATGCCATATGCTGACCATCTAAAAAAACTCCAGCTGTACTCTGTGGCATATCGTCTACTCAGAGGTGATCTCTGCTTAACATACAAGGCCATGTCAAACCCTGAGCTGTTGGACATGCTCCACTTAAAGAAATCCCAATCCCTCAGAGCACACGCTCCAGGGATCTAAACCTTGTCATCACAATGAACAAAACATGATGGAGGGATAGGTTCCTGACCCAGAGACTCCCCATACTCTGGAATACACTGCCCATACATGTCAAGCAGAGTGCCTCCTTGGCCCTCTTCAAAAGGAACCTTGATGATTGGATGGGAGATAGGAAATTCACCCTGGGGATCATGTCAGTTGTTCTGCTAGACAGGGGTCTAGGGAAGTAAATATTGTGGGAAGAAATATCCAGGGAATTGTTATGGCTAGGCTTGTATAGGCCCTAGTGCCGATAGCCTAGTACCAACCTATGAACCTATGAACCTAACAGGCCAGATGCAGAGATGACACTAAGAGGAAGCTAGACGTTAAAAAAGCTGCAGTTCTTCTTAATGGTATAGCTGAGACAGGGAGCAAGAGAAAGTGGAAGAGGGAGGGTATGGTTTGGGAGGTCAGTCTGGTTGGGAGCATGAGCATATCCATGTGAGTTTTAGGTGTTCTTTGAGGAGTCTTTTAAATGTAACCTTTGAGTCTGCTGAGGTTATAGCAGAAGGTAGGGTGTTCCAAATTTTACCTATGTAATTAGGGAAAAGAGAGTCCCCTGCTGTGTTGTGTAAGAATGTAAGAAGGCGCCAAAGCAGCCAATAAAATCATACATGTTTATTATAAAAGCCCTGTTGCTTTAAATTTTAATTGGAAAGTACTATGCACAACTGAATTGGAGATATGATTGGATGAAATGGATTTAAATAGTAATGAATCTAACAATTACTTGTCTGATGAAGCAGCTTTGGCTGCGAAAGCGCTCACCTGTTTGTTTTATAATAAACCTGTATGATTTTATTGGCTGTGGTTTGGTGCCTTCTTACATTTTTCTTTGGACTGTTTCTACTTTTGAAGGCCCAATTTACCCGCACTACCATCACATATTATTTTTGCTGGTTGGTACTTGGTGTAGAGTGGTGCAAAGACATGGCAGAAGGGATTAATGCCTCCTTGGAACTGGATCCTGTCCTTGGACCAAATGGCTGTAACACACAAAAAGGTAGAAGCCTACTAACTTTTATTGAGAGCAAGGAGAACCCACAACTAGACTTTCTGCCTATGGATATGACTACATTTATGGACACTAGCTGTGAGTATGACCCTGCAGAATTGAAAAAAGATTTATACAGGCTAGAAAATGATGCACGGAAGTTAATTCATCTGCGTTTGCAGAGATTCCACTTTGAAGCTTGCATTAGCTTAAAAATTGTACCTCATGGGTTAAGAGTACTGAATATGCCAACTTATGGTAATACAAATATTGATTTACTTGTACAATGGCAGCGCATTAACTTAAAAATGAGTTATAGTAATATGCCCCTGTTAATAAACATTTTTAAGCCAGAAGAAGACTCACTGGCTTTAGCTATCAGTAAAATACAAGCTAAACTGTATGAGAAGTATCCACCTTCTGTTGTTGATGTTAAGGTGGATCAAATTCTAGAAATGATAAATGCATATGAAAAACAGTTGCTTAATTATAAAAGGAAAAAGATACAGAGGACAAATGACTTCAGTACAGGCCGAGTGTTTGCTTGGCCGAAAGAGGAATTTGTGAATAGCCTTGCTTTAAATGTTAACCCACAAACTATTACTAGTGTTTCCAATGAGGCTGAAAGTGGTTCCACATTAACAGCAGAGAAAGAAGATGTGATGCCTGCAGAAATAGACCAGGAAGTGCTTCAACCTGCTCAAAGTGTTCAAACAATGAATGTGACAAACGCTGAAGCTGCTAAACCTTCCTTCTCAGGTGGAGCACGTAGGAAGGACACTACTTCAGCATATAACTATTTTAATGCTAATAATTCTTTATTTATGGGGCAAAGTCAAATTGAAGTTCCGTATCCAATTCAAGGGACACATTTTCGCAAGCACTCAGCAGACGGCATTTCAAGAGAAAAGCATCAAAAGAAGAAAACAATCCAAATGCAATAAAGAAAATGTGGCAGATGAAAGACCATCGCTGAGATGGAATATTTCTACACGGATTTTACCAGAACATCAAACCAGCGTTTTTAATAAAGGTAAGAGTTTCATATCAGCTAGTAGAATGACTTTAACAGACAATATAATTGAACTAAAATGGTTCACTAGAAATTTAATGTTAAAGTTGCAGTATAATGATTTAAGTACTAATTTTAATGAAACACTATTTAGGAAAAAGTGTTGTTATGTACCTAACATGAAAGGGGTTGTTGAGACTTTTGAGAAAGCCTGTATTAAAGATGTATACAACCTTTATGACAATAGAACTAAGATGAAATGTTTTAATAATTTAAACAAACAAGAAAGAGAAGCTTTAAGTAATTTATGCCATGACAATACCATATTCATTAGACCAGCAGATAAAGGGGGCTCTTTGGTTTTAATGGAC
Organism: Protopterus annectens; assembly: GCF_019279795.1. Lineage (NCBI taxonomy): Eukaryota > Metazoa > Chordata > Ceratodontiformes > Protopteridae > Protopterus > Protopterus annectens. The sequence continues at coordinate 115,616,264 of NC_056751.1, read as the reverse complement.
TACTCTTTCTATAAGAATGCCATGCTGACCATGCTTAGTGAAACTTCAGTATATGAATTAGTGGACTTATATCCTGTTATTATAATATCCAACTTTTTCTATCATGCTGTTTTTGAATGTTTTCAAAGTCATCTTATTAATATTGACTTGTATAATTATTTCATTGTTATCCCCGTGGACTATGATGTTTGCAGACAACATTGTGATCTGTAGTGAGAGTAGGGAACAGGTAGAGGAGACCCTGGAGAGGTGGAGATATGCTCTAGAGAAAAGAGGAATGAAGGTCAGGGCTAAGACATAATATATGTGTGTGAATGAGAGGGAGGATAGAGGAATGGTGAGGATGCAGGGAGTAGAGGTGGGGAAGGTGGATGAGTTTAAGTATTTGGGATCAACAGTTCAGAATAATGGTGAGTGTGGAAGAGAGGTGAAGAAGAGAATACAGGCAAGATGGAGTGGGTGGAGAAGAGTGTCAGGAGTGATTTGTGACAGACGAGTACCAGTAAGAGTGAAAGGGAAGGTCTACAAGAGGGTAGTGAGACCAGCTATGTTATATGGGTTGGAGACAGTGGCACTGACAAAAAGGCAGGAGTCAGAGCTTGACGTGGCAGAGTTGAAGATGTTAAGATTTGCACTGGGTGTGACGAGGATGGACAGGATTAGGAATAAGTATATTAGAGGGTCAGCCCAGGTTGGAAGGTTTGGAGACAAAGCCAGAGAGGCAAGATTACGTTGGTTTGGACATGTGCTGAAGAGGGATGCAGAGTATATTGGGAAAAAGATGCTATGGATGAAGCTGTCATGTAACAGGAAAAAAGGAAGGCCTAAGATAAGGTTTATGGATGTGGTGAGGGAGGACATGCAGGTGGTTGTTGTGACAGACCAAGATGCAGAGGACAGGAAGAAATGGAAACAGTTGATCTGCTGTGGTGACCCCTAATGGGAGCAGCCAAAAGAAGAAGAAGAAGAAGAAGATAATTATTTCATTGTTAATGAACCTACCATTCCCATAATTCAAGGCTCACCTAAAATCCATAAGAATGCCACTAATCCACCTATAAGACCGATAGTGTCAGGGCAGGGATGGAGTATGGAGCCACTGTCCATTTATGTAGAACAATATTTAAAACCAGTGTTATTTAATAACATCTATATTTTAAAAGATACAAAAAATTTTCTTAAGGATTTGTATGAACATGCTAAAGAGACACCCACCTTGAACTGCATACTTGTGACCCTTGATGTACAATCTTTGTTTAACTCTTTTCCAAATGGGCTAGGAATAGAATTTTTGAAGCAATATTTGATACAGGATGCTACTTATAATATCAAAATAATTGATTTTTTTGTGCTTCCTGATGGAGCCCATATTACAAAATAACATATTTATTTTTGAGAATTTAGTTTACAGACAATTGGATGGCGTAGCTATGGGCACGTCATGTGCCAATAGCTACGCCAACCTAGTGATGGCAACCTGGGAACATCAAAATATATTGAATGGGGATATGAATTGACATATACGTTTTTACAGCAGATTTGTGGATGACCTCTTTATGTTTTGGGAAGGAGGAGAAAGTGAGTTAAATTTCTTTCTGGACAAAATTAATCAAAGTACTAGTTTTTTTAAATTTACTGCAAAGAGCTCCCCTAATTCTATTGATTTCCTGGATGTTAAAATTATAAAGAAGGAAACAGGAGACCTCACTAGAGAAATGTATACAAAAGAATGTTCGAGAAACACCTATGTACATAGATATAGCATGGACCCACAGGACATTTTTAAAAATGTTGTAAAGGGGCAGGCTCTTAGAACATCTAGATTGACAGCCAGTCATGAGAAATTTTGTGATGAGCTTCAAAATCTTCAAGGGAAAATTTTGGAGAGAGGATATAAAGAATAGGAGAGTCAACCATTAACCTCCACAGTATTTCTCTCCAGAGAAAAAGAAGGTAAGCCTTACTTCTCTGAAGCCTATAATAACAGTCGAGGACAAGAGGTCCATATCAATAGAAATATGAGAATTCCTATCACTTATTCAAGCAATATAAAACTTTTACAAGGAATATTTGGTAGAAATTGGAATATTTTATGTGCTGATGACCGAATGAATAATATAGTGGGAAATAAACCCAAATATACCTATAAGAACAAGAAATCCCTGAAGAGGTTATTATGTGGCCCCAGATATGAAACTATATCTCATAAAGAGGCATCAGATGTTAATTATGGCACATTTCCATGCAAGAAATGTAACTATTGCCATCTATTGGATAATAGAGGGACCTTTTTACATCCAGATACAGACAAAACCCTACTCTTTAAGCTGGTAGCCAACTGTAATACTACCAATTTAGTATACTTAGCTTACTGTGGTCTGTGTAAATCATTCTATATTGGAATGACTACACATAGATTACATGATCGAATAAAAGAGCATGTATATGATATCCATAGAAAAGCAGATACTAGTGTGCTAGCAAAGCATATAATGGAAACAGATACATCACATACCTTTAAGTTCATGGTTATTGAGCAAGTATGGCTAGGAACTAGAGGGGGTTCAGTGAAAAATAAGGTGGAAATAAAGGAATTAGAGTGGATTATCAGAATGCGTGCTACCATGGGTAAAGGGCTGAATGATAAAATGTCCATTAAACCCATATTAGCCAATAGATCCCTTACTGGATGACTGTGTATCTGCTTTTAAAGTAATTTAAACTGTTGCTTTAATTTTTAATTGGAATGAAATATGCAGAATTGAATTGGAGATATGATTGGATGAAATAGATTTAAATAGTAATGAATCTAACAGTTACTTGTCTGATAAAGCAGCTTTGTCTGCGAAAGCACTCTCCTGTTCATTTTATAATAAACCTGTATGATTTTATTGGCTGTGGTTTGGTGCCTTCTTACATTTTTCTTTGGACTGTTTCTACTTTTGAAGGCCCAATTTACCTGCACTACCATCATATACTTTTTGCTGGTTATTATTATTATTGTTGTTGATGTTATTATTATTATTATTATTATTATTAATAAGGTGTATGTCTATTATTTCAATGTTAAGCTGAGTGTAATTATTATTATTATTATTATTATTATTATTATTATTATTATTATTATTATTATTAAGGTGCATGTCTGTTATTTCAGTGTTAAGCTGAATGTAATTATTATTATTATTATTATTATTGCTATTATCATTGAGGTGTACGTCTGTTAGTACACAGCATCATATCGATACAGGCAGCACACATACAGACCAATCTATGTTCACAGGGCTAGGGTGCACCAAATGTACAACTTTATGTTACTGTAATATCAGAAGAATATCTGCATGGCTAAAAGAAAAAGGCATGTGTGAAATAACTGAAGGTGGTAGGAATGCAAGTGATCATGGTGTAAGTATGAAAGCTGAAGAAACAAGAAGCTCAGACTAGATGATTTTTAAAACTGACAAATAAGATTACCGGGCCATAACATGAGTTATGATTGTTAAAGAATGCTCATTAGAGGGCGTTTTATATGGACACAGTGAGGATAACAGTCTTAAGATGTGTGCTTTTTTCAATGAGATTGATAGAATTGGGGTTGGAGTATTTCAATTATATTAGGAGGTGATTAGACCTGCAGTTAGAGAAATGGCCATCAGAAAGGGTCTACAGTCCAGAGCTAATGCCACACTCAAGAGATATCTAGTCAAGTTCTTACTTGTCTATGTGGGCAGATGCTTATACTTCACAGAATCTGAGGTCACTTTCTCCATTCTGTCTTCATTAGCAAGCTAGCTCAAATGTTGCCTTACTAGTGACAGTATGTGTAATCTGATATCTATAGTAGACATTGTGCCAACAATTCTCTCTCTTTGCCCATGCTGTTATAAAGATAAACATTATGCAATCAACTGGCTGTGATGAAGACAGGTTTCTTCAAGGGGGTGGTAGTGAATGAGCCTCTCAGGATTCTCTTGGAGTCTAGACTGGCTTATATAAACAAAGGGGGAGGTGGGCAAGATTTGATCCTGGTGCTACACATTTGATAACAGGTGCAGATTTTGATTGGGAGGATCCTATTTTAACTCTGTAGTGTCTATAATTGAAGATATTTTTAAACTATGGAGTGCTGTCTTGGCTGATAATAGTTTCATTTAGTTTGTTTATGAGAAAATAGTAGCCAATGAGGTCAAATGCCTTTGTCAGGTCTATAAACAGGCTACCTGTAAGGAGGCCTCGTCATTGTTTTACTGAATATCATTGTTCAGGGACCAAAGTGCTGAGATAGTACTTCATCAGGATCAGAATCCATGTAGAATTTATTTATGGAAGATTGCTAAACCCTTTTGAGGAAATCTTTTGTTGAAAGTTCTGCTAAATCCTTTTAAGGAAATCTTTTGTTGAAAGTTCTGTTGTGCCACATTGAATACTGTTTGTAGAACTGGTGTGATAAGGACGTTTTTTTTTACCTGTAAGAAGGTTAACTTCTTTCTAAAAATGTTTAGGGTAATGTTGGAGAGTGACTTGTTTCTTGGTTTGGAGATTGTTTTTTGTGCCTTCATATGAACTTGGCTAGGTTATTACTTTTGTGCCTTTAGATGGACTGGACATAGATGGTTATGTGAGACAATAAAGGAGGCTCAGTTTTCAGTTGTTGGAGTTTGTTTCCATTTTTGCCATGCTTCATCCTATAGAGTGAGAAGATGTCTTAGTTTGATGCAGAGAAATTTAGTTTTCAGGGGGTAATATAGCCTGTGGATAAGTGGGAAAATTTTGTCTTGCAGCTGGAGATAAAAATTGGTTAGGCTTTCTACTGCTCTCTTAGGTTCATATAAGGAGAGTATATGGTTCTAACTATGGGCTATGAGAAAGTTTTGGGGTTTGTCAATATTAGTGGCAGATTGGTTTCTAAAGCTTTTAAATATTGGTGGTAGTTTTATATGATGGCTGATAACTGTAGACATGAGTGGGCAGTGGTTGCTTAAGGATGGTGGGAAAAAGCCTGAGTAAGAAATAATGAAATGACAAAATCCTAAATAAGCTTAATGCAACTGAAAAAACAATAAAACCCTCCATGAGATTCAGAAGGACTTACTGATATGCAGAAGCCTTATGTCAGAAGAATTCCCCACCATGGTAAGCCTTTCCAAATCTTAGACACCTCTACCACTTATGTTTTACTGTCATGGTGACTTTAACATGGAGAGCAGTTTGCAGGGGAAACTGCATGCTTATTCCACAGTCTAAAGAAGTGGCTAATGTTAATTAATCATGTGCTGTTCCCCAGAACTATGTACTGGTCCTGAATTACTAGGCCAAATATTTCTTTGAACTGGCTGGCAAAAATTAATGCTGTCAAACAATGACACTTACTCATTCACTGTTATGGGAGTACTTGTGGTGTATTGTGGCTGTATGAATGTGTTTCTGTGTGTGACAAAGGGAGATACTGCCAGCACAGCTATCTGGGATTTTGTAAATAATTATATGTCATTTGTGAATATCAACACGATTCATATAAGATGCTTGTGTTCCAACTATATTAGAACTGTATGTCATGTCTATATCAAACTAGGTTTTCTACAGACGTGTGTTGAAAATATACTTTATAAAGTGTTTGTACTTAGAATGTAACCACGGCATGCCCTATTGGAATAGAACAGAAATGTACATGCACTATTGTAACTGTTTAAATGTATATATTTTAACAGTGGAAACTGGAACACAGGAGGCTAACTTCAGTCCAGCAAAACTTCAGAAAAATAGCTGGAATTAAATTACTTTATAGGCTACACAATAAAAGATTATATATTTTAGGTTTCAATGCAGCAAAGAGATACAATGTCTAAAACTAGGAAACTTTCTGTATTTTCTTTAGTGTGAAGTAATTACTAGTTTTGAAATGTGAAGGAATGCAATTGTTTTATGACTTCCAGCATCTGCCAGATATCTGAGGTCTATGTATTTTCACAGGTAGATGCTAAATGCAGCTAGCTTCCAGCAGTGGGGGTTTCACCTGGGATAGAGTCAGATGACAAGAAATAATGTAATTCTGCAAGCTATCCCAGCAGTAATATTTGAGATATTAATTTGAGAACTCTGTTAGAGAGACACTGCATTCTGTATTCTATCTTTGATCTGACAACAACTAGAAGATCCATTCACCACATCTGCCTCGCTCTTAAGTAAGTTAACTAGGGTATTTTAATTCTTTTAGATTTAGTCAGGAATATAGTGAAGCTTAGATTAGATAGTTTTCTTTGTTTATTTGAGACTATCCTGCAATGTTGTTTTAAATATTTCCTGTGATTTTGAACTCTGATGTCACTGCGAATATATATTCAGTATTGTCTTGTTCTTTTATTATTTATTATTAAATATATTTAAACCTTTCATTGTGGCTAATCTGTGTAGAGATATTTAAGTTCTGAGAGTACTTGTGTATTTGTTTGGTAACACTGTGTAGGCTACTCCTAATAGCTTTCTCTTGGTCAAACTCCCATTTGTATTAATAGCAACATTACACAGTAAGATTGGACACCCTTTGTTAAGGACCTTAAAGTAGCTGATAAGGAGTTGGCTGGTGGCAGTGATAACTACCTTACAGTCTGGAGAAAAGGGGTCATAGCTAAAAAAACCTGTGCCAGCCTTTCCCAGGTTTGTGTGTGTGTATAAATCAAACCTCAAAGAGCGTGTGTGTCAGCTACTTGGGCAGGGACATGAAGCACTGGTTGGACAGAGAGGGTGCTGGAGATCTTGGCTTGGCCACTCAGCTGAGATCTCAACTCTATAGCTTTGCCAGGCAAGTGGGGAGTGTTACTGGGGATCTGGAGAAAGAGAGAAACCAGCCCCAGGCTGACTGCGGTCTCTGTGTGCTCTTAAGGGAAATTGCTCTTGATGTAGACAGGTGCATCTGGAAATACTGTGTGTGTACTTGTCATCCTCTCAGTGAATGTCCCCGCTGTTGCCAGTGGTGACGACTGAGGCTCCTTGATTACTGGTCCAGTGGTGAGTCATCACAGTGTGTCTGACTGGATGATTGCACTACAGAGGTTAAGTATGGGTTGCTGAATCTGTATATGCATACTTGTATGTGTGTTAAAGCATGCATGCAGGTGTATGAGGGAGTGTTTCTGTAAGTGAGAATGAGTGTGTGCTTGCTGGTGAATACATGTGCATGTGTGTTTGTGTGTGCAGAGGTGTATGGATGTGTCTACATTTGAGTGTAGGGGAGTGCCTGTGCTACCATGATGCATCATGGGGTACCAAGGAGAGCAATAGTGTTGTTAGGTGTGACATCACAGTACTGAATTCTGGTAAAGAATGATAAAGAGCAAGGTATTTCTCAGTGTGGCTTTACCATGCTGTGAACTGGAATTTCTCTCGGTTGTACTACTCACTAACCTTTTATTATAGAAACTACAATTATTCAGTTTCAGACATGAAGTAATAATCTGTTTTTTCTAACATTTTACAAAATCAGACATTCAAAGTCAGAGTAGGCAACCTTACTTCTCAAGAAGGATACTTTAGGGCAGGAGTTCTCCAAGGTTCAGTCCTTGGTCCAGTACTGTTCTCCATATTTATTAATGTTATCAATACTGTCATCCCATACACAGACATCAGTCTCTAAACAGATGAGAACACATTTCACAAAACTGGACCCAATGTACATCAGGTCCAAAAACTCTCTCCTCCTCCTCCTACTGGTATATCTGACCTTTAAAATCCTGAAAGAACACTAATGCCCTTCCCTGGGAGCTAAACTACCTGTGAAGCACTCCCAATAGTCTCTAGTAAACAACTTGATGCTATGTAAACTATTGTGCTGTAATTCTGAACTTTGTAATTTACTATGTAATATTGTAAACTGGAACTGTTTATGTAAGCATTAAACTTCGTGTTGCAAATAATATTAACTTTAGTCTGCTATGCTTCTCCGTCTGGATTATGACTGAAAATGGTCCCAGGACAAGCCCATTTATGCAGTCAACAAACTCAGTCAATCAATAAATCCTGGACTGGAATCAGAACTGAAGCTATTGACATAGTAATGTATCTACAAGGAGTGAAACAAAAACATCTGCACCTCAAGTGTAAATAGAATGTAAATATGGTTATCTCTGAAGAACACAGACGAGTAGGTGCACTATATTCCAGTCAGTGATAACTCAATGAGAAAACCAAGTACTATATGATGATTACATTCTGATATTCTGGCTTATCTGTGATTGTGTGAAATTTACCAAGCTCAAGGAAGGAGTACTTTATAAATGTACTGGCATTTAGATTAATACATGCAGTCACCAGCCTTGCTTGCAGTAAAAAAAAATGCAGAATGTATTGATGTACTCTAAAGTGCTTAACAAAATGGGATGGACGTAACTGGGAGACAAATTGTCCTACCCCAAGTTGTCAGTTACCCATAAAATAATCCCTTGTGACAAATCCCCAACCAGGGAACATTTTCTGGTGGTATGATCTATCTAGAGAACTTAAGATTATCAGTTAGTATGACACTGGTGGGACCTACCACTATAAAAGCTACAGGAGAAGAGAGTGGATGTTAATTAGTTGTCTGGATAAGAGAATACCCTTTTCAACAATCATTTCTATTACTAATCCTAATTCTTTCAAAATAAGGTGAGACAGTGCTATAAGGCAAAATGCCGTCATCATCTGTGATATTTCTTAATACTGTCAGGTGCATTTGTCAGTGTTATGGGTGTAACATAATATCTCATAACTAAATGCCATCTGTAAAAACTCTAACAATAAGTATGCAAAATAAAGCTGTTGTTGTAGTCAGATGGATGTCTCTAATACACGATTACTTTAATGTGATACTGTTTTTTTTTTCATTTTTGTGTATATCAGCTGTCAAACTGTTCTGTGTCTAGAATTCACTGAATAATCACATTACCTACTGTAAACATTAATTACGTTCCTTGTCAGTGTCACTTGATACCAGGAGATTACTCTCATCATAGAAACATCAGCACTGAACTTTTGAAAATAATGAGTACACACACACACACACACACACACACACACACACACACACACACACACACACATTGATCATTTGCATTCAATGCAGTAGTGGCTTTTAATATACTAGACAATGTACTTGTTATTTGTTCAACAAATAAGTGTTTGCCGTTGAAGAGCTTTTTTTCCTAGGGTCTCATCTGTAAATAAGCTCTGCACAGTATGGCAAACTTGCTCATTAGAATGTATGTAAACAAATAAAAAAAAAAATAAATCTCCTTTGGTGAGGGTTAAGAACTACAGTGGAATCATTATAACATTACACCCAGATCATGCAGAACCTTTATTAATAAATTAATTTACAGAGAGTCATGCAAATCCTTTTTATTTGGTTATAAAAACAAAGAAACTTATAAATAAAAATGTAGCAACATGACTTGGATAGAATGTTTTAAAGAACTCACACATTTTGCAAAGCTAAATTTGTTAGTTTATGACAATTGCCTGAGGGGAAGGCCCTTCAACCCATGTCTCACAAAGCTGCAGGAAAATGTGACTGTTGAGTTGGGAATGTGTGTCAAAGCAATATTTCCCTGTTTCTGACAGCTGTACTAGTTTAAAGACCAAACCATTTTCTGCTAGGTCAGGGACCTTGCAGGACACCTCCCACCCAAAGGGCTTAGTCAGTCTCTTAATTCTAATTTTCTCTTGAGTTTTCACCAGTCAGAAGTACAAATACCGACCACTGTCTGTTCACAACTTTAGTCTCAGAGTTGTGTCATTCATGTTTCTAAGACTGATGTTACACTTCATGCACACCCCCACTCTTTATAGAGGGTAGGTGAACACTGGCCTATTTAATTTGGATGAGAAGTAATTGCTGCATCTGTTGCTTGTTTTTAAATTTGTTTCTGTCAATGATAGTGTGCGTTTACTGATACTTTTCTTTTTGTTTCAGTGTTTGATGCCGTCAGTGCTGCTAAAGAATGGGAACCAGTTAATAAGTGGTAACACAGCAGTGTATTTCAACAGCACAGTGATTTTAAATATCTATCTATCTATCTATCTATCTATCTATCTATCTATCTATCTATCTATGTCAGATTGTCAAAGTTCCGTTCCAAAACTTCAAAATAAATATGGTTGAGACCATATGATCAAAGTTTCCGAACTTCAAACATTAAAAAAATAAATAAATAAAAAATAAGTTCTAGTTTTAACAGTTTTGCAGGGGGCAAGCCCCTACACCCCCCATACCCCCCGCTTATTAAATATACCAACTCTGAGATTGTACTACATTGCAGAAAAGGGTATATTTCTTGTTCTGCACTGTACCGCAATCTCCATTCAAAATGTTCAAAGTTTCAAAACTTCGATCATATGGTCCCGACCATATGACTTTCAAAATTTTGAAACATCGATAATCTGATAGGGATCTATATATATATATATATATATAGAGAGAGAGAGAGAGAGAGAGAGAGAGCGAGAGAGAGAGAGAGATAGATATATACACGTTATGTCAGCATAGTACAATCAATTAATACCCATTAAAATGTATGGGTAGTGAAATAAACTAATTGTCTATAGGGATACCAATGACACCTATCAATGTCTCTCCACTTCTACATTATGTAGCAGGGCTGGATCTGTGCTAACATGACTTTCTGTAAGTCAAATACTTCCCTTTAGAACATCTGAAACTGGCTGTTTTTGTAGATATCTAATGTTGCCTTATGTCTAGCTTTTAATTATCAGTTCAAAATACACTCTTCTACCCTTACCTATATGTAAATAGCTGGTCAGTGAAGCTGACCCCCTCTGAATATCCCAGGGATTATTCAAGTCTTCATTGTTACAGCTGCTTTTGATTGGTGGTTAGTTGTGCTTCAGTCTTGTGTAAAGCATATCTTGAAGCCTAGAAATCCACTTAATGGAAGATAAGGTTTACACCTGCACTGGCTTGGACTAGTCAGCTTGTAAATATTTTGCTGAATTATTAAACCTGTCCTCTTCCTTTTCAGTTTTCTTATTGTTTAAAGTAACATTCAAAGTTGCAGTATATTATGTATTTATTCATGTATTTGATTTTTTAAATAACTTTGACTGACTTAATCATGATATTTTGGTTAAGAATTTTGTAGACTTAAAATTGATTATTTTTGATTATATTATTTCTGCATGAGAAATTTTGTTTTGGTTATAGTCAGAAATGTTGACGTGAGAAGAGCTTTATAAAGCTCTGGAGTACCACAGGAATCTGTCTTAATTTTCTTGCTATTTATAATATTTAGGTGGGATTTTTCCATCCTCATAGCATCTTTAGTATGTAAAACACATGGACATTGTCAGCTGGGCCACATTTATCAAACTGGAATCTGATATTTTAGGATTTTCACAAATATTTGGTCTTATTCTTATTTAGTCTGTTAAGTGTCAGCATATATATAAATTTTATCTGTAAAATTCCTGAGCAGACATACCCTATTGTGGTTAGTCATTTTAACGTAGTTAATGAAGAGAATGATTTATGTTACATATTTGATGATTTACCAATTTAGTCTTAGTACTACCATAGTGTTGTTACCTCACAGCAAGAGGTTCTCCCGTTCAATTCTCTGCTGGGCTTGGGAGTGCCTTCTGTGTGGAGTCTGCATGTCCTCCCCACAGTTGGGTAGCGTTCGAAAGACATGCGTGTGTAAATGGGCGTGCCTTCGTTGAAGGTTGAGCGTCAAGCTGGCACCTCGGCGTTTTGTAAAAATCTACTGTCAATCCTTATCGGACCAGAGTTCCGCTGTGGCGACCCCTTACCGGGAAAAGCCGAAAGGCAAACAAACAAACCCATTTAGTCTTAATATTTAAATATTTGCCATGAAGCAGATCAAATTCTGAATTGTATTATTTTTTCAGATAAATTATAAATCACTCATTATACAGCACTAGTTAAGCCTTGAGTGTGGTGTTGCTGTTTGCGACATTTATAAATGGAAATTAATGGAAATTAATGCAGAAGCTAATGTACAGAAATTGATTACTAGACTACTATGTATGTATTTCTGAGGATTTAGCTCATAAAGCTAATTCACAGACATCTTAGTCTATGCTTATTGTGTGCTGGAGACATGGGGAGAGTGTTTTGACTTTGTATAGTTAAGGAGGCAAACTTGTTAGGTTATACAGTAGCTTAAAAAAAGTAATTCAAAGTACGATTCAATACATAAGAATATGTATTTAACAAAAAACATCCCTGATACAACAGTTGTGTGGGTTTAAGACAAAGAGCTGCTAATGAGCATCCTCCTGTATTCCTGGGTTCGATTCATACATCTGCTAATAAACATCCTCCTGTATTCCTGGGTTCGCTTCATACAGCTGCTAATGAACATCCTCCTGTATTCCTGGGTTCTATTCATACAGCTGCTAATGAACATCCTCCTGTATTCCTGGGTTCGATTCATACAGCTTCTACTTGGTTATTGAATGAATCTGTGCAATCTTATAACCAAACCAACGCTGTTATTCATGTTAGGTAGGTTCTTGTTAACAATTTAATTTAAAAAGTCAGGCTGGTGACACTGACAGGTTAGATAGTTCTGTTAGTCTTCTGGTCACAGGTGTAAAACCCAAGTGCATATGTGCCTGAGATGCATTTCTACATTTACATTGTGATTAAAAATTCCTTACCATTTGATTTGATGCGACTTCAACAAGTATTTAGGGCTTTACTTCTGCTGTTTCAAATGATTACTGTATATTTACCTTTGGCATTTCATGTTAGTGTTTTATTTAACAAGCACATTTATTTTATTTTATTTCATTTATTAATTACACTTGTACAGGATAGTCCAACTGAGTAAAGTCCAGTTTTAGTAGAGGCCCAAGGAGGAAAGCTCTACGATAACAGTAACAGTTATGCCTAATAACAGAGATAATTGTAAGACAATGTTTATAAACACAAGTATTAATAGACAGATTTGTATACCTACTTTTAATTAAAAATATAAGTATTTATTTGGGTTTGACAAAATAATGTATAAGCTTTATGTTAATTATTATTTATTTATTTAACATTTGTTTACTAGAAAAGTCCCACTGGAACAGAGCTCATTTTCAGAGGAGGCCCGGAGAGAAATGCTTCAGACATATATCTTTGGAGTGTGGGAGGAAGCCCACATGAATGCAGGGAGGACATACAGACTTCGCTCAGAAGATACCCTAGGTGAAAATTGAAGTGGAGGACCTCTTGCTGTGAGGTGGCAATGCTAACCACTGCACCGCTGCTTTAACACATAGTTTAGTTATTAATTAGTTTAGTAATTAGTTATATACATATAAAAAAAGAAACAATTAGAAGTCACAGAGGAATAATATATGTGAGACTTTGGAAATTAAAGCAAGTTGGAAAGCTTGAGCATAGGAATGAAGAAGTAATCACATCAGACAACCTGGGGGAGAAGAATAAGTGGGAAGAGGTGATACTAGGTAAGGGCAGTGGGGGAGAGCTGATGGTAATAGGAATTGCTATACAGTAGAGGTAAGCAGGAAAAAGGTACAACAGCTTAAAATAGAGTGAAGGTGGGATCAAGAAGCACTGTATAGTAAAGGATGAATGAAAAAAGAGAGTGAACTAATTGAGGTCTATATATGTTAAAATAAAATGGGGCAGGATGTGTGTGGAACATTCTATATTAGATTATGAGTTTTTAAGGA